>NC_133617.1:50880507-51236408 GCF_048593235.1 Sminthopsis crassicaudata | reverse complement strand
ATCTATGACCTAATGCTAACAGGATTTGTCAGGAACAGTACAGAAAGAATTCTTATTCAAGTTTAGATGGACAAGGCTCTTGTCCTTCCAACTCTGAGACTCTGGGAATTCAGATGGAAGAAGGCTTTGGAGAAAACCTAGTCTAACTCCTTTACTTTATAGGACAGAATACAGAGTCAAGGGAAAGTGTCATGTCCAAGGTCACATGAGTCAGAGGAACAAAAGGATTTAAACCTATTTGATGGAACATAGACTTTGATGCAGGTGTTCAGAGAAGGTACAGACTCAGCCTGGCCTGTAACTTTGCCAGGGTAGGCTTCTGCTGCCCAATAACTGTTGGATACCAGGGGCAGGTCAGAAGTCAGGAAATCCTGACCTGTCAGCCTCCCAAAGTCACACAGATTTGTGAACGAGAGAATGTGATTGATTTGGCTTAGCTCCATCTGGTACAATGCTTTAGGAAGTGAGGAAACCTTCTATACCTAGAGCATTAGGTTATCAGGACTGCTGCAAATCAGGCAGTGGGTTAAAAAGACTTCTCTCCCATTTCACCTGTGGGTGATTCCTGTTTTGAACTCTCCTGCTATCTATGTCTGATGAATATAGAAGGCAGACAGTAGTTATTCTGGCTTACCTTCCCTCTATTTGTGGATTCATATTTGGAAGCCTCAGTGTTGAATTTCTGAAAATCCCTTCTCTCTTCCTTTACCTTTTGTGAAGTCCCTCCTTCCTTCCCATGAGAGTTAAAGAGGCAAACCTTGGGCTGGTCATCACAGGAGACCTAATTTCAAGTTCTGACTTTTTCTTAGTGAGGAGATATTCAGTGTATTCATGACTAATTCCAGTGTTTCCAAGACAGACTTCATGAGTTGTTTAAATCAAAAAATTTCAGCTGGATGATGAACTTCTCTGAATTTAAGTGGACCACTTTTCAGGCATAGTTAAATAGGGATTCCCTTTGAGTATTAGTTGGACTAGAATTCTGTGATCTCTGGAAAACTGCCAAGAGTCATCAATTGGGCCCATAGTCAAAACTTATACTAGTGGGTTTATCCAACCAAGGCATATCTCTGTCTTTAAAGACTTGGGATCACATCTTGGTCCAATGGATAGAATATGGGCCTTGGAGCCAGAAGGACCTGAGTTAAAAATCATGTTTCAGACACTTAACTAGCTTGTGACTCTGGGCCAGTCATTTAAACCCTGGCCTAACTCAGTAGTCTCATCTGTAAAATGGGCAAAGTTCTTGTGAGGACAAAATGAAATCATATATTAGCTAGGTACCGGGATTAGAAGGCTAAACTTGAAGTTTCCCACCTCAGACCTGTTATCTTAAGCAAATCACCTGAGTTTTCTCAGCCTCGGTTTTGACATCTGGAAGATGGGAAATAGAACCTCTTTCAGGTTGTTGAAAATCAAATGAAAAGGCAAATGTAAACACATTGCAAATCTTATAGCATTATATAGAGGTTAGTTATCATCATCATCATCATCCAGGACTTGGAAAACAAATAAGAAAAAACTTCCTGAATATTTTCAACATAAAGAAGATCCAACTCACTTCCAGTTGATCAATGATGGACAGAAACAACTACACCCAGAGAAGGAACACTGGGAAGTGAATGTAAAATATTAGCACTACTGTCTATCTACCCAGGTTACTTATACCTTCGGAATCTAATACTTAATGTGCAACAAGAAAATGGGATTTACACACATATATTGTATCTAGGTTATATTGTAACATATGTAAAATGTATGGGATTGCCTGTCATCAAGGGGAGGGAGTAGAGGGAGGGAGGGGATAATTAGGAAAAATGAATACAAGGGATAATGTTATTTTAAAAAATTACTCATACATATATACTGTCAAAAAATTTATAAATAAAAAAAATTCAGGGTCGAAAAAAAGAAAAAGAAAAAACTTCCCTCTTAGTAGAGACATAGGACTACTAGAATATACTTTGCAAGTATACTGGCAAGATAAGTACTCTTGCAAGATAGAAAATAAGGGCATTGTAAGAAGAAAAGAAAAAAAATGAGCCTTGATAAAAATGTTTAAAATTTTAATGAACTCTCCCCCTCCAGGCCTTTATGAGTCAGTGAAGAGAATTTTCGATAATTTGAACTTTACCTTGACCTAAGGCTCTTTCCTGATAACAGGTGGAGTAATATTAGATCCATTTTACAAATAAGGCTGAGAACCATTAAGGAATCTGATGAAGTTCAAAGCTAGGTCTGAGTATATATTATTATCATACATTATTTTGCATATATATTATGTTTTACTATTACATTACATATATAATGTATCATTAAATATTATTTTGCATACATGCGTTGTTCATTTCTGACCAAAACCTTTCCCCTTCTCCCAGCTCAAGATTCAGCCTGATTCAGTGTTAGTATTTTAAATCCACTTTCCAAAGTAACAGAGGATCCATGGTGTAACAGAGTCATAAATACAGGCCAGAAAACAAGTGGTACAAGTCTTTCATTTCCCACCCCTCACCCTCAATAAATTATCAATAAATATGCGTCTATAAATAACGGCTGCTTCTCAGGAAACATCACATCGTGGACCACGTTCAGCTCCATGCTTTGGCCATAACCACAGAGGCGCCCACGGGGCCTCCCAGCCCTGTTCTTCAGTGGCTCGGGATTCGCGGTCTAGAGATCGGCTGGGAATGTCTAGGAGGCTGGGCAGCCGGACCCCCGCCCTTCTCCCGCCGCCAGCAGCAGGTCCCTTCCACCGCGCAGGTGCGGCTGGCTCAGGCGCAGTGGCAGTCCGTGGGGAGCAGGTCTTCGTAGGGCGTGAACGCGATCAGCCCATCACTGCCGTAGTGCATGAGCAGCATGGGCTCGTATGCAGAGGGGACGCAGCAGGGCGGGCCCACCGAGGCGGGGGAGACGCGGTGCAGGCGCGCCTTGAGCTGCGCGTGCATGCTGGCCGGCCGGTAGCCCTGCGGGCACGAGCCCTCGCAGAAGCGCATCTCGAACTCACGCGGCGCCAGCACCCAGCTGTCCCAGCCGATCTCTTTGAAGGACACGCGCTGGGAGCGGAGGCAGCAGCGATTCTCGCCTCCCTCTCCGCACGCTTTGTCGGGCCCCGGCGCTCGCGTCCTCCGGGCCGCCCTGCGGGGAAGTTCTTGGAGCTCCACGCGCAGGCTGGCGCGCGGGCCCGGGGACTGGCGGAGCAGCTCCCGGCTCACGTTGGGGGGCAAAGCCAGGGGCAGCCGCAGCAGGGGCGCCGGAGCCGGACGGCGCCGGAGCCAGCGCTGCAGGGGCCGCGTCAGGTCAAGCATCAGGCTCGGGGGCGCAGCATCCAACCGCGAGGTGGCCCGCTCCTTCTGGGTCAGCGGGGAGGGTGGCTGCAGAAACAGGCGCAGCTGGGCACATAGCACCCGCGGCTCCCCCGGCTCCCCCTCAATCAGAGCCTCGCGGTGGAGGAGCAGGTGGATGCGCACGTCGGGGGCGTACCGGTTGAGCTCCACTGTAGACAGAGGGAAGAGAAGGGAAAGGTGTGAAGAGCGCATCCATCCGCCCCAGGCCGCGCTCGCTCCAGTCACTCCCCCATCCAAAAAGTATCAGAACCTAGATTGGGCTTCCAGTTCCGCGTCCGGCTCCTAGAAAAGCTCCTCCCCCCGCCCCCAATACTTCCATAAAACAGGTAGAGATCGCTCTTGTGGCTTTATTCGGTGAGCCTGGGGTCTCAGAGGCATCTGGGCGGGTAGCATTTATCCGGTCTCTGATCGCTTCTCCTTACTCGGGCCCCGGTGCCCTCGTGCCATTGGCACTCTGAGCTTCCCTATGGTGCCCAGGAGCTGGGAGCAGAGATGCGACGGCACTAACCGCGGAAGTTAGGAGCCCTGGCTTCTAGTGCAGGCTTTGATGCTAACTAGCGGAAGGCGGGCAATCTCCTTCCCTCTTTGTCCTCATAAAAATTAAACAAAGACTACCTGTCATTCAAGGGCTTTAAGCTCTCTCCCAGTGTAGTGCTTCTGCGTTCTACCTCATAAACTCCCGGTTCTACCCTTTCGTGCGCTTTCTAGTCTAGACTCGGTAAGTTCGGGACCGGCAGGTTGCTTACATTTAGGCATCAGGATCCGGACCTTGGGGACTCTAGGGGAACTCGAGCTCCGGCCCGAGCTTGCAGCCTCCAGGCTCTGGTTCGTCCGCAGCTGGCTCAGTGCCTCCTCATATCGGCGCTGCAGCCTCCGGACCTCCGCGGAGCTGAGAAGCTGCGGGCGCACGTCCGGGGGCGCGGAGAGCCGGAGCCGGCTCAGGATGGCGCTGCGGACGGCTTCTAACTGCTCGCTGCCCTCCCGGTCCCCGGGCTCAGCTGCCCCGGACGGAGGCGGCAGCAGCAGCAGCGGGAGCAGCAGAAGCAGCGACAGCAGCCCGCGGGGGCGCAGAGAGAGCCTGAGCATGGCGGAGACCGGACAGCTGCGGGGCAGAATGAATGAACCTGACCCGGCTTGTCCTTATATTGGGCTGGACTTTGACGCCCCCGCGCCCAGGTCAGGTTCTCCGCCCCCGCCTCTGCTGGAGAGTAAACAAAACAGTTTTCCGGCTTTGTCCGGAGAGAAAGGGGGGCGGGGGAGTGGCAAGGAAGCTGGTCTGGGGGAAGACAAAGTGGCCCGAAACGTTCTAGTGACTTCCCTTTGGACTCTTGCCCCCTCCTTACATCTCTCCTCCCACTTACCTGCTCCCTTCCCTTCTCTCCCAGATGTCGCAAGAGGCTGAATCTTGAAGACCGTTAGAACACAGGATGCAAGGACTTGAGCCCCGAGGATCCCATCACCGAGACCTTCTCTTTATGTTACAGTGAAGAGACTTTCCCGAATTAGGCAGTCAGTGGGTTGGTTTCTTTTGGGGAGGAGGGGAGGGAAGCGGGACACAGGCCCTAGGTAGCAGAAAGAAAGGTACACGAGACAGCACAGGGGTCCTTAGAATCACAAATTTAAAGTTGAAGGGAGACCCCAGAGGCCCACTAGGCCAAAGCTTTCATTTTATGGATGAGGAAACTGAGATCCAAGAGATTTGCCCAAAGTCCCACAATTAGTTAAATATAAACCGTTAAATTTGTTTGTAGGATCACAGATTTAGAATTTGAAAAGTTCTCAAAAGTTCTCTGCCCATTCTACAAAAGAGAGAATCGAGGCCCAGGAAGACTGAACAACTCTCCCAGTAGAATGCATCAGAAGCAGGATTTGAATCCAGATTCTCTGACTTCTGGGCCAATGTTCTTTCCACAGCACCACTGGGAACATTCACACTTTGGCCAAGAGAAAACAAATGGTTGGCACAGATCAAGGGGGAAAGGAGGGCTCATGGGCATGTTTTTCTTCCAAGGTCACAGTGGGTCAGAATCTGTAGTCTCTCAGCCCTGCATTCCCTGACCCTTCTCCACTGTTAGTCTCTTTTCCTGCTAAAGGGCAATTTCTCCCAGTTTTATTGGGAAATGACTTGGTGGGTTTTGGATAGGGAACCTCCATCTGGCTTGTTCTGAGAAAGGGTGAAGTGGAGAAAAGGAGTGGAGAAAGAGAGGAAGGAGTAGAGAAAAGAGCAATGTATTTGTGCACATCTGATAAGGGACCTCAGACGCAGAGCATTGGAGCTGGAAGGAAATCTGGAATATGAAATGCTTGAGTAGGAAATAACTTTGTAACATGGAATATTAGAGGAAAGGAGGAACCTTCTCAGAATATATTAATGTCTGAGTTAGAAGAGATCACAGATCACAGCCTGGCAGAGCTGGAAAGAACCCTGAGACACTGAACGTCAAAGCAGGAAGGAACTTTAAAATCTAAATGGGATATCTGAGCTAGAAATGACCTTATTACAAAGATTTAAGGATGTCAGGGCCGAAAGGGACCTTAGAACACAGGATGACAGAGTTGGGAGGATCCTTAGAACATAGGACGTCAAGGTTTGGAAGGGGGTATATAGGATTTCATGTGAGATGAGGAAGGGACCTTAGATCATGGAATGTTAAGACTCAACTTGCCTGGGTAGCTGAGGTACACAGAACAGAGTGCATTTATTGATGCAGTACAGCAACTGTTCTGTTATTTAGATACCTAGAAAATTACCTGTGGGTACTGAGAGGTTAAGTCACTGGGCTAGAGTCACCTAGCCAGGACTAGTTGGAGCCAAACCTTTCTGATTTGGGATAGCCTTCTATGTATAATATTCTGACTTCTTAAACTGTGTTTCACAACCTTATATAAGGTCTCATAATTAAACGTGGGGATTGTGAAATTGTGATTTGTTATCAGTAAATGTTTGATTTGTCTTTCTATTTTATATCCCTATGTACCCAGAGTTGTACAAAAATTTCTTGGGCAAAAAGTGGTCTTGAGTGGAAAAAGTTTAAGAAGCCTTGCATGATACCATATTAAAACTAAAAGAACCCTTCAAACATAGAATCTGGGATGTCAGAGCTGGGAAGGATATTACCATCATAGCTGGGATATTGAATTCTATATGGAACATAGAATTTCAGAATTAGAAAAGCTTAAAACACAAAATTTCAAAGCTAGAAAACCCTATAGTTTAATATTTCAGGACTGCAGAGGCTCTTATAGCATAGAATATCAGAATAGAACATGGAACATGAAATGGCAAGGTGGAAAAGGATTGAATTCTCACAATGCCAGCAGAAAGGAATATTAGAACATGGAATGGCAGCTAGAAGGAATCTTCAAACCTAGAACATCAGACCTAAAAGGGACCAGGTGACCATGAAATTGAAGGCGGTGGGACCAGAATAGAGGTGATCAATGAGAAATCAACTGGCCCAAGATTATGTAGAGTGAGAAATGTAAATGTTTTTGTTGACCCCTCCAGCCCCTTCATGTCAACTTTAGGCACTTTGTCTCTAGAGACTGACAGGTTGGCTTTTGTCTCTATGCCTCATACCAGACATAGTGTCTGGCACATAATAGGTAACTTATAAAAAATCATTGAATTGAATTGAATTCTCTTCCTTGGGTCCCTTCCCGGTGCTGTGCTGCTGCATACTAAGTCAGGACAAATGCTTATTGCTTGATTAAGTTAATTAACCATGAGGGAACATGAGTAAAGCGGAGACCACATGTTTTTGGAGGATAGAAAATGCTGAGTAATACTGACTTTGTGATAATCTAGGCAGCCCTTCCCCCATTTAAAATGGAAGCACCTCAGACTGGTCCTAGACTCCCCCCCCCCTTAATAAAAATAATTATAATAATAATAACTGGCATTTACAATTATAGCCCTTTGAAGGTTATCAAAGCATTTACATGTATATCATATCTCACTTTAAAAAAGTTTCCCTCATTTGGGGCTATGAATAGAGTACCAACCCTGATGGAGAGAACTGAGTTCAAAACTGGCCTCAGATACTTACTAGCACTTAACCTTGTCTGCTTCAGTTGCGCATCTATAAAATGACCCGAAAAATCAATGGCAAATCTCTCCAGTATCTCTTCCCAAAAACTCCATAAAAAGTCAGACATGACTGAAGTGACTGAACAACAATACAATATGCCTCAAATCTGGGCATTTCCAAGATAAAGAATTTACTACAAGGTTGACTTTGATACTTTTTAAAATTCTTGTTGAAAGCATCTGACAATACTGAGGAAAACATGCTAAAAAAAAAAAATGTGGAGTCCATTGGAATCATTCAAACAGAAGGTCTTCAAACAGTTGTCAGGTGATTACTTCAAGCACAAAGTTAGATGCTCTGAAGACTTCTTCAACATTGAAATTCTTCTAGTTCTAGGAAGTGTCTTCTTCTAGAAGATGGCAGGTGTGTAGTGTAAGAAGAGACAGATTTGAGACTGATGAAAATGAAACATAATACAGAGTGCTGTTTTGATTTCAGGCTTATCCTCTATCTCTAAGTCAAACATTTACATTTAATAAAAGCTATAGCCCCAAGGAAAGACAGGAGATTCAGTCAACAGATTAGAGGCTTCTCTATGTTTACTGCTGATCTGAAGGGAAAGTTGAATCAGCACATAATTAGCAACAATGGAACAGAAAAGGAGTGGGCAGCCTTCAGAGACTGGCTGTTATGGCACCAAATTAGTTCATGTGGGCCAGAACATTTGCAAACATTGGGGCTGGTTTGACAAAAATGATGGGGAAATTCAGAAGCTGCTAAATAAAAAATGAGAGCTCCACAAGGCTTACCAGCATGACAATTTGTCCATCTCTAAGAAAGCAGCGTTTAATCCATCAAAAGTAAAGGAAAGATGCAGGATTCTTGGTTCAATAAGAATGCAGATGAGATTCAGTTTTATGCCAAAAACATCAATCCAAAGCACTTATATGATAGCTTGAAGACTATTTATGGGCCAAAAATGTATGGTGTATTTCAACTACTACGGCTGATGGAGCCTTACTGATTATTGATAATGCCGTGATCCTGAAGAGATGGACTGAACACTTCTGCTGTGTTCTCCATAGACCTTCATCAATCAATGCTAAAGCCATTGACTGTTTACCTCAGGTTGAAGTTGTTCACTTTCTAGCTGAACTTCAAACTAAAGAAGAGTCCTGAGTGCCATTAGGCTCATCAGCAAAGTGCTGATTTTATGTCAGGGGAGATCTACAAAGATCTACTGCTCATACAGAAGCCAACTGAAGTCTTCTGAGGTAAAATGGCAAAGAGTTCAAGTTGATAGAGGAAAAGGAATTAGCTGTCCTGGGATAATCATAGGGGCAAGGAGGACAGTCTCTTTCTTAATCATTGCCACCAAGATTCTTGCCACAGTCCTCCTTAATAGGCTGATCCTTTAGCTAAAAGATGGTCATCTTTGTGGGCCTTAAGAAAAGACTAAAATCCTAAGGTCAATATGGTGTTCACTGCTCAACAACTGCAGGAGAAATGCCAGAACACAACAGAGGTCTATATGCAAACATCAAGGTGAATCTTGTGATAAATCATTTATCTCGGAAAGACTATGAGCCAAGACTAAAGTGGAGGGAGAGTTGGTCTGAAATTTTTGTTTGCAGATGATTGTGCATTCAAAATACATCTTCTGAGGTTGAGATGCAATAGAACATGGGTCGATTTTCTGCCACCTGCACTAATTTTGAATTGACAATCAACACCAAGAAAATAAAGGTATTCCACCAGCCAGCACCACAACCATCCAAACATAGTGACAACAAATAGAAAAAATTGTGAATGCTGTGGATAAATTCACTGGTATACTTTCCAGGGATGTACACATTGATAATGAAGTTGACACAAATGTTGCCAGAGCTAGCTCATTTTTGGGGAGGCTCCAAAGGAAAGTGTGGGAGACAGGAGGTGTTAGGCTGCCAGTCAAACTGAAAGTCTACAGAACTGTTATATTGACTTTATTGTTGTATGCTTATGAAACCTAGAAAGTCTATCCAAGGCCATGCCAGAAAACCAAACTGCTTCCACTTGAATTGTTTTTGGAAGATACTGAAGGTCTTTGGCAAAATAAGGTCTTTCTTGAGTTGAGTTGTCAAGCATTCAAACTCTAGTGCAGAGAGCACAATTCAAAGGGGATGGCCACACTGAATGCCAAATATATATTTATCTAAAAGTATGGAGAATTCACATAAGGTAAACACTTACAGGGAGATTAGAAGAAGCGGAAAAAGTACACTCTTAAGGTCTTTCTTTTGGAATCAATTATGAGAGATAGGAAACACTAGCACAGAATCACCCAGCATGACATGCAAGAATAAAAGAAGGTATTGTGCAATGTGAGGAAAACAGGATTGCAGTAGCTCAGAAAAAAGGTAGATGCAGAAATGTAAAGACATCTCCACTCCAAATGTTCATAATCCTAACCCTAACCCTAAGCCTATACTTAACCCTAAGCCTAACCTTAACCCTAAATGTGCTTGACCTGTGGCCTTCCAAGCCTATGCTGGACTGATCAGCCACAGTCTAGCGCACCCCAAAATAATGATGTCATTGATCCTCTTCAAGTATAAAGGATGAATAACAATACTCTGTCAGACATTGTGCTAAGTTCTTTGCAATTATTATCTTATAATATGATATGATATAATATAATAAATATAATATAATAAATATATAATAATATAATATAATATAATATAATATAAATATCTTATTTGATCCTCAAAACAACTCTGGGAGGTAGGTGATATTGTAGTCCCCATTTTACAGATTGGATTGGCAGATTACCATTGTGTAAAATAAATCGAGATGTTGGCTAGACCATAATACAATTAGATGGATTTGGAACTTGCTGACCCAAAGAGCAATTATTAGTCTTGGTGGGATGTCAAACACTCCAGATGATCTAAGCTTCTTAGCACCTTCTACTGATGACTTGAATAGGTAGGGTGATAATTAAATTTTCATCTAACACAAGTAACACACTACCTGTGGCAACTGGGACCCAAAAAGGTCTTGACATGCTAGAACACCAATAAGCTACTGAACGTTCATTGGAAAGGCCATGAAATCATTCTAATCATTCTTTACAAAAATTGGTTGAAATTGTGGGGAATATAGAGAGGACATGAAAGCAATTCTACCACCAATTCCACCACTCCTACTATCACGACTACTACTGCTACTGAAGCAGTCTGAAATATGAAAAATTCACAAAAGGCATTTTCAGAGTCACGAGGGTTCTTAAATATTGTGAAAGATTTCACAGGCAAAATCAAAATGATTAAGCAACTGGCTTCAAGTGAAAGGGGCTTTTTAAAGGTCAGAAGGGGAAGGAAAATAAGGGTAGAGTCTAGAAAGTTATGGAGGAGTTAAAAAGCATTCTAGTTGGGAACAGATTCATATGTGCATTATGAGCACTACATGATGAGATAGTTGAGTTTGCCTTAGATACAGTCACAAGACAGGAATCTGTCCTTCCTTTGCTTGACAATGGAGACAGGATGAACTCAGAGTTCATAAAATTCCTGACAATGAAGAAGGGACGGACTGGATTAGAGTTCACATCATTGCCACCACTGCCTAGCGTTCATAGAGCACTTTATAATTTCCCAACCACTATAATGTTATCTTGTTTGATCTTCACAGTATTATTACCCCCATTTTATAGATGAGGAAACTGAGGGTAAGAGAGTTTAAATGACAAAGTCACAATAAGTGTTTGAGGCAGAATTTGAACTCAGGTCTTTATGCACTTCAAGTTTAGTAGGCAAATCACTGTGGCACCTTAGCTACCACAAGAATTTGACTTTGCTTTGTTTGATAGAACTAGGACCATTGGGTACAGAAAAGGAAGGACATCACAGAGAAGCAGATTTAGGTTAGATGTTAGAAAAAATGTCCTCACAATTAAAGCTGTTCCAAAATAAACTGGTCTGCTCTGGAGGGTGGTGGGCTCTGTTCACTGGAGGTCTTCAATCAAAGGTCAGGTACCTGGGGGTCCCTGTGCAACTAGAGATAGAACTCAGTGAGCTGAGGTTCCCTCTCCTTTTCCCTCTGACACCCAGGCAGAGGCCCCCAACTTAAAAGAAACTTTCCTGTTCTAGCCCAAAAGAAAGAGGAGAGGGAAGAATGAAAGTCTAGCTGGGACGGCCCTTAAAACACAGGATGTCAGATCTAGGAGGGCCTTTAGAATACAAAATGTCAGAATTGTGATGGCCCTTAGAACAACGAATGTTGGGGGTAGGGGGACCCCTGGGACACAAGAAGTCAGAGCTGGGAGGGCCCTCAAAACCCAAGATGTCAGACTGAGAGAGAGAAAGCTTAGAATAGACTTTCAAGAGTTGGGAGGAAGTTTCAAGTGTCAGATTGAGAAGGATCTTAGAAAATAGTATCAGAACTAGAAAAAAAGCAAAAAACTTTAGAACATAAAATACCAGAGATGGAAATGTTGCGGTTCAAAGGGAGACCCCAAAGGGAGACCAGCAAACTGGTGTCATGAGGCTCCAACTCATCTCCAAGTCAAAAGGCAAAATTTATAACAATTGTAATGCCAACTGAAGTAGGCTAAGTTCCAAAAGAATTTAGCAAAGCACTGGAGGCAAGAAGATAAATTTGTAGGAAAAAGTTTGAGAGACTAGAATTTCATGTTACTTATTTGCTAATTTTATGGTTTACCGGTACCTTTGAAGTGGTTTATTCGTTATTGTCTCAGAAACTTTGTTACCACTGAGCAACAGATTGTTTACCTGAGAGTCAGCAATGTTTGCAGGACTCTAATGCTACTAAAGTGGGGGGACATTAGAGGAGTTGACACTCCGAGGCTGGACCTTAGGATTATTGACAAACAGATGGTTTGTCTGACAGTCAGCAATGTTTGTCCTAAGGTCAGGGGAACACAGGGTTATAGTGACATTTCCCTAGACCTAGGAGAAGAAATATATAACTATAGTACAATAGCATCCCTCGGGTCAGAGGACCCCAGAGTTATTGTGACATTTCCCTAGAAGTTGCACGCCATCAAAAAAGACCTCAGAACACATAATGTCAGAGTTGGGAGAGATCTTATTATGGGAAAATGGGGAAATGAGGCGCAGAGAAGTGAAAGTATTTGCCCACAGTCACCCATCAAGTTAGGGATAGAGTTAAAGTCACCCCACTCAAGTGTCTAGTGTTTGTGTGACCCAGAGTGAACACCCCTGGCTTGTTGGGTGTGTGTGTGTGTGTGTGTGTGTGTGTGTGTGTGTGTGTGTGTGAGTGTGAGTATGTTCTGGGAAGGGTCAGTTGCTGGTTTACTTTGGTGGTCTGAGAATTTGGAGGCTTTAGCCCACAGCTTCCCTTCCTAAAACAAGTCTGGGCAAGACTTGCTAACAAGGCTTAATGGAGTCCAAAGTCTCAGCCCGTCCCCCAACACACCCTCCCAAATGTTGGAATTCCAGCAAATATTTTTATTGCCCAGATTAGGAAATCGAGGCCCAGAGAGAAGAAGTAGTTGGACCAAGGTCTCTCAGGTTCACACGAGGGGTCACCTGCAGAACCTCGGTTCTGATCCCAGTCCTTGGCTCCTTAAGGCTGGCTATAGGAAGGTTACCATTGGCCAGCCAGGTTTCTGGGGCTGGGGGCCTTCGGGGGCATCCCAGGCAGAGTCCTGACCCCCTCCTGAGCCCGTCCCCAGGCAGAGTCCCAGCTCACTGGGCTCCCCTTCCCGGTCCTGCTCTGGCTTGAGGCTCCACTTATATTAGCCAGATGATCTCACCCTCCTGGTCTCGTGGCAGTGTTTGCACAACTGCCGGGGCAGGGGTGGCCTGGATGGCGTGTGCAGCAGGAACTGAGGTCATCCCTGTCAGAGCCTTGGTATGCTGCTCTCCCCACTTCTGTTCCCCAACAGCCCATTTCTAGTGATTGCAGGTGGTGAAGGGATCTGGAGAGCCGGGAGGAGTCCCCCTCTCCCCCCCTTTCTGTATTGCTCCTGTTTTTTCTGGTCTTGTCCCTTGCCACAGTTTCACAGAATCTCAGAATATCTCTCAGAGCTGAAGGTCCCTTTCTAAATGGGGGCTTCAGCTTCTGGATTCTACCTGAGGATCTTCAGGAACAGGGGCCTTGCTCCCTGCTGCCACAGCACATTGTACTTTTGGACAATTCTGATTGTTAGCAAATGTTAAAGGAGGGCTGCACTTAGCATTGGGACAGTGGGCGTCAAACATAGTCAGTGTCAAATAGTTCATTAAAACCCCTAGAGTACAGCAGTAGCTGGGTCTATGGCCAGAGATCCAGTTCAAATCCTGCTCCTGAAGCTTGTTTTGTGGGTCACCTTAGACAAACTATTTAACTCTGTGGCCTTTGGGTCAGGAGGTTCAAAAAGGTCTTCCACTGTGCCCAAGGCCATCCTCAGTCATCCTGATCTATATCTGGCCCCTAGAGGAGAGAGTGCACAGGTGACCTGGCACTGAATCCAACTCACTTGCATGTCATGGCATCATCTCCCTGATGTCATGTTTACCTTGGAGAACAAAAGAAAAACTGCAATCTTAGAAGGTTAGGAGGGTTCTTCTGACCCTCTGCTTTTGAAGCTGAATTTCTATGGTTCCATGTGACTAGGGTTCATAACTTGGGGTCCATGATCTTTTTTTGGGGGAGGGGGCATTTGGAATGGCACAGCAGTGTCTGAAACCAGGTTTAAACTCAGGTCCTCCTGAATCAGTGCTTTCTCCCATACACTACATAGCTGCCCCTACATTTATATCCTTACCCTCACACACATACACACTCCCTCCCTCCCGGCTTCAGTCCCATACTCACACATAAACACACTTGCACTTTTACACACTCTCCTCAGAGAACCACTCATACTCAGACTCCTGCTCTAACACACTCTTACTCTTATCTGCACACTCAGGCTCACACTTAGGCTCACACTCATATACCCAAATACCTCTTCAGCTCCAGGTTTTGGAAGGAGAGACCCCCGACCTAAGAGGCTGGGCCATGGTGACCTTGGAGGCAAGATTCTGTGCAGATGTGGCTGCTGGCCCAGTAAGGAAGCCCCAAGAAGCCAGAAGGACCAAAGCTCCCAGCGTGTTTAGACGTGGAACTTGGTGAGACTAATGTGTGTAGGAGCTGGGGTGAACCCTCCCCAGAAGTATAGGGGTATGTGGTGGTGGGGTGTTATGCACTCAGGAGCTGGGGACAATGTGAGTTTGTTCCTGCTAGGCCTTTGAAGCAAATATTCCTTTGACTGATCTTAAGCAAGTTTGATTTTTAGAAATGGATAAAATTGTTGTCCAGTCACATCCTGATGACTCCATTTGGGGTTTTCTTGGCAGAGATACTGAAGTATCCCACTTCTCTAGCTCGTTTGACAGATGAGAAAAGTAAGGCAAAGATAAAGCGTAGCTAAGAAGTATATGAGGTCAGATTTGAATTCAAGAAGGTTGATCTGTTCACTCTATTCACTATGGAATGTAGCTGCCCCTAAATCGGGGGAATGTAATTAGGGGGGGTTGAGCCAGTGACAGAGCCTAGACACATCCCTAATTCTCCTGAGGATCCTGGAGAATACTGAAGGAGGAGTAAAATGCACCATGTTTAGCCCTTAGATAGTAGGGGCCAGAGAATCGTTAATAGATGGACAGTCTAATTTCTCAGCTAGAAAAATGGTCACACAACAAGTCTGTGGAAAAATCTGGCAGAAGAGAAAACCAATGGAGGTCCCATGGACAAGTGGACAAATGTTCACTACTTAAGACAAATGTTCCATGTCTCCTGCTTTAAGAATGTATGCTAATTGGAGATCCTAGATGTTCATTCACTCATCCATTCATTTTTTTTTGCTTTACTCATTTCCTCTTCCATTCATTCATTTATTTATTCCCACTTAATCATTCACTCATTTATTAATTCACTTATTCATTAACTTATTTGTCATTCACTGTCATTTCTATGTTAAATTATTCATTTTTTGGGGGGGGGGACTTTGCTCTCAACAGTCAGGATACAGAGCAGACCCTCTGTGAGCTTTTGATCTGGGGAATCCAGAAAAGCTAACCCACCTGTTGTGGCCTGTATGGGGTAAAGTGTCCTACTGGGAAGTTTCTTCAAGAGCTGGAGAAGAGATTGTCAGGGAGCTTCAAGTTCTGTATTCGATGACCAAATGCAGACAGCTACAGGAGGGGGGTCTGTGGAGAAGCTCTGAGTCTGGAGAGCTGGTGAATTCTGAGTTCCTGCCCTGGACACAATAGTAACCAGAGCCAAGTTGTTCTCCTATCATAGCGCACAAGGCATTGTCTGTCCTGCAACCTTTTGTGATACTTATGTTATTACTGTTCCCATTTTACAGATGGGAAAATTGACTTGCCTAAGGCCACGTAACTAATAAGGAGCATATGAACCCCAATATCCAGAATATGGATATGCTATATTTGAAAGGGAGAGAGAGATGTAGAGAGAGAGACAGAGACAGAGAGAGAGAGACAAAGAGAAAAACAGAGAGACAGAGAGAGGCAGACAGAGACAGAGACAGAAAGAGACAGAGAGACAGAGATAGAAAGAGACAGAGAGACAGAGACAGAGACAAAGAGAGACAGACAGAGAGACAGAGAGAGGCAGACAGAGAGAGAGAGACAGAAACAGAGACACAGAGACAGAAAGAGACAGAGACAGAGAGAGAGAGAGACAGAAACAGAGACACAAAGAGAGAGAGACAGAGAGAGAGACAGAAACCGAGACAGAGAGAGACAGAGACAGAGAGAGGCAGACAGAGAGAGAGAGAGAGAGAGAGAGAGAGAGAGAGAGAGAGAGAGAGAGAGAGAGAGAGAAACAGAGACACAAAGAGACAGAGACAGAGACAGAGAGACAGAGAGAGGCAGACAGAGAGAGAGAAACAGAAACAGAGACACAGAGACAGAAAGAGACAGAGAGACAGAGACAGAGAGAGACAGACAGAGGCAGAGAGAGGCAGACAGAGAGAGAGAGAGACAGAGAGAGAGAGAGATAGAAACAGAGACACAGAGACAGAAAGAGACAGAGACACAGAGAGAGAGAGAAAGAGAGAGACAGAGAGAGACAGAGAGAGGCAGAGAGACACAGAGAGACAGAAAGAGAAAGAAAGAGAGATACAGAAAGAAACAGAGACAGAGAGAGAGAGACAGAACATAGACAGACAGACAGACACACACACACACACACAGATGGAGACAAGACAGGGAAACAGAGATACAGAGACACAGATATATGTACACACACAAACAGAAAGACAGACACAGAGACAGAAAGAGAAGTCCCAGTCCTTTCAGCGGAGATCTTAAATAGGTCATTTCTACTCCCCGGGCCTCAGTTTTTCTTACCTGCAAAAGAAGGAGTTGAATCAGGTGAGCTTTGAAGTTCTAACATTCTAAATCCTTTGACAGGACTTGGATTTAACAGAACTGGGCTTTTGTTGCTGGATTTAGAGATGGAAGACCATAAAGCATTTGTTAAGGACCTCCTCTGTGCCAGGCACTGTGCTTGTCACGGAGGAACAAAATAATAAGAAAGCAATCTCTTAAGGAGCTGACTTTCCATCAGGAAAGATAACATGTAGAGACTCAGTGTAAGCTAGTAAAGGAGGTGAGCATAAACAGCTTTTGGAAGAAGATGGAGCTTAAGTTAAATCTTAAAAGAAAATCAGGTATTCTGCAAGATGGAAGAGAGAAGGGAATATGTTCCCGGTATACAGCACAGCCAACGCAAAGGTATGAAGATGAGAAATGAAGTGCTGTGTATGAGTAATAGCAAGAAAAATAGTTTGGTTGCATCAAAGACTTCAGGAAGGGAAGAAATTTCTAATGAACTTGGGAGGAGAGATTGAGTCAAGCAGTGAAAGACTTTACAAGTTAAATAGAGTTTATAGAATGAAAATAGCATCATGAAAGCCAGAGAAGAGAGTATGGAGGAGTAGAAGGTGGGGAGGTGATGAATGTCAAACATCGCAGGGAGATTAAGAATGTTGAGGATTAAGAAAGAATATCAATTATTTTTAAATACCCCAACTCTATAAATGAGAAAATCAAGGCACTTGCTCCAAAAAGACCCACATTCATGCAAGGTCAAAAAAAGAAGGGTCCTCTGGCTCTGAGCTCATTTCCCACTCTGCTTCCTCTGATAGTACTAGTAGTCTATCTCTTTCCTTGGGTCTCAGTTTCCCACCTCTAACAAGAATACATGACACTTATGCTATTTATCTCATAGGATCATTGTGATCCAAGTATTTGGGCAACTGTAAAACTCTTACATAGAAATGGGAACTGTTTTATTTCTCTCCAGGAATGGGGGAAATTCAGTCCTCCCTTCCCATTCTCTTTATAACACATGTGGATCCTGAGCACCCCATGCAAGGAAGGGATCTAGGAGTCACTGCTTGCCCCCCAAAAAATACCACCTGACACATGCCAAGGTGCCCGACTCGTGCTCCTTCCTTCCAGGCTGATGCTGGGTCACTTCTCCCCCTTTCCTCCTCTTCTCTTCATGGTCTTCCATCTAAACTCTGCAACAAAACCTCAGCCCTGCTGCCTCCAAGGCCAGGGATGCTGTTGCAGGATTTCCAGAGCAGGAGGCAGGGAAGGGTGGAAGGACCCATTCTGCCCTGATCTCTTTTGTTCAGTCAGGGGAAAATCCACAGTAGTCTCCAATGAGAAATATTCCATGAATTTTATCTCCACTGAGGCAATATTGGTAAAGCACTTGGCAGTGTGCAGATAGAAGGTGCTTATTATAGACCTGTTTCTTCTTCCTTCCCCTCCTTTCTGGTCCCATGCTGGGCGCCCCCCAAAAAAAATTTGACAGGGAAACAGAGACAGAAAAAGAACTAGGCAAAGACTTCTCCTGGCAGCCCAGAAAATGTAGTAGGGCATGGGCTGGGGCAGATTGCCCAATCTGGAGCCCCGAGTCTAGGAGTCCTGGCTTCTCTCCAGTCACCCAGAGACCCGGCACAGGGCAGTCTTTGGGGGCTTGGTAAACTTGAATCATACCTGGCTCTGGATAAAGATTAACATCATCTATCCTGGAAGGTCCCAACCTGGGCTGCCGCCAGATTAGCCAGAAGGTGGTTAATGAATTGGGAACTGCTGCTATTTTTGGCTCCCATGTGTTTTACAGTTGAAAAGAGTTCTTCCAGTCAGGATCCCATGACAGTCCTGTGAGACAGGAAGTGGAGGTCTTATTATCCTTCACTTTATAGATGAGGAAACTGAGGCCCAAGGTCAGATAGCCAGTCAGGAGCAGAGCCAGAGACTGGACCTGGCTCTGCTGGCTCAGAAGACTGCTGCCTCTTAAGTGGGAGGTAGAAGATTTGGCTGGAAGCTACAGGGGGAACCCCCCAGGGGATGGTACCAAGCACTCTGGCTGTCAGTCTGTAAAGCTCTGGTGGGCTCTCTGAAAAATACCTTTCTTCCTGAAGAAAAGAGGAGGCTGAGTGTGAGTTCAGATTAAAGAAGGGGAAAACCATTCATTAGGCACCTGAGCTTTACAAATATCTCATTTGATCTCACAATCACTTGGGAGGTAGGTGCTGTGATTACCTCCTTCTGACATAGGAGGAAACTGAGGCAGGCAAAGGTTAAGTGACTTGGCCGGGATCACATGGCTAGGAAGTGTCTGAGGTTGAATTTGAATTCAGGGTTTCCTGACTCCAGGGCCAGAGCTGTGTCCACTTTGCCACCTAAGAGCTGGGTTAGGAAAACTGATCTGGGTAAACTGAGGGAGCTGCCAGACCTGGTGAAGGGAAAGAGACTGAAACTGCTTCGTTTCCCCTTTCCTGCCCTCTCCTTCTCTTCCCTTTCCTCCCATTTGATTCACCAATAATATTTCCAGGGCAAGCCCTACATGGTCACTATTTGACCCATAATTAGCTCAGAATGAATATAAACAATTGTTCCTATTTTGGCCAAAAATCTTAAAGGTCTTCTCATTCCAGATATACATATGTATATGTGTATATACATGCACACATATATACGTACACACATACACACACGTGTGTGTGTATGTGTGAGTGTGTGTTTGTGTGTGTATATATATATATATATATATATATATATATATAGTAATAAGAGGCCATTCTCTATCTCATTTCTAACCACTGAATGAGCGGCTGCCTCAGTCAAACCAAGAAAGACCTTAGCTTAAAAAAAAACAAGGTCTCCCACTACATCTCCAGTCTTCCTGATCTATATCTGGCCATTGGACCCAGATGGCTCTGGAGGAGAAAGTGAGACAGGTGACCTTGCTCAGCCCTCCCTCACTTAAATTCAGCTCACTTGCATGTCAGGGCATCTCCTCCCTGATAACCTGGGCCTCTTTGAGAACAAAGGACAAAAAAAAGTGCCAAGTCCAGTCAACAAGCTTTTATGAAGCACTTACTACCTGCCAGGCAGTGGACCAAGTGCTAGGAATACAAAGAATGATAAAAAAAAGGCAGCATCTCCATTCCTTTTAATACAGAACATGTGAAGTTTTCAGGGAAGATGTCAGGATCATGCTGAGATCATAGACAACAGAATCACAGGATTAAAGCTAGAAGAACCTTGGAGATCTCACTCAATCCCCCCATTTTGCAGATGAGGAAATTGAAACCTAGAGAGCACAAACCATAGGCTAGAAGTGATCAAAGTTAGAGGAAGGAAATCTAAGGATAGTACCTGATTATATTTGCAATACGTTTAAAATAAGTTTTTATTTGGGTCTTTGGTTTCTTTGCATCATTATTCTTTCTCTTCTCTTTCCCTTCTCCTCCAAGAAAACTATCCCATAAAACAAAAAATATTTCTACTCCAATTTGCTAAAAAGGAGAGATGTAATTTAACATGTATTAGACTATCTGCCAGCTAGAGGAGGGGATGGAGGGAAGGAGGGGGAAATTTGGAACAAAAGGTTTTGGGTTTTACAAGGGTCAATGTTGAAAAATTACTCATGCATATGTTTTGTAAATAAAAAGCTATAATTAAAAAAATAAACACAGAGGAGAACTTTCAAATAACTTTCAAAATAACAAAATAACTAACAAAATAACAATTAAAAAAGGAGATGTAGCAAGATGCAAGTTTACGTTAAAAAGATATGGCACAGAGAATCTTTGAGGCCTTCAAATTCAATGGGAGTCAATAGTGTGATATGGTGGACAAATAAGCAGAGGCCATCATGGGCTGAAGCCTCATTTACAGAAGGCCAGTGACCAGACTAAGGAAGGCAGTGCTCTCAGATCACACCCAAACAATTGTGTTCAGTTCCATGGACCACATTCTGGAAGGGACCAGATAAAGAGGAGCATATCTGGAAGGCACCAGGAGGAAAGTGTGAAGGAAGCAGAAATACTTAGCAGTAGAAGAGTGTTCAAGGGTTGCTGTGTGAAACAGGAGAGACTTATTTATTCAATGCTTTTTAAGGAGCAGAACTAGGACTGGGGAGCAAATGTTACAAGAAGGAAGATCTGTGCTTTGGGGAAAGGTTGGATACAAAGCCTCTGAGATCTCTTAGGACTTAAATCTTGGGAATTCCAATAGACTTGGGATGGAAAGTGCCATCTGGCTCCAGAGGGAAAACTATGGAGACTGAATATGGATCAAAACATGGTATTTTCACTTTTTGTTTGTTTGTTTGCTTGGTTTTTTCCTTTCTCACGGTTCCCCTTGTGATTTGATTTTTCTTGTGCAGCATGATGAATACAGAAATATGTTTAGAAGGATTTCTCACATTTAACCAATAGGATTGCTTGCTATTTTGGGAAGGGAGAGTGAGGAGGGAGAGAGAAAAATCTGAAACACAAGGTTTCGCAAAGATGGAGGTTGAAAGCTATCTTTGCATGTATTTGAAAAAATAAAATAGTACTTAACAATGTTTATAAAAAGGAACTTAAATGTTGGGAACAACTGGGAGATGGAGGGGATCTGCTATGGATATGTTCAGGAGAAAAGTTCTCCACGGGGCAGGAGAGAAAACTAGCCTTAAATCCATGAAATCATCAATCATTTATTATTAGTAACTAATAAAGTATTTATTTATGATATTTAAATGTATCTACCTTATTTGTAAATATAACGTGTACTGTAATAATAAAACGAAGGCAGGATGAGTCAAAGGTAAGGAGGTCTGACGGGTGCAGAGAGCAGGGACACACGTCGGACAAAGGAGGGAGGACGGGGCTCAGAAGATGCTGTAGAGAAGCATCCCAAGGAGCATCCACATCTGGTCATCCCAAGACCGGGAGCTCCCGCTCCTAACTTGGCCACGATGGATCTGGCGGCGGGTCAGTCGCTCTCCGCCCGCCCCTCGCTCTCTGTAGTCAACAATAACCCTCGTGCGCTGGCGGCTCCCCGCTCCCGCGGCTCTGCCCATTTTAGAGACTATTAATGAATGGAGGGTGGAAATAGGCTGGATTCTCTCTCGGGTTTCCTCCGCCCCCTGGTGGCTGCACTGAGAACTCCAAGGTCTCCTTACAGAGAGAACAAGATGGGAGGGAATCCTTTACTGGGGGAACGGGACTAAGCGCAGGCTCCTACTGGGCGAGTCAGGGGAGAGAGGGAGGGAACAAGCATCTATCTCGTGCCGCGCTGCGCTGAGCGCTTTACAAATAGTATCTCATTTGTTGTTCACCATAACCCTGGGAAGTGGGTGCTATTATTAATCCCCATTTTACATTTTAAGGAAACTGAGGCAAAAACAAGGTAAGTGACTTCTCCAGGCTCAGTTAGGAAATGTAATAGTAGCCAAGATTTATGTAGCACTGGTTTTGTTTGTTTGTTTGTTTGCTTTGCAGACATTGTCCACACATTTGGGTTTTGGAATTCAGAACCTTACACTTTTTTTATATTTTTTAATGCTTAAAAAATATTTTTCTTTAAAAAAAATTCAACTTTATTTTCAGTTCCAAATTCTCTCTCCCTCCAGCCCTCTCCCCTGCTCCACCAGCTGTACAAATGTCACATCACTCAGGTGATGTGACCGAGATGCTCCAGATACAATTTCACAAAGGTGTGCAATGGTGCCAGGTGACTTGTGCAGGTGACTCGAGGCTCTCCAGGTCTGTGCTAGAATAATAGTTTCTGACACTGAACCACCTAAGAATGCTGATAACTTTGGTGATGAAAACTCTCTTTTCTGGATCTTGGGTGGTTGTAGTGTGTCTCCATGGGGGCTGCTCCCTGGAGGCAGGGGCTGGTCTCCAAATCCTGGTCTTCTTAGCTCCTGTTCCCGGCTGCCTCCGTCAGGGTCTCAGGAAAGATGGTGGCCACGGGGGTGGCCTAGGCTGCGTCCTGCTCCTCAGGGGCCCTCGCTGACTTTCCTCCATCTTTGAGGCACTTCATTGACAGTTGGAGAGGATGGCAGGCTCCTCCCCCAAGGGAGCTGCCTCCCCAGGCTGGACCAGAGCAGTGATCTGCACACAGTGAGCCCTCAAGTAAGGTCTCCACGTCAGAAATTTGGTCATTTTTATTTAAAAAAAAAAAAAAAAGAATCATGAACTAACAGTCTAGTTCAGACACTTGGGACTGGGAAAGAGAGTTGGAAAGAATGAACTGATAATAGAGAGAGAAAGCAAGGGAGAGTGGGAAACACATTGGACTAAGGTGAAAAAATAAAGGGATCCCCAAAGCCTGGCCACTTGGTGATTTGGGGGAACTTCTTATTTTAATTCTCTTATTCTGCTTTTTGCAGACACTATCCACACATTTGAGTTTTAGAATTCAGAACCTTATATTTTTAAATTTTTAAAACTAATTTTCCATGAAACAAATTCTATTTTTATTTATGTTCCAAATTCTTTCTCTCCTGCCACCCCTCCCCCATACCCCATTGAGAAGGCAAAAATACAAAATCTATTACAAATATGAAGTCATGAAAAGCAAATTTCCTCATTAGTGATATTCTGGAGCAGGGATGGAAGCAAATAAAAGAGAGAAAAAAAAGGCAAAAAACTGTTTCAATCAGCATTTTTCAGTCTATCAGTTCTTTAACTGGACATAGGCAGCTTTTTCATCATGAGTCCTTTGGAATTAGGGCAGCTAGGTGGGTCAGTGGTTAGAGTCCTGGGCCTCCAGTTAGAAGGACCTGAGTCCAAATCCAGCTTCAAATTAGCTGTGTGACCCTAGGCAAATCACTCGATCCTGTTTGACTCAGTGTTTCCTCATCTGTAAAATGAGCTGCAAAATGAAATAGCAAAGAAAATTACTAAACAACAAACCACCACCCCCTTTTGTGGTAGCCCGATGAATTAAACAGGATTACTAAGTCTTTCTTCTATTATTCTATATTGCTTTTACCTTGTAGCTCGTTTTGCTAGTTCTGCTCATTTCATTTTATATCCATTCATATTGGTCTTCTCAGGTTTTTCTGAAACCACTCTCCTCATTTGTTATAGTATAGCAGTATTCACAAACTGTGACTTGTTTAGGCATTCCTCACTTGTGGATATTCCCTCAGTTTCTAATTCTTTGCCACCACAAAGAGTTGAAAATTTTAGTCTCTTTCCTTTTTCTTTGATTTCTTTACAAGTATAGACCTAATAGCAGGATTAAAAAGTATGTACAGCTTTATAATCCTTTGGACATAATTCCAAATTGCCATCCATATGGCTGAACTATTTTATAACTCTACCAACAGGGCATAGGTATCCCAGTTTTTTCACATATTCTCCAGCATTTATCATTTTCCTTTTTTGTTATCTTAGTCAATCTGATGGGAGTGAGGCAATACCTCAGAATTGTTTTAATTTGTATTTTGCTATTAGTGATTTAGAGAATTTTTATATGATTATTGAGAGGATTGATTTCTTTTCTCTGAAAGCTACCTCTTCATATTCTTTAACCATATATCAAGTGGAAATGGTGTTTATTCTTTTTTACATACTTTTTAAAAACAATTTTTAACTTTTTAAATAGTATTTTATTTTTCCAAATACTTGCAAAAATAATTTTCAACATTAATAGTGCTTATTCTTATAAATTTGACTCAGTTCTCTATATATTTGAGAAATGAGACCTTTATCAAAGAAACTCATTGAAGAGTCCTCCCACCCTCATACCTGCTTTATTTTTACTTTTGTATTGGTTTTGTTTGTGCAAAAACTGTCAAATTTTATGAAAACAAAATAACTCATTTTACCTGCTGTGAACCTCTCTATCTCTTTTTTGGGAAAGAAATCCTTCTATGCATAAATCTGGCAGGTAATTTCTTCCAAATACTACTAATTAGTGTACGATATCATCTTTTATGTCTGAATCATGCATCTATTTTTAGTTTATCTTGATAGACAATATGAGGTGTTGTTTATGCCTATTTTTGCCAAGCTACTTTCCAGATTTCCCAATGGCTTTTGTCAAATATTGAGTTCTTATCAGAATGGGATCTTTGGGGTTTTTTTAAGTTACTTTGTTCATTTGCTTCTGTATATTGTATATCTATTATCTTCCACTGATCAAGTCTCTTCTTCTTACCAAATACCAAATTGTTCTGATAATTACTGCTTTGAAGTATAGTTTGAGATTTGGTACTGGTAGTTCCCCCTTCTTCTTATTTTTTTCCCATTGATTCATTTAACATTTTTTTACCTCTTCTTCCTCCAGATGAATTTTATTATTATTTTTTTCTGGCTCTGTACAGTAATTCTTTGGTAGTTTGTTATGGCACTGAATAAGTAAATTAATTTTGGAATTGTCATTTTTATTTTGACGGTCTACCCATGACCAATTAATATTTTTCCAATTATTTAGATGTTTTTATTTGTGTAAATAATGTAATTGTGTTCACATAGTTCCTGTATGTGTCTTAGCAGGTACATTACCAAGTATTTCCTACTGTCATTAATTATTTTAAGTGGAATTTTTAGCTTTTCTAGATGGGTTTTGTTAGTAATATATAGAAATGCTGACTATTTGTGTGGGATCTTTGCTGAAGTTATCAGTTATTTGTAGGAAAACTCTACCATGTTAAGAGCTAAAATAAGTCTGCCAATTTTTTCTAACCCAAACTATTTGTCATTTTATAGTAATATCTAGCTTTCATATCATGTTTTAAGATTTGCAAAGTACTTCACATGCTAATTCATGTGCTAATTCACCATCACCCTAGAAAGGAGGTGTTATTATTATAATTTTAATTATTACTACCCCCATTTTACAGATGAGGAAACTGAGGCTGAGAGAAATTAAGTGACTTGCCCAGGGTCACACAACTAGTATTTGATATATGTTTTGAACTCTGCACTTCCTGATCAGTTTTATCTAGTATGACTAAGACCCAGATAGGCAAATGGACTTAAATTACCATCACATAGTCCAATAGTGATAAAGCACAATTTCAATGACTCAATTTCAGGACTCTTGTTGAAGATTTTTATCAGTGAGGAGGAGCCACTCCCTTCCACCCCAAAAATGGAGTTTCAGATCTGAAATGTGCCTTAGAGATGTGGTCCAACTCCCATCCAACCCAAGAATCTCCTCTCCAGGAAGGCAGGAAACAAGCATTTCTTAAGTGCTTATTGTGTGCCAGGCACTGTGTTCAGTAAGCACTGGGGACACAAATACAAGCAAAAGGGACCTTGAGGAGCTTATGTTCTAAAGAAATCATCTGAACATTTCTGAACCTCCAACTTTGGTTCTTGGTTAATGAAAACACTGTGGGCAAATGCTTTTGCTAAAAGGAGCTTAAAAGTGTATGGAGAGGAATAAGGAAAGTGTCTGGAAGTCAGGAACAGGAGAATGAAAGCAGCTTGGCCTGAGTCCTCCCACAAAAGGAGGAAGTCACCACTGGAAGAAAGGGGGTGGGGCCTTGCAAGCTGGTCCAGGCTGGGGTAGGCTGTTCTAGGACAAGAGGATGAGCCTGACCTGACTGAATAACAAAGTAGGAAACAAACAAACAAACTCTAGTTTCAGAGTCAGAGGACTGCCACCTCTTACCTGTGTGACTTTGGATCGTTCACTTTGCTTCTAGATCCCAGTCTTCTTTCAATCTGTAAAAATGAAGACTGGCTTGATCCATTAGTTCCTTTTCTGCTGCTTTCAAACATCCTTAAAAAAGGTTCAATATGGATGTAGATCGAACCATTTTGTTGTTGTTTCTTCTTTTTTTTTCTTGTCCCTCCCCCACTTTTGATCTAGTTTTTCTTGGAGATATGTTCAAAAGGATTGCACATGTTTAACCCATATCAAATTGTTTGTCTTGGAGTAGCAGGGAGGTAAGGGAGGGAGAGAAAAAAATTTGGAACACAAGGTTTTATGAAAATGAATGTCGAAAACTATCTTCACATGTATTGAAAAAAAAAAAGTTCAGTAGGAGCTATCACCCCTTCAAGCTACCATTCTTACTGTCTTAGTGAGACTCCTAGAAAAGGCTGTCTGTCTCCTTTCCCTTTCCTCTGCTTGGTACTGTGGCTTCCAACCTCAACTTCCCACAGAAACTGCCTCCGTCCTCTGGAGCCTCTGTCCTCATTTTTCTTGACTTATCTGCTGCATCTGACACTTAAAAAAAAAAAAAAAGAGGTTGTTGACTTCCCTCTTCTTCTGGATATATGAGGAGCACTAGGTCTACATGTCAATTAAGTGATTCCTGTGTACCCAGCTAAGTGCTAGGAAGATAGCAGATAAAGGTCAAAAATATAGTGCCTGCCTTCAACAAGTTTACATTTAATGTTCTCATTGTTGAGTCATTTCAAACTTGTCTGATTTTCCATGACTCCATTTGGGGTTTTCTTGGCAAAGATACTGGAGATTTGCTATTTTCTTTCCCCCCTCCCCTGACTCCAGCATTTACAGAAGGAAACAGGCAAACAGGAGTAGGTGTTAGAGTCCACGTGGGTAGTAAGTGTCAGATATCAAATTTGAACTCAGATCCTTCTGATTGCAGATTTAGGATTCTATCCACTATTCCACCCTAAGACTCCTTTCTGATCTCTTCTTATTTTTAGCTAGTCTTTCAATTTAATTGAGCAGCACCAGTGTTTCCTTCCTTCCTTTCTCCTTCCCCTTCTTTCCTCCCCTCTCCTTTCTTTTCTTCCTTCTTCCCCTGCCTTCCTTCTTCCCTTTTTCTTCTTCCTACCCCTCTTTCCTTCCTCCTTTCTTGTCTTCTTCCCTTGCTTCTTCCCCTTTCTCTCTCCTTTCCTTCCCTCTCTCCTTTCTTTTATCCTTTCCTCTCTTTCTTCTTCTTGTCTCTTCTCTCCTGTCCACATAGGGAAGCATACACCTCAGGGTTTATGTGCTAGATTTCGTTTTTCTTCTCCCTATCTATTTATTCAAAAAACAAACAACAATCTATGTGGAAAATGAATGTCTAGCCCAAATCTCTCTTCTCTTAGGTAACATCCCACACTGCCAACCGTTAGACATTTCAAATAAGTTATTTCAGAGATAAATCAAACTAGGTATGTCTGCAATAGAACGTATCTTCTCCTCCACCATCATCCGCCAAACAACCAGCCTTCCAAATTTTCCTTTTTCAGTCAAAGGAATTATCATTCTAGCCTCCCAGGTTCACAATCTCAGCTTCGTGCTCAACTTCTTAACTATAGTAGGACAAGTTAGTTTCCAAATTTGGCCTTTCTGTTGAAAACTCACAGTCACCAGCTGGGTTCTGGCTAGGATCACCTCTTACTTGAACTTTCTCAATCACCTCCAATTGGTTTGTCTCAATGTCTTTTCTTCTGATCCATTCTCCCCATAGTTGGGAGAAATTTCCTTAAACCCAGGTCTGATTGTGTCACTCCCCTATTCAATAAACTTTATTCCCTCTAGATTCAAGTATACTCTGGTCCCAAGCCTACCTTCTCAGCTTCATGATACATTATTCCTTCATTCAACAGTTTGATTCAGACAAATTAGCCTTCTCCATGTTCTTCAGCACACAGGCTTTCACTTGTTTCTCTTAATCTTTCCACTGGATTCACTCTTACTTCTGCCTCATGGAATTTCTTTCTTCAAGACTTGGCTCAAATATTGCCTTTTACCCCGACTTATTTGCTTTTATTTTCCCAATTCCTCAGGATGCCTATTTTGTATTTTTCCTATAACTACTTATGTGTATATTGCACAGATGTAAACTGCTTAGATAGTAAGTAACCTCCTTGAGAGTGGGGATTATTTCATTATCTGTAATTTTATTTCCAGATCCTAGGATGTTTTAGATTGTGCTTAGTAAGTGCTTTTGATTGTGAGACCCTTTCCATAACTGGTGTTCTAAAGAACCTCCCTGCTTTGAACTGTTTAAAGAGTCCTTTCCCATTTGGCCTTGAATTTTTTTTTAATAAAATTTTATTGATGTCTTGCTTTTTTATTCTTTGTAATTTTATCAACGTACACTTTTGATTTTTTTTTTTGGTGGTTGTGCCTCCCATTTACATTGTAGACATTGTCTATATTGTTTTCTTGGCTCTCCTTCCTTTTGACTCTGTGTAAGTCCATGTTCATCTTTCCATGTTTCTCTCTAATCATGTTCATTTCTGAAAGCACAGTAATATTCCATTACATTCATGTGCCACAATTTGTTTCATCATTCTCCAACCAATTGACAGCTACTTTGTTTCCAATATTTTAGTATCACAAAGTGCTGCTACCAATAGTTGGTAAATATGGGAACTTTCTTCTTATCAATGATTTCCTTGGGCTTAGTAGTAGAATCTGAATCAAAGGGTATGGATATGGATATTTATTTACATCATTCCAAATTGCTTTCCAAAATGGTAATATTGATTCATAGCTCCACTATCCACATGGTAGTGTGCCTATCTTCCCACAGTCCTCCAGGGTTGACTATTTCTATCATTCATCTTAGCCAACTTAAAACCTCAAGGTTGTTCTGATATCCATTCCTCCTTTGCTTAGGGATCTGTAACATTTTTTCCACAAGGTTGTTAATAGCTTGCTGTTCTTTTGAGAACTCTTTGTTCAAATTCCCGAATGACTTCTGGTGAGAAATATTTGATACAAAGATATTTCTCTTCTTATCATAGGTACATTAATTTTGTTTGTGCAGAAGCTTTTCATTTTCCTGTTCGTATTTTATCTTCTGTAATTGAACCTATCTCTTGGGTTAAGAATATGTCTGTTAACCATAGCTGTGTAAGGTATATGACCTGTTCCTCTTACAATTTTATGATATGATTTTTAATATTAAGGTAACATATCCATTCAGAATGTATGGTGTAATAAAAGTGTTTGGTATTGCTCTAAATCTAATTTTTCTGGCCTCGACTCCTTACAAGTTTGACAATCCACATGCAGTTATTCCTATTGGGGAAGTTTTGGATTTCTCAAAGAAAGCTGCTTCTGGGGCGGCCCCACCTGTCCAATGTGCTGTTCAAGGTAACCTTACAGGAGGCCCTGGCCCAGGCCCCACAGTGGAAGGCCAGCCCCTGGCTGTGACAAGCAAGACCCTGGCAGCAGAACTGAGAACTAGGAAGGGCTCTAAGAACAACACAAACACTGACAAAAGTTCACTCATTTTATTTGCTTTTCCAAGTGTGGTTGCAGGTGTTACAGAGTCTAGTCAGGCAAAGTCTGAAAATGTGAGTCCCTGCTCTGAGTAACACAACATTGGTTTGACAAGGCACTGCAGGGAAATCCACCCCGGAGGGGACAATTCTAGCTGCCCAGTCAGCATCAGGGAGACTGTGAGAGTGAGTGAGTGAGTGAGTGTGTGTGTGTGTGTGTGTGTGTGTGTGTGTGTGTGTGTGCAGAGGTCCTGAGAGTTCTGATCAACATGAGAAAGCCAAGCAAACCCTGAGAATCCTGGGAGGAGAGGCTCCCCTCCCCCTCATTTTTGGCTCCCATCCAGAACACAGCACTCAAGGCTTCACTGTAGAACAGCAGGTCTCCCCAGCTAAAGGCGAGGGCATCAGACCATTGGAGGGGGTCCCAGGGCTTTGGGGTCTGCACCTCCTTCCTTCCAGGGTCTTGGGACCCTTTGGGGAAAGTCTGGTGAAGAGCTTGGGGCAGTCCCCAGGGCCCCATGATAAGTGGATACAAAAGACACTTTCTTCTTCCTCCCCTCCCAGAGTAAAGGCTTATCTTACTCAGGGCTGAGACACTGTGTTCAACAAGGACTAGGCCTGTATGCAGGGGAAGGCACTTCCTTGGGAAAGAAAAGCAAACATTTTTGCTTCAAAAATCATGAGCTGATGTCTCCAACCGGCCTCCAGGGGCAGAAACCCAACCCTCAGGGGAGCCTGGGTGCAGATGGCCACCCCCAGCTCAGCCTTCACAGGAGAGAAGTGTCTCCTGGTTGTCCCCAGGGGACACCGGGGTGACTTCAGAAAAGTTGTGGTGGGTGCTGAGGGAGAGAGCAGGGGCTCAGAGGAGGAAGGAAGAGGAGCCCAGAAGGGGCGGGCTCTAAAGACAGTTGGCTAGGCCCCACCTGCAGCGACTCCATTTGTGAGCAATTGTTTCAGAGCCACGAAAAAGGGGACTTTCACATCTCACTTGACTTTAGGATCCAAATACTTGTGAAGTCACTTCATCCTCATCCAGGGCAGATGGACTACTTGGGGGCAAATTCCCCAACAGCAGAGGCATTTCTATTTCTCCCCTCCCCCACCCCCAAAGCTTCCCCAGGGAATTTGGGCCTATTAAACAATTCTCCACCTCAAAAAAAAAAAAAAATACACATTTCATTCCAAAACACTGGAATCTTTCTGACAATGTGTGATACAGGGGCTACAGATGATACAGAAGTAGAAAATAATTCAGATTATAAAGGCTCTGCTTGGCACAGGGTCCTGAGGAGGGCACTTCACAAGTGATAATCGGCCAGTATTGAGAGTCATTGTATTTCCTTTGGGCCCCCCAAAGGAACTCCTGAGGTTTGTGTATCTATAGGGCTAAGCCTGGACTTAACCCTGGCAGCCAGAGAGAACCGGGATTCCTGAAGAATTCCCTAGAAGAGGCTGCCAGGCAGTGCAGGGATCAGCCCTCGGGAGGGCTCCCACTCTGGGCCCTCCCTCCTCATGATTTATACTTGCTCCCACTGCAGTTCACTCATTTCAGAGAATTACAGGGTGTTGGGAAGGAGGGATGACAGAACAAAAAGAAGGCGTTAGGGGGACCAGCAGTTCTATACAGGTGATCTCAAAAGGAACAAAAAGTCACCTTTTCATTGGGTTTAGAAGTAACACACTCAGCAGGTTATGGTTTGGCCTTAAGGTGGGGTAGAATAGTTTTTTAGCAAAATGTTCATATTTTGTCTCTACCTCTAGGGATTCTCTCTGTATTCTGGGCCAGGAGCCAGAACTGGGTTCTAGGACCTGCTCTGCAAATAACTCATAATATGATCTTGGGCAAATGAATTCCTTGGGCCTCTATTTCCTCAACTGTCAAAAATGGGAAGGTTGTGTTATAGTACCCCTGAGATCCCCTTCTAAATTTGACATGGGAGGATTCTCCAGGCCTTCTGGCTCCTTTCCAGTTTCAGCAATCTTCCTCCTTCCAACCCATCTGGATCTTGCCCTCTGCTCTCTCACTATCTCATACAGGACTGCTCCCTCCTGCCCTTCTATGGACCCTCCAAGGCTCTGAGTTAATGATTCCCAGGCTATACCTGCCAGACATCTTCCTGGAACTGCTAATGTTTCACAACCAGATTTATTTGTTTTGAAGAATGTACCATATGGCATCTTTTGGAGGGAGGAGTAGGGAGGGAGGCGCAGAGATTGTATTCCATAAAGGTTTGAGATGAAATCAAAGAAGCAGGTGTCAAACCTCCATAAAAGGGAGAAATTACAGCATTGGAAGAGGAAGGCCAAAGGATGGAAGCTCAGGTTTCTTAAAGGGGACAACTGTGTCGTGGACTAGGAGAGTCAGAGCTGGACTTTGGAAATTCATCTTCCAGGTTATTACTGAGGCCCAGAGCAGGGAAGGGGACTACTGATGGCAGAGTCAGGATTGGAATCCAGATGTCCCCACAGTCCAGGGCTCTCTCACCATATGCCTTTCATTGAGAAAACATTAAGGTGCCTATTAGCTCAGAAGTGCCATTCGAGGGCCATCCATGGGATTCTAGGACCCACTGCCACGGAGATACTAAAAGAACTGTGATTTAGCTCTCAGTGCCCAAAGCCTGGGAGCAAGACACACACTCTTAACTGAAGCAAAGACTCATGGATTCTCTTCCAAGGATCCAACTCCTCCTCCTTTGATCCAGCTCTATTTGACGCTGTCTTTCCATGCCGGGACACCTGTCTGCTCTATGGAAATCCCCCAGCAAGTCTTTTGGAGACCTCCACAGCTCCCACAGACCTAGGCTAACCCAAACCTCATTCCCCAAGTCAGCCCTGTCCAAAAGAGTCCAGAGGACCGGGAATCTGAAATCAAGGCAAGAGACACAAGTGCTTTGCAAAGAATACCGAGTTGTGGTTCCCAAAATAGAGATGAGCTAGATGAATGGATTTAACCAAAGGAGAAAATGAAAAAGTTGGCAGTGATGAATGAAATGTTTAATTTAAATCAGATTAAATAAAATGAGCTGGATACCACAATTACTGTGATCACTATACAAAATTTACTAAGGACAAGATATGAGACCCTTTTCTACAGATGGGACTCAGCTACTTACTCATCTGCAAAATCAACAATTATAGAATAAGTTATATTTCTAGTAAATAAAATCACACAATGCTTTAAACATGGATTGGAAGTCAAAACCAAAAGATAAAAACAAAAACAAACCCCCCAAATGAGCACGACCTTTGTGAGAGGAAAAGCTTTCTACCCAGAGACAGGTGACTGACACAAATGTGTTGGGACCAGGTGCCCCCACCCAAGGCTTCTGTGGTTCCCAGGCGCCCCAGCCTAACTCATCCTCCTCTCCAGTTGGTTTCTAAGTTCATCTTCAGGAGACATTCCAGAGTATTTATATTGGAAGGTTGATGAGCCATAAACTTCACAGACATCCTGTTTTTAAAAAACTTAAATAAGAGGGTTTACAATAGGAAATTGTCCATGTCCATGTGTACACACCACACACATACACACACACACACACACACACACACACACACACACACACACACACACACACACTCCTCCTCCAAGAGTGGGGGAATATTCAGAACCAAGTTTAACAGACCAAGAACTCAGACCTTGCTCAGAGAGGACTTAGGACTTCAGGAGAGAGTTAAGTGGGAAGAGGTCCGCTTCCTGGGGGAGTATTGTTGATAAATCAGCCACAACAGGTTCTGCAAGACTGCTGAATATTGCTGACTTATATCGGAATGCTGGGCAGTGCAAAGCCTGGGAACTTTAATCTGTGGGTCACTGAGGACCCTTTGCAAGACTTCTTACTCAGCTCAGCCACAAATCTCCCATTCTTTCCCTTTGCTGTTCCCTGGTCAGAGGAAGCCAAGAATTTTTGAAAGGAATTCAAAATGGATCCCCATTTTCAGTATATGCATGTTTTCCAAAGATTCAGTAGCTCTAGAAGTAATAACTAAACATTTCTATAAGAATGCTTTAAATTTTGCAAAGCACTTCACATACATGATCTCTTAGAAGCCTCACAACAGCCCTGTGAGGTAGGTACTATAGGTATTATACTCATTTGATAGAGGAGACTGTGGCCCCTGGGCAGGATGTGAACCCAGGCCTCCCTAAGTGCAAATCCAGCACTTGATATGCTACCATATTGTCTCCAAAGGAAGAGAAAAGAGTAGAAATTGCTCATAGCTTTTAAAAAAAATACCTTGCCATTTTCCTTCATTAGAAAAATGAATTTCAAAAAAAAAAAGAAAATGAATTTCATAAAAAAAGAATTAATGCTGAGATGTGCTGATAGGATGGCTCTTACTGAGTCCTGTTCCAGCAGCTTTCATGTGCACATAGTAAATTCTTATTTATTTTAAAAACAAAAAGGTTTACAAAAGAAATGGTGGATTACTTGAGCAGAGTTTGAGAAGATGCTTATATTACTTATTGGCGATTTAACTGTCTTCAGGACACAGCTCAGCAATGCCTGGTCTCATTTTTGCTCTAAGGGACATTGCCCCCCTATTGCACAACACAATTTCTGGCCACTTTTTCTGGGCTGGGGGCTTGACCTGCTGCTAACTTTTTCAACTTTGGCTGGAAGGTCCAATGCCTGGCTCCCTCCTGGTCCTTCCTATCTGCCTCCCCACATTAAGGCCCACAATGCTCTCATTGCCAAGTTCTGACCCAAAGGATTGAAAACCAAAGTTGTCTTGGAGGGTCTTTCCCTTGTTTGATGGCACTCCCCTCCCTAAGTCCCACTCTTCTGGGTTAAATCTAAGAAGGAGGGAGAAGACTGTACAGTTTTAGTATTGCTTGGAAATGCCCTTTGGAAATGATTATTTAATGAACTCATCACCAGTTCTTAAAATAAAGTCCATACAAGGGAGCTTTCCCTCCTTCACTACAGAGAAGGATAGTACAGAAAAGATAATACAAAATAATGAGTTATTCTCAACGTTAGCTGGGATGCGTTTGTCTCTTACTACCAGGAGGGCAGACAAACAATCCCAAATGGCAGACAGTGGCTGCTGCAATGTTTTTTCATCTCAATGAAAATGTTGTATTGTATTAAAAAAAATACTCTCAAAGCAAAACATCCCACTCACACATACAAAATCAAACAATATTTTTCTCCCAGGCAACACAAAGCCTCTGCTCTGAGCATGGGTGGGAGAGTTGGCAAGGAGGGTGTGCAGCTGGGAATGGGACACCTCCCTCCACACTCCAGACAGCAAGAGAAATGGATCTCAGCCGGGTTCCCTGAGATACTGGAACAATGGTGAGTCTCCTAGATCCACATTTTTGGGCTGAACCTTTGGTGCTGAGGGAAAGAAACTGAAACCCAACTTGAAACAAAACAAATTAAAAAATACTTTGCCTTATCATGTTTGACTTTTAACCAAAAAAAAAAAAAAATTATAACTTAATCTGCATCCCAACTAGTCTTAAAATGGAAACTGTCCCATCCCAGACCTTGCAGGTTTGTCTGTTTTCTGTTACTTCATATAAAGGCCTGGCAAAATCCCTTGCTCGGCCTTGTAGGTGAAGGACCAAGCAGGCACTGTGGGGAGGGGAAGGTCATCATCCAGTTTCCCCCTAACCAAACATTCCAGTTCCAGATGTCAGGCCTGAACATCTGGACCCCAGCATATAGTCAAGTCTGTTGATATCACTTGACTAATGGATAGACTCTGCAGAAAGTTTGGCCACTTCAGGAAACAAAATAAATGGTTGCAGCTGGTTTTCAAAAAAGAGAATGAAAGGAAAGGAGAAGGAGAAAGAGAAACCTTGACTCCTTTCCTTGAATCAATGTCCCCGGCGCAAAGGAAGGGGAAGGGGATGCATCAGAGAAATGGAGCAAAGCCAAGTTTGTGTGCTTGCGTCTTTAGTTCCCTTGCTAGGCAGCAGGGCTGGATGGCGTACCTAGAGTCCAGAGCAGGAGGAGCCTGTTCCCACGTGACTGTGACAATCCGCCAACGTCCTGCTCAGGACTGGGAGCTGTAGTCGATCTGGTCTTCAGACTGCTCCAGCATGTCCAGCATCTCTTCGATGATGGCTTGCAGGGCTCGGCCCAACTGATCTGCATTATAAGGTTTTCCTAGTGGAGGGACGTGCACAAACGCAGATCGGCCGTGGCTCTGGTACAAGGAGGTGTAGTAAGTAAAGTCGCAGAGATACCTAAGGTTTGGGAAGAAGGGAGGAGAAACACGCCGGGGAGCATTCAGTGACCAGAAGTTAGTTACAATGACCTGTGTCAAGCCCAAGCCTTTCAGGATGGAGGAGCCGTCATGGCTGGTCTCAATGGGCAAGAGGGAGAATTTCCTCACTGGGCTGGGATCAAGGTGGTGCTGAGGGACAACAGTCACTGAGACATTTTAACATGTCTGTGGATACCATCAATTGTCAGCCCCCAGGATTACACGCAGGCCTCAAATGGAGAAGACTACTCTAGTCTATACACCTGTAGACTCGAGTCTTGGTTTGCTGTTTGAGAAAGCCTGAAGAAGAGAAGCCTTTGAAATGAGCTCTAGTTCCAGGCTTTTGGATAGGAAGGGAAATGCTTTATAAATATGATCTCACTTGATCCTTATGACAAACCCAGGAAGTAGGGGCTCTCATTCCCACAGATGAAGCGACCAGCCTCACAGAAGCTTGGCCCGCATTACAGAGCTAAGAAGTGTCTGAGGCTGGATTTGAAATCAGGTCCTCCTGACTCCAGGCTCAGTGCCCTGTGCTACTGATTACAGTGGGGAAAAAGAGAAATAAGACTTATTCTAGTTGGCCCCAGAAGGCCAACGTGGAAGTAATGAGTCACAGGGAACTGAGTTTTAGTTCCTCATCCAGAAGTTCCCAAACAGTCATACCTGTCTTACAGTGGAATGGGCTGCTTCAAACAGGTAACAAATTCCCTGTACTAGAGGTCTTGACCACTTTATTAGGAATGTGGATAAGAAGCAGGGTAGGCTGAATAGTTCTTGGGGCCTTTCTAAATCTAAGAGTCTGTGATTCCACCCAAATATGGCTGCTCTAGAGAAGAAATTCAGCCCCAGACCACAGGATGACCCCCAACTGCCCAGAATAAAAAATTATAAAATCGGAGGACTGAGAATTTAAAGTCACCTAGTCATCCCTTCATCCTACAGATGAAGAAAGTGAGAGGAAAATCCAGGAAGCATATCCCATGAGCTCTGAGCCTTGCAAGGGGCCTGTCCTACCTGCCAGCATCCTGGGAGATGGTCACTGTGACATCCAGACCCAGGGTGGTCACTCGCTTGCAGACAGCATCCATGTCAATGATGGAGTCAATACATTCTGGCCCATTCTCTACACAGCAGTGGGAGCCAGGGCAGAAAAGGCAGTTGTCCAGCCCTTTGTATCCGTTGTTGTGGCCACATTTTTCCAAGGTCACTGTTGTTGCCATGCCAGACACCCCTACATGGACTACCAGCTGCAGAGGAATGATGCGCTTAACAGTGGTGGGAACTAGATATCATTAGAGATAATAGTAAATACCTATTCTCTGTTTCAGTCTGAACTTAAGGAAATGATTTGAGTCAGTAGCAGAGCTGGGGCAACTGTGAAATATTTGTGAGACCCAGCACGCATCTACCCTTGCCTTGCTAAGTGGAAGACAGCACAAAATGCATCATGAGTTTTTTGGAAGGCCAGGCAAGGTCTTTCACGTAGGATAATATGGCAATATTATAATATTATTATATATTTCATATATAATGGCCTAGTTGGGAGATTCATGGAAAAGAAGGCAGTTAGTACAAAAAGTCAAACTACACCAGATTCTAGGATTTAAGTTGAGATAGCTTAAGATTTCAGGACTCTATAACCTAGCTCTATCCTTTCTAAATTGTCTGTTAAATACTAACTAAAATTCCAGTCTTTGCCTATAGTACTGGTAGAATCACAAATGGACACCATCTTTTTGAAGAATAATTTGGCAATATGTAAGAGTTATAAAAATACCCATACTCTTTGGTCTATTTTTATGACTAAACTATAAGAACAATATCCAAAACAAAAAGCACCAACTATTCAACAATACACATTATTGATGACTGAGAATGCACCAGAAACAAATTTAATGTCCAACTGAGAAAGTGATTAACAAAAACCTATGCTATATTAAAATAACACAGTATCATGAGACAATGAAGAATAAAAGACATGAAGAAAATAAAGAAATATAATAAGACCTAAAATAGCAGGTGAAGGAAGCAGAACCAGTGACACGTGGGCTACAGCTGTGTGTGAAAAGGCAGACAAGAACAGAGTGAGCAGCCCAGACAAAGGACAGAGTTCTGCCCAAGAGACACCTGACTCTGATAGAGCTAAGCTGGTTAGGGAGAGTGGGAGAGGCCCTCCTCAAGAGTCTGACCTCCTGCTGACAGCCCACTTGTTGGGGCCGATTATGGATTCACATTCAGAATGCTCAGTAGTAACTGGGAGCGCTGGAAGGAGACATCATTCATGGTTCCAGTATAAATCTCAGCACATATTTTACTATTACTCGTGGAAGTAATGGTCTAACCTGATACAGTTTACAACACTTCAGAGATTCATCACTTTCTCAAAGTGGGAACCTTCGTCGTCAATGTCAGACCGCAAGGGTGAATTGGCCATGACCCAAAAATCCATCACCTACCTTACCTAGATAAACCTTCCCCAGTTTAGGTCCTCGAATGGTGGACAGGTGTGCACTACTGCTCTATACACAAAGCTCCAGCTTGGTAGGATCTGCTAAAGTTTATGCTTCCCTGGCATATAGCCTTGGAAAACTCTTAAATGGAGGAACCGGGTCAGGTGCCAGGATTATTAAATTTGGATATCTCAGGCCTTGCCTGGGAGGGAAAAGTATCTTTTGGGACATCTTCCTGCACTCCCCAAGCCCCACCACACAAACAGTTCCACTAGTATTAAGCCTAAGATGGGAATGTGCTGGTAAAGCACATGGTTGTGAGTGCAAAAGGAGGCTCGGTGCTGGCGCAGGAGAGATGAGATGTGCCCAATGGCACGGAGAACACTTTCCCAGCTACTGCAGTGACAATACAAAACCTGACTTCTGGAGAGGGGCTGTTGTGTGCACAAGACTGAGTTACAATTTAGGGAAGCCTCTGTCTGTCATGGGGGAAGGGTGGATGTGGGGAGAAGGGACTGCTTCCTCACTCACTTGAGGACTGTGCTTTTCCCATAGGGCAGGTATGAGCCTCTGGACTGTTTGGTATTCCACAGGAATTTCATACACGTGAAGGTCCACACTGTCTCCTAGTCCCAGCTTCTCCAGCTCCTGAAAAAGAATGGAGACAGTTAAAAGCTAGGGTCACCATTTCCATAAAGAAGGCTTTGAACATGGGAGGGAAAAGATACTTGTCAGTTATGTTCCAAAGGCTACAGAAATGGTTCCCTATTCTCAAAGCTTTCAGAAAGAAAGGCATTGGCAACACTGGACAAAGAGAACCAACATTGGCCTTGGGTTGGTCTAGGCTGCTGCTGATCCATTCCCTGAATGCTGGGATTTGCCAAAGCTAAGCAATCTTCTTGGGCAATGTGAAGCCCTACTGAGAGGAGGGAAGTGAACCCTGAAATTGTGTCCCCTTTAATCTGTAGAAGAAGGGTGATTGGGATCTCATGCTGTCCAGAAAAGCAGACCTCTCCTAGACAATACCCAGTTATCTGGCCAGAGATGTGGTCGCAGCCTCTATTGAGTTGAAGATTAGTCTGGGACCATTCCCAGGAGCTCAGACTCCAAGATAAATACTCTCTTTTCCACTGGAAACCTAGGCCTGGGGCACTAATTGAAGCCCGAGCTCAGACTGCTAATAAAAAACAACTCTTAACTCGAATCTCTGCAGAAGTCCGGAGCAGGATTATGCTCTGCCAAGAAAGCCAAGGAAGTTCTTTGCTTGGCAAGGCTGCCTGACAGGACTCCTGCCCACTGAGAAGACATTCTCTTCTCAGGGTTAACCTTTGTTATTTCCCTGACAGGACCTTACCCATCGAGGAGCCTGTCTTCCTAGCAAAGCTGGCTTTTCATGGCTGATAGAATTCCCTTCTGCCTAAGATTTTCGGGTTTGTTTTGTACTGGTCCTGTGTCTCCGACCAGAGCGGATTTCCCAGTTCTTGCACCTCTTCACTGACAGTAGCCTCATCCCTACTACCCAGAGAGGCAGAGAACTAAGAAGGGTCTGTCTCAAGAAAAACATGCCCCTGATTCTGGGCCCCGTGGACCAGTCAGAAAGGAGAGGATAGTTCTGCCAGCCCAGAAGAGCAGAATGAGGTTCAGCTCATGAGCAAGTCTTTCCTTCTAACTTCCTGATCTGTCCCAGACACCACGGTTCTTTGTGTAGCTGGCTTTCCTGGCCTGCCTATTCCCACCCCCTAGGCCTCCACACCTTTTCCATCCATCTCCATCCTCCTTTCAGCCTCTTTTCCTGCTTCTCCATTCTACCCACAGCTGCCAGACTGATTTTCCTAAGCTTTTAAAGGGGGCATGCTACATTCCTCCTCAAGCAACCCCGGCAGTTTCCTATGGCCTCCAAGAGCACCTAAAGCCCTTAGGAGTTTGGCTCTTGCCTCCCATTCCAGGCTTATTTCCACATTTACCTATTCTCATTTCTGGTCATTTTCCATATATAACATTCCATCTCTAGCTTCCATACCTTTACCCAGACTGTATCCCATGGCTAGAACATACCCCAGCTTCCTTCCATGTTAGCTCAAACTTCATTTCAGGAATGAGACCTCTCATCCTCCACATTTTTACTTCCCTCTCCATGATGTATTTTGTGTATATTTATCTTTATTTGTCTGTAAGCTTGTTGTTTCTCTTCAGGTAGGATAGAAGCTTCTGTTTCTTTTTTTTTTCTTATTATCCTCAATACCTGGTATAGAACATGGAGCACCCACAGTAGGTGTTTTATAGGCTCACAGATGGGTTTGCTCTGGTTAAACTTTCCATCTCAGCACCTGCCATTCCATCCTTCAGCTCTGGGCCTTTTTTCCCCGTGCCAGAATTCTCTCTTTTCATCTCTGGCTCCTTGGAATCCCTAGATTCCTTCAGAGTTCAGCTCAGGACCATCTCTGACATGAAGCCTTCTTCCCTCCCTTCCTCCCTCTTTCTTTCCTTCTTTTCTTTCAAATAATAAATCCTAATAGTTTCTGCTATCAAAAAACTCACATTCTAACGGGGATCACAACACAGAGAGGAGTTTGTAGTTGTAGTTTGGTTATAGATGTCCCATAGTCCTTAGGTATAGCAAAGCAGAAGCTAATATTGCCTCTACTTTAATGTCATCCGAAAAGTCTTTCTTGAACTCCCAGGTGGTTGTTAGCAGTCTTCCCACATCTCCCAAAAGAAAGCAGCACTCGTTGTCAATGTACATATTTTATCTCTCTGATGGAATATAAACTCCTTGAGGGTAGCAACTATTTCTTTCTTTTCTTTTCCTTTCTTTTTTGGACTTTAAAAAATCTCCATCATGCTGTGTTAATAAAGGTGTTTTTGTTTTTGTTTTTTTGCTAATAACATTTTAAAAATAATTTAAATACATATAAATATAGTTATATTGTATATTCTTATATTGCTGAAATTTTTCTCTGTATCTTTTTAATCCCTCCTCCCAGAAAGCCTTCTATTATAAGAAATATTTTTTCCCAAAAGAGGAAAAACCCCCAGTAAAACCAATCAGGAGAAGGAAAGAATGTGCTTTCCTCAGTGATTTTCCACATTTTTAGACCCTCACCTCTACAGAATAGCAGGAAGAAGTGTCTTCTGGTATTTGAAGCCAACCTTGCTCTTTGAAGTTTTGCAACAGTGAATTTCGATTGTTTTGTGATTGTTCTTTCTTTTTTGTCTTTACAGCTGTTTTACATATATTGTTTTTGCAGCTCTGTTCACTTCACTATATTTGTTCATTTAAGTTTAGAGTTCTTATTCATCACGTTTGTAATTTTTTATGGCACAGTAAGAATCCATCATGTTCTTATATCATAATTTGTTTTGTCATCCCCCAATCAATGGCATTTACTTTGTTTTCAGTTTTTGCTGCTACAAAAATATCTAAATTTCTTGGTGTAGAGATGGGGGCTTTCTTTTTTGTCAGTGAACCCCTTCTTGATATACCAAGCAGAGAATGCTTACTGAATTAATTTAAATCAGACCTGTGCAATGCCTTAAGACCTTTCCCAATGTGATTCCAGCTTACATCCCCATCAAAACTAGGTGGTTGGGCCAAAATATGCTAATCTTTCTCTTGGATTTGGCCTACCAACTGAGCTAAACCTTGAAAAAAATCTAGCTATTCCAAGAGGTCAGAGGTAAAAACAGACATCCTGGCATAAGAAAAAGGCCCAGAGCTGAAAGATAGCCTGGTGGATACTGAGTTTTTGTCTGGTTTTGCTGATGTTGTAACCTCCCATATCTGAAATAGACTGCTCACCCTGTCCCCAAGAGCCCAAATCTCTGCTGAACTTCCTTTCTTCCAAGCCCAACTTAGATATCACCTCTTCAGGAAAGCCTTCTTTAAATCATCCACGTGAAAGAAATATCTTCCTTCACACACTCTTCAAATTTCTCATAGCATTTGGCCTATATCTCTCCTCTTTATAATCTCACACAAAATGACATAAAAAGAAAATCTTAAGAACTCATGGAGTCTGAATGTAGATCAAAGCATACTATTTTTTAAGTTATTGTTTTTGTCTGTGTTTTCTTTTACAATACAAATAAATAAATGTTTTGCATGACTGCACATGTGTAACCTATATCAAATTGCTTGCTGTCAGAAGGAGGGAAGAGAGAAGAGAGGAAGAGAATATGGAACTCAAAGTTTTAAAAATTAATTTTAAAAATTGGTTTTTTTTACATATAATTGTTTTAAAAAAAAAGAAAATATTGAAAAAATCCCATCTTACTCTCATGTGTTGTCCACATTTCCTTTTCTCATTAGATAGTAGGTTCTATGAAAGAAGTAACTGCATAAGAGAAGGGATTGCATTATATTACTTTCTATACTCTTATGGTATAACACAATTGTTTGCACATAGTAGGTAGTTAACATATTCATTACACTGAACCAACAAAAGAATGAAGTGTCAGAGTTAATTTTTCTTCACTGCAGTTCTGTAATCACTTGGCAGAGATACTTTGTTGGGATTTCTGTTCCAGCATGGTTGGTTGGACTTCATGGTCTTTAAGGTACTTTCCAATTCTAAAAAGCTCTGATTTTAAGTAATCAGATTAAGGCTTTTTGATATTTTAAAAATATGCTACTATTTACTATCGAGAAGAAAAGTGAACCCACAAGAGGATTTACCTTCCTGTATTATAAAACTTCATTCACTGAAAATTATATGTGGATTGGACTTATTTCATTAGAATCAGTCAGAATTAAAGTGTGAATGGGTTTTCCATATGTGAATGTTTCTGAGAAATCAGTTAGAACTGGGAGTGAGAGCTCCATGCCAGCCATGAGAGGGAGAGGCAGAAGGGGTGGAGGGAGTGGGCAGGCAAGAGAATTGTAAATAACCTCTAGATTTTTGCAAGATACATTTTGGGTTCAGAAAGCATGAGTCGAATACTTGAAAGTATTCCAGACAAAGAAGCCAGAGAGTGCTTTAACTAAAGGAGTCTACCTTAGGGGTGAGCAGCCAGGAAAGAGCCCACTTTGGGAAAAGTCAGAGAACAGAAGCCCATACTTCTCAGTTTTGCATTTAAGGTCTTCCATAATCTGGTCATAAATCAATTTTCCAGCCTTATATTCCACTAACTCAGAAACCCAACTTAAATTCTGTGTTCTTTAGAGCTTCTCCTAATTTACCCCAGTCAGGAAAAAAAAAAAAAAAAAAAAAAAAAAAAAAAAAAAAAAAAAAAAAAGATCTCTTCTATCCCTCTCTGAATGGGCCATCACGTTTCTTGTGCCTTCGGAAGTCCTCATCACATTTATAATTATGGGCGCATATGCTATCCTCCTTGAAGGTTGGGGGTTTTATATTAGCTATTTTCGTCTCTCCCCAGAGCTTAGCAGCAGATCTTGCACGTGGCAGATGGTCAATAAATATTTGTTGAATGAATAAATGAAAGGACAGAGTCCAAGAGAATGACTAAGTGGCTTCTGAGACCAAGGTAAGTCTACTTGACTGAAAGGGTAACCAAGGGAATGAAAGAAAGATAAACTGGCTTCAAATGGAGACATGAGGAAGTGCTGAGGAGGGCAACAGAGTTTAGAGGAAAGAATATCAGAGCAGGAGTTAGGTCAGGCCACAGACCTGATGTGGATGGACTGTGTGACTTTGCTAGGGAACTTGTTTCCTTATCTGAAAAATGGGTTCCAGAGTTTTAAGATTCTGTGTTCTTATACCTCTGATCTTCTGAGATTCAATGTTCTCAGGCCCATTCTAGCTCTGTTATTCTTTGCTGAGAAGCTACATAACGCAGTGGGCAGAATGCTAGACTTGGTACTTGGGTCAGACTCTCCTCTGACACAGAATAGCTGTTGGATCCAAGAGATCTTTTAATCAATATAAATCTCAATTGCTTAACTAGTAAAATAAGAACACTACTATCCAATACCACTTGGGGGGCTATTGGGTAGCTCAAATGTGAAAATAAATGGTTTTGTGAGGAAAACAAATAATAATAGGCAATTGATTTGTTGATTTTTTAAAAAAGAAAACCTTTTTACCAGTATCAAAAATGAAAGGGTGAATTTACCACCAATAAAGGGAAAATAAAAGTAATTAGTAGCTACATACATAAATTTTTTTAAAAATACACCCACTTATAATAGAAGGTATTTTATTAAGTAATCCTTTTCAGCTCTTAGATTCTGCTTTAAGATCCCTCCTACTCTGACAGTTGATGATGCTGAACAACTGCAAAAGCAGGATGAACCTGCCCCAAGTTCAACAGAACAATGTGAAACTATATTCCTGTAACTCCCTTAATGTGTTTCCTGTAGTACCCACCTACAATGGAAAAATAGTCTGTGCATGTTTAACAGCTGAGTTCCGGGTTACAGGGCTAGAGGGGTGGTGAAGAAATAAAGCAAAAAGAAAAAAATATATAATTTCAGGGGAATAGTTTTGATGAGAGAAACTCTGATTCTCTGGGTGCTAGGAATAGAGTCACCCAAGAATGGTAGGAACATCCAGGGGATTTTCTATTTGAGAACTCAAATTTCATCTTAAGAAATACTATAGCAGGGATTCCTTTTAACATATATTAAATCGATATTTCTAGAAGTAGGTTTCAGAGCCATCACGCTGGGCATGTAGTAGAACAGCATCAATAGGACCAATTTATGCTTATGGAGCAAAGCTACTAGCTTTCACTGATTCTCACACCACTTGAGCGGAGTGGGGGGGGGGGGCCTTATAGACATAGAAATGGGAGCAGAAAGGCAAGAGACAATAAAACAGCCAATTTTAGTCCAAAGAAACTTCAAGCTGATGTTGTCCAATCCCTCTCCCGCCTTTCTAGATGGGGAAACAGAGGCCAGCAGAGATGTAGGGAATTGCCCAAGATCACAGAGCTAGCTAAGCGTCATCATCAGAACTCAGGCCTACAAAACATCCCCCTAGCCAAGTCCAATAACTCTTTTCATGACCCTATCCTCTTGCCTGAGAAAGTTCACTTCAACACGTGGGTCTCCATGGCCATGGAAGGGAGGAAAATATGTTCTGAGAACACGTGGCTGCTGCATGCTCTGTGTGACGCCCTTACATGGCAGGCCATGGGAAGATAGGAGATAACAAGCGCCAACAATGTGGTTCTGTTAGGACTCTAATCTCTGTGGAACAGAACAGAAACTGACTGCCACTTTTATCCTTCACGTGGTGATTTAGCAGTAAAACTTAGAAAAATCTTAGCACTCCATCTAAGTCATCTCAACCCTCTGGCCAAAGTTTTTTTTTTTTTTTTATCAGAACATTAGGCAGGCGAATAAATAATTTCTAAGGGCTGTTCCAACTCAGGGTGTAAGAAAGTTCCTGCCTCTGCATAAGAATCTAACTTGGTCTTATAAACTTAAACTACCCTCTCCTGGACTCAATTTCCCCATCTGTAAAAAGGAGTTGTCCTAGGTGGCCTCAAGCTCCCTTTCAGCTCCATGTAGTTTTACCAAGCATAATGCAGGTTGCTCAAGCTTCGAGCCTTGGGCCTTGGCCTGAGCTTGCCAGAAACACTCCCTTTTCTCATCTCTTTATCTCTAATCCCTACCTCCCTTCCAGACTCCTCAGGCTCAGTCACCATCTGCTCTACAAAGTTTCTCCTGCCGCCCCCACCTTCCCCAGCTGTGCCAGCTCTCCACAGTTCCACAGAAAGTACTTTGTGAGTACTTTGTATTCTTTTATCTGTCTACGTGTTATACTCTCAAGGGGAACACCAGGTTCCGGAGCAAAGCTACTAGCTTTCACTGATTCTCACACCACCTGAGCGGAGTGGGGGGGGGGGGGGGGGACTTATAGACCTAAATGCTGGTTAGATTAAGTATCTCCAAAGATATACATGAAATCCACTGTTTAGCAAAAATAATAACCGAAAAAAAAAAGGGAGAAATAATGGATCTAAAGCAGGCTAAATTTAGTGATCAAGAAAGTCAGAAATGGAAGGAACCAGAGACTGACTACATAATATTGGAGATGAGAAGGTCCTTAAACTCTTTACTAGCTTATAAACTTCTCAAATGCCAGGGCTATGCCTAATTGTGATCCTGTAATTCCCCAGATCACAGTGTTTAATCCTACCAGAAGTATTAAAAATAAATGCTGAACCCTTTGATCCAGCAGGGTCTCTACTGGACCTGTATCCCAAAAAGATCATAAAAAAGGGAAAAGGACCCACATGTGAAAAAACATTTGTGGCAGCCCTTTTTGTAGTGGCAAGAAACTGGAAACTGAGCAGATGCCCATCAGTTGGGGAATGGCTGAATAAGTTATGGTGTATGAATGTTATGTAATATTATTGTTCTGTAAGAAATGACCAGCAGGGTTATTGGGCTTATATACCAAAGAAATACTAAAGAGCGGAAAGGGACCTGTATGTGCCAAAATGTTTGTGGCAGCTCTTTTTGTTGTAGCTAGAAACTGAAAGATGAATGGATGTCTAGCAATTGGAGAATGGTTGGGTAAATTGTGGCATATGAAGGTTATGGAATATTATTGCTCTGTAAGAAATGACCAGCAGGAGGAATACAGAGAGGCTTGGAGAGACTTACATCAACTGATGCTGAGTGAAATGAATAGAACCAGAAGATCGCTGTACACTTCAATGCTGTATGAGGATGTATTCTGATGGAAGTGGAAATCTTCAACATAAAGAAGATCCAACTCACTTCCAGTTGATCAATGATGGACAGAAACAACTACACCCAAAGAAGGAACACTGGGAATTGAATGTAAATTGTTAGCACTACTGTCTATCCAGGTTACTTATACCTTTGGAATCTAATACTTAATATGCAATAAGAAAATGGTATTTACACACATATATTGTATCTAGGTTATATTGTAACACATGTAAAATGTATGGGATTGCCTGTCATCGGGGGAGGGAGTGGAGGGAGGGGGTGGGATAATTTGGAAAAAATGAATACAAGGGATATGTTATAAAAAAAATTGCTCATGCATATATACTGTGGAAAAAAAATTCTAAATAAAAAATATATTAAAAAAAAAAAGAAAGAAAGAAATGACCAGCAGGATGAGTACAGAAAGGCCTGGAGAGACTTACATGAATTGATGCAAAGTGAAGCGAGAAGAATTAAGAGAACATTGTACAAGGCAACAACAAGATTATGTGATGATCAACTGTGATGGACATGGCCCTTTTTTAACAATGAGGTGACTCAGGCTAATTACAATAGACTTGGGATGGAGAGAGCCACCTGCATCTAGACAGAAGATATGGGGACTGAATGAGGATCACAACATAGTATGTTCACTTTTTATTGTTGTTTGCTTGCTTTTTTTCTTTCTCAGTTTTTCCCTTTTTGATCTGTTTTTTTTTTTTTTAATTTTGTACAGCATGACAAATGTGGAAACACATATAGAAGAACTGCACATGTTTAACCTATATTGGATTACTTGCTGTCTAGGGGAGGAAAGTGGGGGGAAAGGAAGGAAGAAAAATTTGAAACACAATGTTTTGCAAGGGTGAGTGCTGAAAACTATCTTTGCATGTATTTTGAAAATTAAAAGCTATTATTAAAAATAAAAAAGTGCTAATTTGATAGAACAGAACTGGAATAGAACATAGAACATAGAATGTCAGCACTAAAAGAAATCTTAGACATCATTTAATCCAACTTTCTGATATTACAGATATAAAGACTAAGACCAAAAGGCAAATAACTGTAAACTTTGAAATTAAAGTTCTTAAAACTTTGTTAAGTGATGCAGAAATTAGTTTTATCGGTTAAGAAAACTCTTAGGTTGGCCAAACGGATGTTAGAAAAAAAGACAAGAAAAAATCCTCTAGCAGCTGGCTAAAAAATACCCAGGGGAAGTTCTGTTTTAGACTATCTAAGCCAACAACCTTTTTTTAAAAAATTCTTAAGATGTTGAAAGGGAAAAAAAAAGACTAATTTCCCTAAATTCTAAATTGGTTTATTAAAAACTATGCCTTTATTTAAAAGACTATTTAAGACTTGTTCAGGGAATCTCTCTAATGGATCTAAGAGGAACTATACTTTCCTAAATTCACATCACCTTAAAAGCCTGTGGGCAATTAGTTCTGTAGCAGAAGATTTGAGGGGGGAATTAGGTAAGGAAGGGGATCATAGAAGCCAAATCCTCCCAATTTACTTAATGAAATTACTTTGCCATGGGACTTTGTCAGAAAGGAGGCCTCTTTCATGGATCTCTGCCCCTAATTGAGGAATCTGCAGCATCTTGGGATGGCAAGGCAGCTCCTGATGGATCCCCTCAACAAATGTGGAAGTGAAAGATGATTACCTCCTGCACATCAAGGAGGATAGATTCTTATTGGGGACCCTTCCTGCTATAAATGGCTCTGTTTACTCTCATTGAGCTTCTTCTCTTTCTAGGACTCCCAGAGTTTAACTTCAGGCAGAGAACTCAAGGGAGGATTTTTCTCCTCTTTCCCTGCAAGCAGATGGTACCCAAACAAATGATAATATGATTGCCTGAGGAAGTTTGGTGCTGGCCACTTTTGTTGGCTGAAGTCCTTCCCATCAAGTTGGTGGGACCAGTCAGGTTTGAAGCAAATGTGAAATTTTTGTCTAGTAATCCCACAATTTTTTTTATGTTGTGGGAGAATATGAGTGTAATGGAATTGTGTGTGTGAGTGTGTGTGTATAAAATGGGATCTTTAAAAAGTTTTACATACTTGGGCCACTGTATTTACTATTTTTTAAAATAACAGCTTTTTATTTTCGAAATGTTTGCAAAAATTGTTTTCAACATTCACTCTTGTAAAACCTTGTGTTCCAAATTTTTTCTCCTTTCCTTGCCTCCCCCCAGATAGTAAGTAATCAAATATATGTTCAATATGTGCAGTTCTTCTATACATATTTCCACATTTATCATGCTGCACAAAAAAATCATATCCAAAAGGGAAAAAAATGAGAAAGAAAAAAAATCAAGCAAACAACAATAAAAAAGATGAAAATACTATGCTGTGATCCACATTCAGTCTCCATAGTCCTCTCTCTGGATGTGGATGCCTCTCTCCATCCCAAATCTATTGGAATTGGCCTGAATCACCTCATTGTTGTAAAAAGCCAAGTCCATCACAATTGATCATCACATAATCTTGTTATTGCTGTATACAATGTTCTCTTAGTTCTACTCCTTTCACTGTAAGTCTCTCCAGGCCTTTCTGAAATTATCCTGCTGGTTGTTTCTTACAGAACAATAATATTCCATAACTTCCATATACTATAACTTATTCAGCCATTCTCCAATTGATGGGCATCCACTCAGTTTTCAGTTTCTGGCCACTACACAAAGGGCTGCCACAAACATTTTTACACATGCAAGTCCCTTTCTCTCCTTTAAGATCTCTTTGGTATCAGACCCAGTAGAGACACTGCTGATCAAAGGGTATGCACAGTTTGATAACTATTCAGGCAGAGTTCCAAATTGCTCTCTAGAATGGCTGGATCCATTCTCTGTACTTACTATTAGTCTTTGAGTCTTAAACATTTTCTGTGGTGAAAGAAAGGCATCCTCTATTCCTGTTGTGTACCAAGGACCTTTGAGAAGAGTCAGCACATTTTGAGAAGATTCTAGACACACGCACATCTAAGTCTAGTTTTAGAGAATTCCCTGGAGGCAGAAACATTCTTTCTCATTGTTATTTCAGACAAGATGGAACCTTGTAAACAGACTGACATTTTAAACCTGATTTAGAAGAAGAGAGGAGAAGATCATTGCCTGTACATACATTGGAAAGTGTGTCAGGTGAAAGTCTGAGCAAACTTTGCCATTCTTCGTGGCTCTGTAACAGGGCAGATCTCTATCGAATAAAGAACTCTCTAATAAGCAATAAGTAATAATGGAATAAGTCACCTTCAGGTAGGGAGGAAATTCCTCAAAGTCTCTCAAAGGGCCAGGTGAACATTTGTCAGGAAAGATGTAAGGAAGCCCCATTTTAGGAAAGATCTGACCAGACAGAAAAGCACTAAGGTCTTTCCCAGTCTAAGGAAGATTCTACAATTCCAGAGGTGACACCAACCAGGTTAAGGATCAAGATTAAAACGCCTTAAAGCCATTTTATCATGGAGAGTGTCTCTTGATGATCCAAGTTTTGGGGGTCTCTCCCCAGGGCTGGGACATGATAAAAATTCAGCTTAAGGTCCTAGAAGATAGTGGGAGCCATCTCAGTCAAATGGGGCCAGATACTGGAGCAGCTAAAACATAAGGAACTAGGATAGATTCTTCCTTCAGGACTTGTAAACAGGAGCCATAGCCTGTGATTGGATCTAGCCAGTAGACAAAGCTCAACCTGGAAGGAGTGGGGTCTGGAGTTGTTGACACAGCTGCTGGGGGTAGGCAAAGTCCACTACAGGAAAGGAAAAAAAAAAAAAAAAAAATCAACATGGAATGACAGTATTCAGTTTACAAAAGTCATGGGGGCCGTGAGCAGGAAGGAGGCTCCTTAGGAGAGACTTATGATATCTCATGGGGTAAATCTTTTAAGAATCTGAGAGAAAAGGCCAAAAAGAGTGAAGTCCTTCAAAAACACAGGCAGAGGGCCCAAATGAGAATTCAATTTGGAAAGTGTTAAGTACTTTCTTCACAAGTCCAATGAGAGACACCTTTTTTTGGTTTGTTTGTTTTGTTTTTTGGTTTGTTTGTGTTTAACCATACCCATTCTGCAGATGAGGTAAAAAAGGCTCATTTAAAATGCCTTGAACACGATCATGCTAGAGTCAGATCTAGGATCCAAATCTAAGACCACTAACTCCAGGGCTTGAGAACTCAACTGATCTAACCTTTTCCTTTTACAGATGGAGAAAATGAAGTCCAAAGAAAATTAATGATTAATGATTAATAAATATCCCCCAAATTACAGTTCAAGTTAGTGGCAAAGCCAAGTCCTTCAGGACTCCAAATTCTAATTGTGTATTCATTCCACTATATGAGTCTGCCTCTGAAAAAAAATGTAAGGAGACAAGAAAAATCAGTCATTTAGAAGTTCTGGTTAATTGAAGTTTTATAGTTGTTAGACTTTAATCTCCTCTTATTGTCCTACTGCCAAGAAAAACAGTTTCAGAATTGAGGAATGTGAGTCTAAAGAATTGTCCTTTTAAGGTACTGGGAGATGGTAGGGATTGGGTCAGAAAACTACTCTAAACATCTGTGCCAATTTTTTTTGAGGGGGGAAAGTTATTGAGGAAATGGGTTGATGAGCAAGAAGAGGGAGATTATACACTTATAAGTTAATTGGTGAGAGGGGGAACTGTCAGTGAGAAAAACACCTCTACTGCTACAAATCTGTAATTTATAATCTTAGAAGTTGTCCAAGAATCCTGTGAGATGGTGACTTCTCCATAACACAGATAATATGTGTCAGAGGCCAGATGTGAGCCCTGCCCTCTATCTACTATGCCAGGCTGCCTCTCACCCAATACCACTTTTATGCTAGAAAGAAAAATAGGTAGGACCATAGCTCAATTCAAATCAGAAACTGCAATTTGCAAAACCTCCTTCCAGGCAATCTTTTCCCCATCCTCTGTTGTTTTTATTAGACTGGAATCTTAGAATCTTAGAGACAACCTAGATTAGCTCCTCCCTAAAACAAACAACCCCTCTACAATATATTTGAAAAATGTTCTTCTTCCCTTCTCCAATGTAGCTTATTCCATTCAGGACAGCACTGCTTGAAAGTTTTTCCTAATGCTTCCATTCTGTTCTTGAGAGTCAAAATCAGTTTCATCTGTCAGTCTCAGAATTCTTCCCTTCCCTCACTCTCTCCTTTCCTTCCTTCCTTTTTCTCTTCCTTCCTTCCTTTTTCTCTTTTTTCCTTCCTTCCTTCCTCCCTCTCTCCCTCCCTTGCTTCCTTCCTACTTGTTGGACAGCATTTGGGTATGAGTGACTTGCCCAGGGGCACACAGCTAGAAAGTGTTAAGAGTCTGAGGCTGGATTTGAACTCAGGTCTTCTTGATGCAGGGCTGGTGCCGTCTAGCCACCCCCATCTCAAAATTCTGAACTTGGATGTCAGAAGTGAAAAGATCATTGGATAAGATGTCAAAATTCTGGTAGTTAACCAATGATTCTGGCCAAGTCATTTTTACCAATCTGGGTCTTAAATTTCCTTACTTCCTAGAGGGTTGAACTAGATGCTCTCTCTAAGGTCATTTCTAGCTCAACTTCTGTGTTCCAGCTCCACACACTTCACATCAGAGAGCTGCTTGTAGGCCTGAATGATTTAACTTATCAGAGAGCCCAAAAGGCAGGAGGAAGAGAAGAATATGGGGTTTTGAAGAGAAAAAAACAAACTTGCCAAAGCTCAAAGATGAACAGCCCTCTATGGAAATTGGTGAAAATTGGAGAAATCAAACTCATGATGAATGACACTTAAAAATTTCAAATCCCCACTAGATAGAGTGCCAGACACTTAACACATGATGCTGGGCAAGTTCATTAACCCTAATTGCCTTACAAAAAAAACCTAAAAACAAATGGACAAAAAAAAAAAATTTAAAAGTGCAATGGATAAAAATTTCAAAACCCATAGAAAGGAAGCATTTTCTAAATCTATGAAGGGACCAGAATAAAAGCGTGACCCACCTTGACAGAGACATTTGCCTCCTTTCTGGGTCTGTTTAGTCAGTCACTTGGGAATGAAGGAGATGGACCAGATCTCTACTTCCATTCTCCAGCCTCTCACTTTATGCCCCAGTCTGTGTCTCCTCTTCAAGAACACAACCATCCTCCTCAGTCTCCCAGGCTTTGAGTGACTTGACCAAAGGTTGTAGGCAGGTAGAGTTAAGTCGTCTTCAATTCCTTTCTCACCTCCTAAAGCCAACCAGTTGTCAACTTCTACCTTCCTGTTTCTCTTTTATGATAAAGCCCTTTTTTTTCCTCTTTAATGCTATTAACACCAACTACTATTGTACCCTGTTTACTGCACTGTCCATCCTCCACTCAGCCGTCAATGTGATTTCTAAAACACAGGTTTGACCATACTGTTTGATTAATTCCAGTGGCTCCTGATCAGCAGCAACGTGAAGTCCTTACTTTGGCTGTTAAAGACAATCATAACCTAGACCCTTCCTATCCTCCTGATCTTCGCTGTTGCTCCTTGCACACGACCGCCATCTCCAACCTCTGACCTGGCTGTCCCTCAAGCCTGGAATGTTCTCCCTCCTTATTTCTATCTCCTGGTTTCCCTGGCATCCCTTCAAGTCTCACATAAATTCCAACATCTTTCAAAAACCTTTCTTGATTCCCTCTTAATTCTAGTGCTTTCCTTTTCTTGATTTTTCCTAATTTATCCTTGTTTTTACAGAGGTTCTTGCATATTGGGTTCCCTCATAAGATTGTGAGGTCTATGAAACTAGGGATTGTTGTATACCTTTGTCTATATTCCTAGCACTTAATTCAGTGCGTGGCATACAGCAAGCACTTAATAAATGCAAGTTGACTGATAAAAAGAAAAAGTAATGTAAAGTAAGACATTATTAGGCATTTTGCTTTTCTAAAGCACAGAAAACTATTGATCCCATCTGTACTTGGGAGTATATCTGCCTAAACTTTCTTTGGGATTTTAATTGGACTGACACCTGCAATCATCCAGAACTTCCTGTTTGATGGGCTTGCTTCACTCAGCCTCTGGCCCAAAGAGCACAATGCAACAGGAACAAAACATTAAATTCGGTGTGAAGCATTCCCAGCCTAGCAGTCATACATATCTGAATTATCTTGTGGTTACAGACTGGCTTGCAATTAGATAAAGACTTTTCAAAAATAATCTTCCAATCTTGAACTCAGCATCTGATTTATTCACAGCTAAAAACATAATTCTCATTAATGTCAAAGACCTGCATATAAATATCAGAAGACAAAAATGACAATCATTGAAAAGCTCTTTCCTGGCTTCTTACCTGATAAATGTAAATACTGTTCCCCAGACTTAATACCTGTAGTTCTTTATCTGGCCTTGTGGGCTTTCCAGGGCATAGATGCAAGACTGGTTCATCATAACCACAATAGCATTTGATCACTAAGTACAGGTCAAGTGAAGAAGTCCTCCTAAACAATTAGCACTACTAAAAATTGAATGAGTTGTTCTCCCAGGGAGCAGGCTTCTTGTTATTAACAATCAATCAATCAATAAACATCTATTATCTAATTACTGTGTCAGACACTTAACACTAAAGATATTAAAGTAAAATCGAGGTGACCACTTGTACAAGATATCTAATGGAAGATATATTCAATGGGGAAGGAATTCGACTAATGGTGGTTCTCAAAGTGTGGACCAGAGTGTGGTCCAGAGAACCTTGAGGATCTCTGAAACTCTTGCAGAGGTTCTACAAATTCAAAATTAATTTTTATTTTGAATATAGTAGACATTTATAACCTGCATAAACAAATTTTTGGACAGATCCTCAACAATTCTTAACAGCATAAAGATACTAAGAGCAAAAGTGAGAAGCACTGAACTAAATGACTACTAATGTCCCATCCAATTGTGAGAGTCTCTGTTTTTCTAATTTTCTTGATTCCAATTTTAAATGCTTCTGATAAATATTTACAATTGCTTCTCTAATCCATTTTTTGGATTAGACCTAAAAATTGATGAGAAAAAAAATCATCTCCTTCTAGTTTCTCTTAAACTCTATGCTAACATGGTTAATATGGACATATGTTTTGCATGATTTCACATGTATAATTGATATCATATTGCTTGCCTTGACAATGGGTAGGGGAAAAGAGAGACTTTAAAACTCAATTTTTTTTAAAACATCAAAAACAAAAAAATGTTTTTAAAAATTCTGTGCTACTTGGTATTTCCATAATACTATATCCAAGTTTATTTGTGTACAAAAATAAGTAGTTATTAATAATTATAATTAATAATATTGTGTATATCACATAATATATTTAATATATTGGTTTTTTATATTAATTATTAATATATTATTGATTATATTATTAACATTAATAATTAATAAACATTTACAGAAGTCATAGTAGGAATTCCTCTAAAATTAACATTCCTTTTTTTTTTTTTAAGTAAGTCATTCACTTCATCTTTTTTTTTTTTTTGACAAAAAAGCTAGGATAAATGAAAGGAACTGGGAATGTTTACTCAGTGGTACAACTAGACACACTCACCACAAATTAGAGACTTTCAAAGAGTCACTTGCCCAGGGCCTAAAACCGCTGACAAAGGATATCAGGTCAGGGTAAGGAATGTTGGTTAGCACAGATGTACTGGAATTTACACGATAGATGTGCTCCTACAAAGTTCTGGGTAAATCAAATTACATTTTCCAACTGACTTGCATCAGAATTTCAGATCTTCTTTTTCTTATCTTATAAATAATCTACCACAAAAGGAGGTACTTATCACTATAGCATTTTGAGTTTTGAAAGCAGTTTTTAATTCAATAGAAATACTTCCTAATTACTGAGTTGCCAAAAAAAATGAAATGAACTTCCTTCTGAGCTAGAGAGATCCTTCTTACTGTAAATGGTCAGCTGGAGCCTTGTGATTGCCTCTCTTTGAGAGAGCAGTGTGAAGGAGATTCCTCTAAGGCTCCAGAAGTTGTGCTAAAAGACTCCTGAAGCTTTTGCTGTTGGACTCTATGGATCTAAGTTTCTTTACCTTGTTTCCTAGTGGAAATTGCATATAGGCCACTCTTAAGCATGGAGAGATACAAGGGGAAGGAGGGAGAAAGGAGTAGAGCTCACTACTGAAAAAAAAATCCTTTTGTAAAATTCAGAACTCCATTGGGTCAGACTACAGTTGGAGCAGCATGTTCAGTTTTTAGTACAGAATTTTAGCAGGTACCTTCACAAACTAGGACTATGCAGAGAAGAGAAAGGGTGGCAATGAGGGTCCTAGAGACCCTGCCCCACATACCATATGAGCATCAGTTAAAGTGAATTGGGAATGTTTAGTCTGGAGAAGATGGAGGGGAGGTGGAGGAATCCCAAAATAGCTAGCTTCAAGTATTTCCAGCTCTGTGATGTGGAGGAGGGGTCAGAATTAGATTCATTCTGCTTTGCTCTAGAAGGCAGAACACAGAGCAATAAGTAGAAATTGTAGAATTTTGGTTTGCAAGGAAAAGCTCTTTCCATCAGGGAGCACTGGATGGTTCTGGGAAACAAAGCTCTCTTCCTGAGATTTCTGAGTAGAGCCCAGAAGGTCTATAAGGTCCAATAAGATTCTGAGAATCTATGTTTCTGTAATGGGAGCAATCCCACTTTGGTAAAACTTTCAAATGCTGGATTTTCTTTAATTGGGTGCCAAGAAAGCTGTAAGTCTTACCTCCTGACAACCCTGAGCAGACAATACAATTATGCGTTCAGTTATATAATTTATGGTAGACTTGGATCATCAGACAGAAGTAATATACCCATTTGCTAGGGAGATTACAGGGGGAATTTATGCACTGGGGAGAAGGAGAAACTAAATTGATCTTGGAGATCCCTTCATTTCTATGCTTCTTTGATTCTATACATTCATGTTTGCATTAGGTTACAGTGATAACAACATGAATATGGAAAACATACACACTGACTCCAACTATGTAAATAAATTAAAAATGGCATTAAATGACGATAGACCTCAGGTAAAATACTATCCGGTTTATATCCTCAAAACTGAGCACATAGTAGGTCTTTAATACAAAGGCAAAGTTGATACTTTCTAGTTAGAGTTAAGGCACACAATTTTAAACAAAAACACACTTTTCCAAGTTTTTCTTGAGGGGAATATACTTTTCTTTGGTTTGTATGTTTATGTTAATTTTTTCTTGTTAAAACAAAATTTGGTAAAGCAAAACGATTAGTAATTGACTAAAGCATTTTATATAGGACTGGAGTACTGACCAACAGCCATGATTAATGACTAGCTGGTGCTTTGGGACTGAATTCGCTGATAGTAAAGGCTTGCTCTATTGATTAGTATCTGTAATACCTCAAGATCTACCATTAGAAATAGACTCTTAAGTGCCAGCTCATCTCCTCAATGTGGATCTAGGTCCACCCCCCCATGTTTTTCTACCCTAAAGGGGAGATTTAAAATTTGATACATTACTAGACCATCCTATAAAGAGAATCTGAATGTTCAAAAGAAGCTGATATAGCCAGAATAGATAGCTTTTAAGAATATTCTGTATTCTCCTCAGATAGGAGAGAAAGATTACACTTGGAGTTAAACCAAACTTGAATAAATCCCAAATCTCAGCTCTGCTCCTAACCCACCTTGTGACCTTGGGCAAAACAGTTCCCCAGTCTACAGAATGAGGGAGTTGGACTAATGTATTCTAAGGTCATTTTTTAGCTCTCACATATTACAATTTTAAAATTCCCCTTTCAAAAGCCCTGAGTAGACAGTGATGCCCTTTGCTTTTATACTTCTACTGAGCTCTAATTAAGATCGAATCTCACCATTCTCTTAGCTTATTCTATAAAGTACAATTTTACTAATTCAAAATCAAAATAACATTTTACCAAATAGAGTGCACACGCACTGCTATTCAGGAGTGAAAAGGAGTCCTCTGGCCCCCAGACATCTTATTGTCTCTTGCCTTGTATACCTGACAAATATAGAAAAACGAACATGTTTGACCGATTCCCTGACCCCTCAACAATGGGCCTCTTTGTCAGCCTTTAATATCCTTATCAGGTCTGTCTAGACACCCTGACAGCAATTGTCCCTGGGAATGTCAAAATGCCCTCTGACCTTATCTCCTCATCATCCGGCTCAAGCAGAAACACATCAAGAGGTTGGCCACATGATACAATTAGCTTCACAGTCCACAGGACACACCTGAGTCTACGATGAATTATACATCTTAAGGCAGCATCCACATGCCCACCCCCCCATGTTAGAGAACTATCAGACCTGGTGCAAACAGGAAACTGCCTGCATGAATAATGCAGAAGAGAAGGCCATCACCCTGAAAACAAGAGGGTCACCCCTCAGTGCCCCAAACACCCAACAGCCAAATGGGGCCCGTGGGAAAGAGGGGGGTTTTGCACCACGGCACAAGTTCACTCCACACATGGAGCCGAGTGCTAGCTGAGCACTCAGAAAAAAAAACAAAAACAAAAACACACATTTGTGACAGAAAGGGATTTCACCATCATAGAACATCCTGTGCCTCCTCGGAAGAACTGCTCGAGGCAGACAAGCAGAAATCTTAATATTAAAGGTTAAGCTTGGAACCAGATCAGAGCTCCTGCTCGGTTATAACTAATCACATTAATGTGAGCAAGTTATTTATTTTCTGAGAGTGTGATCATCTACTAGATGACAGGGATTTTATTTATCACATTGATGTCATAAGAGCTGTTGGTATTAAATGAAATAATAGATGTAAAAGTTCTTTACAAATGGTAAAAAGGTATTCAGAAAGAGCAAAGGAAGACCGGAAGTTAGTGGCGGTGGTTTTGCGTTCTGCTGTGTGACAGTGGCCACCTCACAGAGTATTTGGGAACCTCAGTCTCCTCCACTGTAAAATGGGGATGATCCTACTGTAGCCTGCCTCACAGGATTCTCATAAAGAAAGCGCTTTGTAAACATTAAACCCCCTCTAAACAAGGGCTTATATCATATAAACATAGAGGTCACTGCCGTTATGGTCAACAACATGAGCCATATTCCTCAAAGCAGGTGTAGATGACTCTGTGGCTGCTTATCAAAATAACTTTGCACAAACAGAAAGAAAATATGAGCTATCAGTTACAAAATGTTTTTTGGGGGAACGTATTTGGTTAGAAATAAACCATTTGGCTAATGTGTATTCTGTAAACTTAAACACAGAGTGGAAAACTTAGAAAGGGGAGGGCTAAAGAGATGGGGGTTGGGAGAAGAATTTTATCCTCTGGTTGCAGGATAATAAAAGATGCAATAAACCAGAACTAGCTTAGCCCCAAAGCTAGCAAGGGTTTACAAAGATTGTTTAATTGATTTTTCTTCTATTAAGATGCAGATCACACCGTCTGGGATTCAGAAACTCAGACACATGTCTTTGTGTCCGCGCAGCTCCGCGAGTCCCCTGTCTGAAGCTCGCACAATGCCAGGCGTGCACGGGCTCAGAGACATGCTGTTCCTTTTTGTCTAGGGGCTCTTGGGACGGGAACCTAGCTAGGAAAGGCAAATCTCCAACACGCTGTTCGAACCTTTTAGATTTCGGAGTTTGAGAAGCTCCTTACCTGGGCACCCAGCTAACACTGGAGGAAAGAAGGCCATCGCTTGATGGAGAGAAGGGTGACAAAAACCAATGTTTAGACTGGGCAACTTTGATTTTTAATCAGTTACAGATTTGAGATCTCTCCACAGTCAAGGTCCCTACGTGGGACCTGGAAGAATGGAAACCCCTAAGTTAGGAGCAAAATGTTTTTTGGCAGCAAACTCCATGAATATGGTTTGGATAACAAGCAGGAAGATGTTTGCTATCTCCTTCTCTTTTCTCTCTCACTCAAACTTAGAACTGTCTCTCTGGTGCCATCCTACTTAACACTTCTTACCCCAAACTGGGTATTGGCAGCACAGGCTGACCTTGGGCTAAGGACAGCTGGACTAAACCTGCTAGGCAGGAGCCAGTCCACAGTTGTTCTGAGCCAACTAAGCCGGGGTGTATCCTTCCACATTTCAAAGATTCTTCTTCTCCCCAGGCTGGGCTAAGCTTGGAAACTTAAAAGGGAGCTTAAGTGCCCTAAAAGCCCAGGATCAGAGGTGCAAAGTGTTCCAGGGAACAGCCAAAGCTTGACTGTGAAACAGGTAGGTCAGGCATCTTGGGCCTGATCTTTACCATATTTCAACTAAACAAAGATAGGTTGCATCCCCATGAAGAGCTCTGGTATGAGACAGGAAAGAAAGGCCAAATTCCATTGTGAAGAACAGAAAATTCTCCCTTAAGATTTTATTTGTGAAGATAAACATAGAACTTTATATTTATCTAGGATAGCATGGACTGATAGAGGAAGGGAGGATGAGCCGTAGATAAACTCTCTTAATCAGTACTCCATGTTCTAGAGATAATGGCTGGGAAAGAGTTTTAATCAAAGTAAAGTTTTATCCAAAGTCATGATTAATAGGAGGCTAGTGACCAGATCTGTGCTTTATAATACAGAATTCTCAGATGGGGAAATCCTTCTCCCAATGAAGCTCACCCTCTTCTCTGTAATTTCAAGTCTTAAAGAATTGCTCTTTAAATAGTAGGGACAAACATAAATGAGGTCACCAAGGGCCACTAAATGTTGATTTAGAACACCACATATTGGCTTATCTGTGTTTTACTGTATTTTTATGTAATGTTAGATACTTCCTAATTTTATTTTAGGCACCAATTGGACATCCTTTGGGTGAGAATGCTGAGAGATTAAGTAACTTTCTAGGGACAAAAGGGGCACTGTGTGTCAGAGATGGGACTTAAACCCAGATCTTCAACCTCTGAGGCTGGGTCCTCTATCTACTATCCCTCCCTGCCTCCATTATTTATCATTATTAAGCCCACTTTTCAGGCAAGTTGGTTAAAGCACAAAACTGGTTTGGGGAACCATCCTTGTGGAACAAAGATACCTCAAAGTCTCCCACAGAGGCGCTTAAACAAACACTGTGTGTGGCTGCCCATTCCAAGGAATGAACTCTACTCATTTCTGACTGCGAACGTGGCAGGTCGAGAATGTTAGCTTCCTGAAGCTACTGCTTCCTGCCCTTGGCGGCACAGCTTCCTACATGCAGAACACAGGCCAACTTCCAAGAGACAAAACCTGTAGTAAATGCCCCTCCATGTTGCATAAGATTTAATAAGGAAAATCACAAACTGCATGGATAGGATTACAACCCATTCCAGGCTCTCCAAGGAAATTCTTCACTATTTAATGGCAGATCCTCTTAGTCAGGCACGTTTTTCTTTTTTCAGGGTGAAGGGAACATATTTGCATAGATACACCATATGGGAAAGTTTACTATTACCTGAACAGCAATCCAGCTGGCATTAACTGTATGTTCTCCAAACGGGCCAAATCCTGCAAGCAAAGAAGGTGAAGATCATGAGGATGCAATCATTCTCACCCCAAGCAACAGGACACAGGGCACTGTATCTTTGTCTCCCTTAAAAAACCATGGAACACCTTAGCAGGTCAATGACTCTTTCCCAAGAACAGGATCAATGTGTGTCTACCCAAAAAGATGGCAGGAAATAACAGAACAACAAAAGAGGATTTTGGAGAAACAAATCATAATCGGAATAGAATATTAAGGCAGAGGTAATGGAAAGAGCTGAAGACTCAGATCAGCAACCTGGATTCAGATCTTGCCTACCCATCTCACTTATGGCTGGGAGACCACACAGGCAAATCATTTAATCTGATTCCCTAGCAGGCAAATAGTAATAACACTTACTCATGGGGTTCTTGTAGGGAGAGTGAATTAATTGTAAACCCTGAGTGCTATAGAAATGTGAACTATCAGTTTTGGGTCTGTAATTAATGAACTTTGTCTTCTCTCTTTCTGAGCCTTAATTTCCAATCTGTAAAATGAAAGGGGTCATACCCAATGACTGCCAAGATCCCTTTCCACCCTAATTATGGCTCTATTTTAATCAGCTCCCCCAAATGATCAAATTCATCCAAATCAAAAGCAAATGAAATGAGGCTTTCTAAATAGACACTCTCCGAATCATGAAATAGGCTCTGAACTATCTTCCACCATTACTTGTGGCAGAGAAGTCATAAAAAGAGGCATTTTTTTCCTTAGGAGTCCTACTTATCAATTCAACGGGTCGGTATTTCCACAACAAACCCACAAAATAACAATATTCAATCAGGAGTATCACTTTATGATTTGGACAGATTCGTTTCTTCTAACCAATAATGGTCCTTCTGAGGAAGGTAATGCAAGGTTAGTATCCTGAGTCTTGGAGAGAGGATATCACCTGCTCAAAGTCACCTGGCTGTAAGAAGCAGCGTCGAAACTTCGGAGCTTCTTTCTGGGGTTCTTAGTTCGGTACTCTTTGCACAGCACCATACTTCAAAGGAATCAAGAAAGGCAGTGTGGAGGGTTCATGGGAGGGACAAGGAAAGAGCAGTTGAGTCCCTTACAAACAAACTTGAAAATATGAGAAAAAATGGACAGGACGCTGCTGGTGGCTCTCCCAGAAGCTAGAACTATTTGGCAAAAACAGCCCACGTTATGTTCTTTCGCTTTTACAAATAACCAAAAGACAAGTCGCTTTCCAATAGAACTATCCTTCTTTTGATGTCAACACAAATTAAGTTACTTGGATATATTCAAAATGCAGCATGCAGAAGTGCCTAGTGAGCATAAAATAACTATCCAGACATCCAAAAATATTCTAAAGGAAAAGTCCATTTTATAGGACTAGATAGAGATTTACTGTTATTAATATGTGATGAACTGAGGACTTAATTGATCATGAAATTACTTTTAAAATAATTTATGATTAGTATAATCATATATATATAATTAATAATAAATTTTTTAAAAATTATTTTAGAAACTCTCCCAGTACCACCTGCCCCTTGTCACAGCTAGAACCTTCTCTTAAAACAAAGAAACACATCTAAATAACACAAGCTGGTCTCTGACGTCATGTCTGACTTGACTGTAGTTCACCTGCCCCGCCCCACCCCCCATGCCTTCTCATCATCTGATCAAGGCTAGGCCGTGCACTGGAGGTGCAGAATTTAGAATGAGGTAAAAAGCCAGATCTAAAGATAATCCAGTCCAGTCCCCCCCCCCTTACCCGGATATAGAAGCTGAAGCCAAACTGGTCAGTGCCTTTCCTGATTCAAACCCAGCTCCCCTGAGCTTTTTTCACCTGGCTACTCTAACCTTCTAACTAGCTGGACGCTTCAAATGAGGTTCAGAGAGCCTGAGATTTCCTTGGCTTACCCACAGCCAGGTTGTGCGCTCAGCGTTAATTACCCTGACATGGCTACAGGAATAAAAGTGCATATCCCTGGAGAGGGCCCTTATTTTCAGTCGGGGAACATTCATAACTCGGTCTCTTTGTGTGATTTTATCAGTATGTGTCTATGTGGGGGGAGTGTGGAAACACCTAATGAGTAAACTTTGTAAATTTTCTCTTCTGTAAATTAGGCCTAAAAAACCCAGAACAAACAAACAATAATAATAATAATAATAATAATAATAATAATAATAAAAACAGAACTGCCTGGTGTATGGAATGGTTGAGTGACTAATTCACTGCCACACCAACTCCCTATAAAATACGGGAATTTTGAATCTCAGGTTTTATTCCTTATCTCCTGACTTCTTCCCACTAGAGGCTGCTCCTCTGTCACTCTCTCCGTGAGCAGTTGCCTTTGGAAGGGACAAGATAGACACCTGTTACCCAAGCGCTCCCTTAAGAACAGCAGCTACTCTAATGTCACTTTATTTTAGGGAAACCAATTCTTTCTTCAATTTTAAACTTTGGCCCACAAAATACTGTAAGAAAACAAACAAAAAAAGATTTTAACAGTCACAAGAGAAGTGACCTTGGGCCCTGCCGACCAAAAAACTGCATAAAATCCTTGCAGTGAGATAAATGTTTAAAGACAGAAATGCGGTTATTGCCTCGCTGCGGAATTGGCGTTTCTGCCATGGGTGGAACAGTGACATCCCCACAGAAAGCCACGTGGAAGGGGGAAAGTAAGCGAGATTAGAAATCGGAGGATCGGGGCTGGTTTCCTGCCTTTGACTTCCCGTCTCCGGTCAGTTTACTCATTCATAAGTAGCACTCGTGCTGCTTCTCCCGGTGGGGGGGAGTCTGCTGCAGACACGCAGGACCGCTGTCACAGACGGAGAGGATCACTCCCAGTTTGCAGCGCAGAAGGACCAGGGGGTGCGCGAGGGCGGCGGGAGCCGCGTCCCGTCCGAGAGGAACTTTGGGCCCGCACCCCGTCAGTGCCTCGGAGAGCACCGGCATCGCCTCACGCGCCGAGGTTGTGCCATAAAAGCCAGCAGTCTGCCACTGCAACAATAACCCTCCCCGTTCTTTCCTCCGCCCCCCCAGCCCCAGAGAGCGAACCCGAGCATCCTCCTGAGCCGGAGAAAGCGTCCCGACCCCGTTCATTCTGGTTGCAATAGTGAGCTAGAACCAAACCGAAAAAGCCTTTCCGGCCGCCCCGCCCCCGACAGCTGGAGAAGCCCGGGCAGGTGCTGCCCCCGGGGCCCCGGGGCTCCAGGTACGCCAGAGTTCCCGCCCCTCCCACTTTTCTCGCCGGAGTCTCTCGCCTTCAGCCTATAGCCGCACGTCCCCCCGCCCCCCATCCCACGGATCTCACACAGTCTCAACTTGGGCAGCGGGAGGGGGCACGGAGCAATTCTCCGGAGTTCATTTGTCAGCGAGACGCCTCCGTCCCCACAAATCACCCTCCTTTTGTACTCCGGGGACGTGGGGGTGGGGACCGGCGACTTTCGGACAAGTCCCCGGCAGCGGGGCAGGAGCCGGTCACTCAGTCCCAAGGCTGCCCCTCCCCCGTCCGCTCCATCCTGTCACTCAGGGGCCGCCCCCCCGGGGTGAGGTCGCCGCTGACCCCTCCCCACACCGTGTGGTAGGGGGCGATGGGGAGGGGGCAGAGTGCGTTACGCCCCCCTCACAGCTGTGAGAAACAGCCGGCGAAGGCTGGAGAGGAAGGGAGACAGAACTTCGAGCCCGGGGACAGCTATCTGCGGGCGGGTCAGGTGTCCTCAGCGCTGCCCCTTCCCCGGCGGGACCCCCTTACCCGTCACCACCACCGCCTTCTTCGGCTGCTCCATCGCAGACTCTGCTACAGCCTCCAACTCGGCCGCCGCCTGGGACCCCGACCCCGCCACTGCCGCCGCTGCCCGAGCTCCGCCGCGGTCTAGCCTTAAGCCACCCGGCCCGCCCCCGCCCCTGCCCCCGCCCCCGCCCCGGTGTCCCGCCCCCTTTCCTTCTCTCCCCGCCCCAACCCGGAACAGACGCAGGCGTGCGCGCCCCCGACAGAGAACTAGGCGTGCGCGTTCTCACCACTTTCCCCCTTCCCACGCCTTTCTGGCGGAGCTGTGGGGTCTGTCCTTTTTTCTCTGCCCCCACCCTACCCATCCAGGCCGTGCGGGCACCTCTCGGGCCGCGCCCTTACTCTCTCATTTTACAGATGGGAAAATTGAGCCCTGGAGGCTCCTCCCCGGGCTGCGCGGATAGCGGCTAAGTGCAGCCTCGACGCTCACTTTGCCTCCAGAACAGGGGCTCCCTGCACTCCGGAGCGGGAGGCCCTGCCCCTGAGGAGAGAAGAGGCCGCTTGGGGGCAGGCTTGGTCCCAAACCACGCGACACTTGGGGCGCGATTCGGGCGTTCAGTAGATGCGATCAGGAATCCTGCTTAGTCTTTCCTGCCCGGAACCACACTGACCCGCAGAAGGGCCTGCCCTCAGGCCTCAGGGTCGGATCAAACACCATCTCCCCATTTTACAGAAACGGGCGTTGGGGCCTAGGAGAAAACTTGAATTAGGGTCTGACTCCAAATCTACAGACAGTGCAGCTGGAGGGATCAGACACCTTAGACAAAACATGGCTAATGGAAAGGTGCTCCGAAGTGCCGTGTGAGAGTCTGGAAGGGAGAGGCCGGTGGTTAACCGGAAGCATCCCCCATCGGGTTCGCTGCCCAGTTCAAAACATCTTTTAACATTTTCAGTTTAAGCATACAGTGTTACTGTTCTTTAAGCTGTTAACTAATCTGGGCAGTGAAAGCAGGATTGAAGGGGAATGGAGGTGGAAGGCTCACTTAACATCCGGAGACCGAGACTAGTCTTATTGGTAAGAGAGCAAACGTTGTTTGCAGGGGAATATTGGGAGACAGGGCTGGAAAGGGAGAGGAATCAGATTGTGCAAAACCCGAACGTCAATGGTGGCCAAGGAGTGTCCAGACAAGTCGGGATTGCAGCCCAGCCTCAGACACTGCGACTCTAGACAAGTCAGTTGACCCTGTTTGTCTCAGTTTCTTCATCTGTAAGATGATTTGGAGAAGGAAATGGCAAACCAGGATCATGTCCAAGAAAACCCCCAAAAAGGGACACAAAGAGTTGGACGGGACTGAAACGACTAAACAAGTGAAAGCAGGGAAGGCATCATCACAGCACTGTTAAGAGACATTGCCTCCTAATCAGTTATGTCAGCCCCTAGTCCCGAGGTGATCCGGACCTAAGGGGTTAGCCACTTTTCAATGACAGTGCAAGCTTCCTTCTCAGCTAGGGAAGGGCCTGCTTCCAGGTCAAGGCCGGGAGCCGAGCTAAGGCCTCTGGGACTGGTCCAGCTTGAGCAAATCAGTTTCCTTTACTTTTGAATTTCCTGAGGAATGAAGGGAACTTTTCCCTTTCTTCTCCAAAAGCAAGGTTTCACTGCCTGCCCATCTCCATGGGTTCTACATCTATAATCAGAGAGAGGACTGTGAGAAATGAGTGTGGATCACAACATAATAGTCTCACTCTTTTTGTTGTTGTTCACTTGCATTTTGTTTTCTTATTCACTTTCTTTCCTTTTTGATCTGATTTTTCTTGTGCAGCAAGATAATTGTATAAATTACATGTATTAGATTTAACATGGATAACACATATTGGGATTACTTGCCATCTAGGGAAGAGGGTGGGAGGAAGAAGGGAAAGTTTGAAACACAAGTTTATGCAAGGATCAATACTGAAAAAATTATCTGTGCATATGTTTTGAAAGTAAAAAGCTTTAGTAAAAAAGAAATATTTATGATAGATTTCCACTTGTTCTCCCTTTTTCCCATTTCATTCACTCTTAATCCTTGAATTTTACATTGTCCCATTCCTTCTGCAAAGGTCAGAAGAGTCAACACCAACACTTTAAAAGATCTTTTTTTTTTTTCAGAGTTTTCATAGATATCTCCTTAAACAGTCATATCATTGTGAAGGAAAGCCAACAGTGGCTACCATTTCCATTTTACAGATGAAGAAACTGCAGCTTACAATGGAAAAATGACTTGCTGGAGTCATATGGGATCATTAAACATCCTTGAGTTTAATAAATGCTTCTTGGCTGAATGACTTGACATTTTACTTTCCTCCCCTCTCCTCCCACATTTTCATTTGGCACTTTGTGCATAATTTTTATTTACTGATTTTTTTTTTTTTTTTTTTTTTTTTACTATTTTACTAGTTCTATGTCGGGGGCGCGCACGCCTGCGTCTGTTCCGGGTTGGGGCGGGGAGAGGAGAGGGGGCGGGCCATTAAATAATCAAATGAGATAATCTCTCTAGAGTGCCTGGCTCGCAATAGACACTTAAATACTTGTCTTCTTCTCCAATAATGGAAATTCCTTGAGGGCAGACACAAATTTCATTTTTGTCTTAGTATTTCCTCCATCTAAAATGCAATCAAGAGAAGCTAAAGAATCAAATCTAATCTCTGTCCCATGCTAGTTATGCTACAACTATGGTTAAACTGCATAGCTTCTCAGTACTCTAGATAAACTAACTCTGAAATTTATAAAGCAACAAGCTAGGAGCATCAATTAAGTACCTAATATATACCACACTGTGGAAGGTTTTAGGAATGAAAAGACAAGATAATGCAATACTTTGGTCCCCAATGAGGAGGCCTCCTTACATCTGCTCCTTGTAAGTCAGGGCTAGGCTAGAGAGAGAGATAGCAGGGGTCATAGGCTGGTCTTGATGGTAGTTTTTTTTTTTTTTTTTTAATTTCTCCTATATTTTATCAAACTTAGAAGAAATTTTAGAGCCAAAATATATTAGAGATAGAAGAACTTTAGATCATAGAGCATGGAATATTAGTGAAGGGAATGACCTTAGAACATGGACAAGCAGAAATAACTTAATTCAACTTTATTTTTACAGATGAGGTAGCTGAAGTCCATTAGGGAAAAGGCATTCCCTTAAAGTCATATAGTTATGTAGAAGAAGCAAAGGAGAATGCTGGTACCCTATTCCTGGTCCAAATGGCTTTTTTTTTTTTTTTTTTTTAATTCTCTGAAATTGGTTGGTTGGTTATTTATCCTTCATTTTCAAAAAGAACCAAAATGACATTATGTTGGAGACCAACTGTGACTGATCAGACCACTGTGATCTCAGAAAGCTTTACTACAGGTTGGGCACAAATAATCCACATGAACATTTGGAGTGCATCTAAAGTGATCATAATTCTGCTTTGCTCATACAACATGGCCTTCTTTGATGCAGGCACGCCATTCTGGGTGGCCCTTTGCAATGTGCTTCATGTGATGCATTCAATTCCAAAATTCCTCAGACACACCTTAAGAGTGTCCTGTTATCACTTCATCTGACCTCCATGTGAGTGCTTGCCTTGTGTGAGTTCTCCATAATGTTCTAGCATATGCATACTTGACACTGGAACAATTGGCCAGCCCATAGGAATTGTACTTTCTGCAGCAGAGTTTGATGTTTGGTATTTCAACTGAAGAAAGGACCTCAGTATCTAGTTTATCCTGCCAGGTGATCCTCCAAATCTAAGACAATTCAAATGGAAGCAGTTCAGTTTCTTGACATGTCTAGGTTTCACTGGCATTTAGGGCTCTGCAAACTCTCAGTTTGGTAGTCAGTCTAATACTTCTCTCCCAAACTTTTCTCTGGAGCCTCTCAAACACTGACCTTGCTCTAGCAATGCGTGCAATTTCATCCACTACATGGACAGCCTTACAAGTATGCTGCCAGTGTTAAGTAAACTTATCCACAGCATTCAGAATTTCTGTTTGCTGTAATCAATGATTCCACATATGGTATGGTGCTGGCTGGGGGAGAACCTGTGTTTACTTGGTGTTGTTAGGTCAAAATTAGTACAAACAGCAGAGAATTGATCCAAACTTTGTTGCATCTCAGTCTCAGAGGCCGCATCGAGTGCACAATCATGTTTCTTGAACTTTTTTCTTGAAAGAATGAAATAGAGAACGAAAGCTTGTAAAAAGAAATGTTTGCTTCTGTGTACAAAGCTGCACATTTCTGGAGGCTCTGCCTACGAAGAACCACAATAAAAGAAAGCTGTTATCTTCTGCCTCAACTCTATCCCCCAGTGGAAAGATCAGTGTGGCCTTCTGCCTTGGTTCTGAAAAGGTCATCCTAGTGATTTATTGCTTTGATAAGACTTTGGCTCCGACTCTCAACTTTTCTGGGCTAACTGCCTATCCTGCCTCTAAGGACTTTGCTTTTTCCCTGAGAAGGGACTTAAGGTAAACATAGGGTTTGTCTCTTTATGATGCATTCTGTCCAAAGGGGTTAGTGATAGGGAGCTAAAGATTCAGAAAGAAGCCTAGATTCCTGCTTACTCCTTCAAAGGAAGTCCAAACCTCAGAACTTATATGATGACACATCATTTTGAGCTAAGTTGGACTGTCATTTTTACTTTGTTAGCTAATTATTGGCCCATCTAACTAATCATCAGGAATCTGGATAAGATCTAGTACAGAGTTCATTTTTATTCCACTGAATAGTTTATTTGCTTATTCTGGGTCTGGCTTGTGAAAATTCAGAAATACTGGTGGATTTTGATCTATCTTGCTATTCTGCATATAAGTTAGGGAATATGAAAGCAGGCCTAGGGGTTGGCCTTGGGAGTGAAAGCACAAAATGAACCAAAAGAATAACTTGTTCTCTGGAAAATGCCCTCCTGCCCATAGGTCTAACAGCCCATCATGTGCTGGTTAAAGGAGATAGGAGGGGATGGGAAATATCTGTATATCTGAATATTCTCAGAATTGAAACAGAATAACTACTCTGCTTCTCATCCTGAGAAATAAAAATAGACTAAGGGTCAAATCCTGCTGTTTTAAACACCCAACAGAAATAGAATTATTTGGCCATAGCATCCACTTCCCAGAAAAAGGCTGAGATGTATCCAATTTGTATTTCAGATGTTGCTGATGACTCTTTTCTTTGGATGCAAACCTGTTTTTTCATCCATATAGATTAATATAGCAGAAATTATAATAATTCCCATTTCTATAGCATTTAAGAGTTGACAAATACTTTCCTTACAACAACATTATGTGATAAAAAGACAAGGATTTTATCCTTATTTTATAGAGGGGAAATGGAGGCTCTAGAAATCACACGACTGCCAAGGTCATGCAGCTGTTGACAAGAGAACTAGAGTAAAGGTCTTTCAACTTCAAATCTTGGTGTTCTTTCCACTGAACCTCTAGGTTTGGCTTGTGTTTTACCTAAAGAAGCTTGGGGCGGGGATGCTGAAAAAGTCAATTCTTCTGAAGTTTGTTCTCATCTGAAGACTGCTGAAATTTTATACTAGAGTGCCTAGCCAAGGAGGTGGAATTTCTGACTGTTCGGGAGGAAGTAGGGAAGATAGAGAGATGTGTGCTCTAAGGCAGGTTTAGAAACCACTAATTTTACATAGTAAAATCGTGTCTCCAACAAGTTCCTATCATGAAAAATCAACCCACATTTGTAGCAAAAAATGTTTAATCAAATAGGAATGAAATTACCTTTAAGATTATCCTCTTTTTATTAAGTCCCTTTATGAGATTTTTACTGATAGATGATCTTGGAATAAAAATGCCTATGATATTGTAGATCATGCTAAAGTTTATAGGCCCATGGAAGGAATCTTAAAGATTATCTAGTCCAACCTCCTTATTTTACAGATGAAAAAACTGGTACATGGGAAAGTGAAATGACTAGATTAGTTTTGCAGATAAATATCCAAGCCAGAATTCAGACATGGGACTCCCAGCCCTGACTCCATGGCTTTTATCATGACACCATATCCTTCTACCTCATTTTCATTGAGTACTGGTGGGTTTTTTTTTCTGTGCCTCTTTTTTCTCTGCACCTTTACTTTTTCTCAATTATGCATAAAAACAATTTTAAGATTCTTTTTTCAAATTTTAAGTTTAAAATTTCTCCCTCCTTTGCCACGCTCCCATTATGAAGTAATTTGGCATTGCTTGTGTAGTCATATGTATGCATGTATAATTAAGCAAAATCCATTTCCATGTAAGTCATACTGTGAAAAAAAAAAAAAACTTCCCAAGAATAAGAAAGCAAAGAAATATGCATTTATTGCATTGATATGCATTCAGGCTTTACCCATTCTTTGTCTGGACGTGAACAGCACCTTTCATGGTAAGTCCTTCGGAATTGTCTTTGATCATTGTATTGCTGACAATAGCTAAAATATTCTCTATAGATCATCATACAATATTTTTGTTATCGTGCACAATGTTTTCCTGGTTTTGTTTATTTTACTTTGCATCAGTTCATCTAAGTCTTTCCAGGTTTAATTAAGAAATTAATTTTTTTATTAATTGTATAATTATAAATTTTTGACAGTATATATGCATGAGTAATTTTTGTATAACATTATCCCTTGTATTCATTTTTCCAAATTTTCCTCTCCCTCCCTCTACTCCCTCCCCTAGATGACAGGCAATCCCATACATTTTACATATGTTACAGTATAACCTAGATACAACATATGTGTGTAAATCCAATTTTCTTGTTGCACATTAAGTATTGGATTCCGAAGGTATAAGTAACCTGGGTAGATAGACAGTAGTGCTAACAATTTACATTCAATTCCCAGTGCTCCTTCTCTGGGTGTAGTTGTTTCTGTCCATCATTTATCAGCTGGAAGTTGGATCTTCTTTATGTTGAAGATATCCACTTCCATCAGAATACATCTTCATATGAATGGATGTCCATCAATTGGAGAATGGTTGGGTAAATTATGGTATATGAATGTTATGCAATATTATTGTTCTGTAAGAAATGACCAACAGGAGGAATACAGAGAGGCTTGGAGAGACTTACATCAACTGATGCTAAGTGAAACGAGCAGAATCAGAAGATCATTATACACTTCAACAATGATACTGTAACGAGGATGTATTCTGATGGAAGTGGATATCTTCAACATAGAGAAGAACTAATCCAATTCCAATTGATCAAAGATGGACAGAATCAGCTACATTCAGAAAAGGAACACTGGGAAATGAGTGTAAACTGTTATTTTTACCTTCTGAATCCAATTCTTCCTGTGCAACAAGAAATTCGGTTCTACACACATATATCGTATCTAGAATATACTGTAATATATTTAACATGTATAAGACTGCCTGCCATCTGGGGGAGGGGGTTGGGGGAGGAAAGGAAAAAATCTGAACAGAAGTAAGTGCAAGGGATAATGTTGTAAAAAATTACCCATGCATATGTACTGTCAAAAAAAAAGTTATAATTATAAAATAAAAAAAAAGTTTCAAGCACTATTAAAAAAAAAAAGAATACATCTTCATACAGCATTGTTGTTGAAGTGTATAGTGATCTTCTGGTTCTGCTCATTTCACTCAGCATCAGTTCATGCAAGTCTCTCCAAACTTTTCTGAATTCATCCTGCTGGTCATTTCTTACAGAGCAATAATATTCCATAACCTTCATAATACCATAATTTACCCAACCATTTTCCAATTGATGGACATCCATTCATCTTCCAGTTTCTAGCCACCACGAAAAGAGCTGCTACAAACATTTTGGCACACACAGGTCCCTTTCCCCTCTTTAGTATTTCTTTGGGATATAAGCCCAGTAGTAGCACTGCTGAATCAAAGGGTATGCACAGTTTGATAACTTTTTGGGCATAATTCCAGATTGCTCTCCAGAATGGTTGGATTCTTTCACAACTCCACCAACAATGCATCAGTGTCCCAGTTTTCCCACATCCCCTCCAACATTCATCATTATTTGTTCCTGTCATCTTAGCCATTGACAGGTGTGTAATGGTATCTCAAAGTTGTCTTAATTTGCATTTCTCTGATCAGTAGTGATTTAGAACACTCTTTCATATGAGTGGATATAGTTTCAATTTCATCATCTGAGAATTGTCTGTTCATATCCTTTGATCATTTATCAATTGGAGAATGGTTTGATTACTTATAAATTAGGATCAATTCTCTATATTTTTGGAAATGAGACCTTTATCAGAACCTTTAACTGTAAAAATATTTTCCCAATTTGTTACTTCCATTCTAATCTTGTTTGCATTAGTTTTGTTTGTACAAAAGCTTTTTAGTTTGATGTAATCAAAATTTTCTATTTTGTGATCAATAATGATCTCTATTCTCCTCTAGTCATAAATTCCTTCCTCCTCCACAGGTCTGAGAGGTAGACTATCCTCTGTTCCTCTAATCTATTTATGATTTCATTCTTTATTCCTAAATCATGGACCCATTTTGATCTTATCTTGGTATATGGTGTTAAGTGTGGATCAATATCTAATTTCTGCCATACTAATTTCCAGTTTTCCCAACAGTTTTTTCAAATAATGAATTTTTATCCCTAATGTTGCTATCTTTGGGTTTATCAAACACTAGATTGCTATAGTTGTACCCTTTTTTGTCCTTTGTACCTAATCTGTTCCATTGATCAACTGGTCTATTTCTTAGCCAATACCAAATGATTTTGGTGACTGCTGCTATATGATATAGCTTTAGATCAGGTATACCTAGACCACCTTCATCTGACTTTTTTTTCATTAATTCCCTTGAAATTCTCGACCTTTTATTCTTCCATATGAACTTTGTTATTTTTTCTAGGTCACTAAAATAGTTTCTTGGGAGTCTGATTGGTATAGCTCTAAATAAATAGATTAGTTTGGGGAGTATTGTCATCTTTATTATATTCGCTTGGCCTATCCAGGAGCACTGGATGTCTTTCCAATTATTTAAATCTGACTTTATTTTTGTGGCAAGTACCTTGTAATTTTGCTCATATAATTTCTGACTTTTCTTTGGTAGATGGATTCCCAAATATTTTATGCTCTCGACATTTGTTTGGAATGGAATTTCTCTTTGTATCTCTTGCTGTTGCAATTTGTTGGTGATGTATAAAAATGCTGAGGATTTATGTGGATTTATTTTGTACCCAGCAACTTTGCTAAAGGTGTGAATTATTTCTAATAACTTTTTATTAGAATCTCTGGGGTTTTCTAAGTATACCATCATATCATCTGCAAAGAGTGACAGTTTCTCGACTCTTATTGCCAAGGCTAGCATAAGAAATTAATTTCTTAATAGCACATAATATTCCAATAATATTGTGAATAAGTTATTCAGCCACTCTCTAATTGATCATCCCCTTAATTTCTAATTCTTTGCCATCACCATATTTTTTGTACAAAGAAGATATTTTCCTTTTTAAAAAAATCTCTTTGGCATACAGACTTAATAGTGGTATTGCTGGGTCAAAGGGTATGCATGGTTTTATAACCTTTGGACACAGTTCAAATTGCTCTCCATAACGGTTGAATCATTATATAACTTCACCAACATTTCATTAGTGTTTTAATTCCCATATTGCCTACAACATTTGTCATTTTTCTTTTCTGTCATATAGCCAACCTGGTAGGTATGAGGTAGTATCTCAGTGTTTTTAAAAATGTGATCAATAGGGATCAATAAGAATTTAGAACTTTTTTTTTCATTGATTATAACTTTTATTACTTAGTATGAAAACTGCCTATTCACATCCTTTGACCATTTATCATTTGAGTAATGGCAATTATTCCTATAAATTTGACTATTTTCTATATATTTGAGAAATGAGTTCTTTATCAGAGAAACTTGCTATAATTTTTTTCAATAAATTTTCTCACAGTACAATTATATAGATTTCTCTTCATTCTCATTTTATCTTGCTGTCTTTCTCAAAAATGTCTTGCTTCTGGTTTTCACTATCCCAATTTGCCCTCCCTTCTGTCAGCACTGCCCCCCCACTCTTATGCCCTTTCTCTAGTTTTCTGTAAGCTTCCTACATCTGAGTGTATATGTTATTCCTTCTTTAAGCCAATTCTGATGACAGTAAAATTCACTAGTTCTTCTCCAACCTCCCCTCTCCATGGTAAAATATCTTTTGGGCCACTTTTATGTCAGATAATATATCTCTTCTATCTCTTACTTTCCCCTTTTCCCAGTGCATTCTTCTTTATTATCCCTTTTCAATTTTTAACCATTCCATCATGTTCAGGTCACACCTCTGCTTTCTACATATATTCCTTTTAACTGTCCTTATGAGAAAGTTTTCAGGAGTTACAAGTATTTTCTCATGTAGGAATGTAAACAGTTTAATTTTATTGAATCCCTTATGATTTATCTTTTCTGCTTACCTTTTTATGCTTCTCTTGAGTCTTATTTAAAAGTCAAACTTTCTATTCAGCTCTGGTCTTTTCATCAAGAATGCTTGAAAGTCTATTTCATTGAATGCCCATTTCTTCTCCTAAGGATCATACTCAGTTTTGCTAGGTAGATAATTCTTGATTATAATCTTAGCTCTTGTGCCTTTTGGAATATCATATTCCAAGACCTCTGACCTTTTAATGCAGAAATGGCTAAATCTTGTGTTACCATAACTGTGACTCCACAATATTTGAATTATTTCTTTTTAAATGCTTGCAATATTTTCTTCTTAACCTGGGAGGTCTAGAATCTGGCTATAACATTCCTGGGGATTTTCGTTTTGGGATTTCTTTCAGGAAGTGATCTTGGAATCTATTTTACCTTTTGGTTCTAGAATACCAATACAGTTTTCCTTGAAATTTATTGAAAAATATCTAGGCTCTTTTTAAAAATCATAACTTTTAGGCAGTCTAGTAATTCTCAAATTTTTTTTCTGAATCTATTTTCTAGGTCTATTTTTTCCAATGAGATACTTCACTTTTTACATTCTTTTGATATTGTTTCTTAATGCCTCATAAAATCATTAGTTTTCATTTGCCTAATTGTAATTTTAAGGAATTATTTAGGGAGCTTTTGTATTTCTTTTCCCATTTGGTCAATTCTACTTTGTAAGGAGTTCTCATCTGTAAATTTTTGTATAAATTTAATCCTATACTAAAATGGAGCTCTGCTTCTGTAGTGGAGGAGACACTGTCCCAAGCTTCAGGTTTTCCAAGCTGTTTTAAATAATTCTAGGGACTTGTAAGTTTTTGGTTATTTCAGAGTGGTATGATCTAGTGGTATACTACTTGCCTTTTTTACACTCTGGAACTATGACCAGAGTCCCCATTCTGTTGTGGCTGGCAAACTCTAGTGTACTAAAGCTGCTCCTTGTGCTGGGACTAAGACCCAAGACTGTGACCCAGATCCAAGTACAGACAATGCAAGAGTCCTGCCACTGTATAAGGAAAGGGACCCCATAATCTCTTTCTAACCATTTGTCCAATCCCTTTCCTATCTTCAGGCCAAGAAGTCCAGATATATCAGTGCTGTCACTGATTCAATTGTCCCCAGGCCTGCTATTGGTTTGCTTTGCCAGCGCTGGATTGTGCTACCTTCTTATCCTGGTACCTCCTTAACCTTATCTTGATGACTTTTTAAGTTGTCTTGGACTCAAAAATTGTTTCATCCTGTCCTTGAGTTGGTTCTACCACTCTGGAATTTGTTTTGAAGCAGTGTGGGAAGAGCTCTGTTGAGTTGCTGACTATTCTTTGCCATCTTGGCATTTTAATGCAGGAAGGGCTTGATTGAGAACAAGAGGAGTGAGTGAGTTCTGGTGCTGCCATTCACAGTTAGTGGGTAGTCACTTCATCCAGTTTTAGTTTTTTCACCTATAAAATGGAATAACCCATACTATGCCTCCCTGTGGTAAAAGGCTGTGATAAGGAAAGTAGTTTATAAATTATTATCTTCCTTTTCCTGATCTTTTATATTTCATTTATTAGAATTTCTGCTTTCACTTTGTGTTAGTAGTTGTCCTTTGTACAAAAGGCTTTGTCAGAGCCATGCTCCATGTGCTGAGCAAATAATGTCCCCACTACACACATCAGAGGGGATGTTTGCTAGTACTTCTTTTGGCAGTCAGTGTGCTAAGGCACATATCCCATGAGCTTCTTTAGCTGGATTACCCAGAAGGTAGGCTGAAGGAGGGATAGAGGATCTCAACTAGAGTGGGAGCCTCTCCCCACAATATTTCTTTGAGAGCATCATCTCCAATAATAATGCTGTCCTATACATCTTCAAGGAAAAGACAAGAGTTCCAGCAGTCATATTCCACCCTTTGGAACCTTTTTCCTTCCATCTGTGTCACATATAGACCTTTGCCTCATCCATCAATCTACCCCATTTACCACATGGTATCTTATAGCATTTGGACACTGGACAAAGCATTGAGCATTGGGGAAAAAAAATTATCTAGTCACACTTGTGCATTTTCACAGATAAAATGAGGCACACAAAAACTCTAAGTGACTTGCCCCACCCCACAGCTATTAGGGAGCACAACTGGGATTCATACTCAAGTTGTGATTCAGTCTGATTCTTCATGACCTCATTTAGGGTTTTCTTGTCAAAGTTACCTGAAGTGGTTTGCCATTTCTTGTTCCAGTTCATTTTACAGATAAGGAATCTAAGGCAGAGTTACGTGACTTGTGCAGTCATACAGCTAGTATCTGAGGCCAGATCTGAACTCAGGAAGATGAGTTTTACTGATGCAATCTATCCATATTTGCCCCTTCAAACTTTCATACTGCTTCTAAATCAAGTAATCTTTTACCTTCAAAACATTTGTCTTAGACCTAGGGACTGTCTTAATTATCAGCAAGTCACTTTCCTCATCTAAAAAGGGATCTATAAGATCCCTTTCAACTTCTAAAACAAATCTCTCCTCCAGGACCCAACACAATATTCTACACAGAAAAAGGTAATTAAAATAAACGTTTCTTCTCTGGGATACCAGGTCAATAAAAACTGACAATGATTAGTATTCTAAGGTTTGCAAAGCACTTCACACAATCCTTTGATTTGAACCTCAAACAGACTCTCAGACCTGGAAAGATGCTCAGAGAACCTCTATCCATCCATCCATCTATCCATCTATCTATCCACTTACTTAGTAGATACTTACCTATCTAGTTCTCCGCTATCTAAAGTAGTAATGCCCTCTCCAACATGATTTGTATGAAGTCTTGCATCTCATGAAGATGCATATCATCTCCCTGACTTTTCAGGGTGTAAGGACTGCTATTGATTATTGCGTCAGACTTTCTATATTCTATCTACTTCTAGTTTCATCCCTGAAGGACAAGCTGAACAAGTCTAATTCACTTGACAACTCTTGATATGCTGATAACTGTGCCCTTAGCCCTTCCCAATCTTTTCTCCAGGCTAAAGTATCTCCAACTCTTCCAGCTCACCCTGTAATCTCCAGTGCTCTCACCACCCTGGGCATCCTCCAGCTTGTCTATGTCCTTCCTAGAATATGTCTACCCCAACTAAAGTAAAACCCCAACCCAGTCCTCTCGGTATGGCCTGACCAGGGCAAAAGGCAGCAGGATCATCATCTGCTTTCCATACACTTTATATCTCTGTAGGTGTTTGGGCTTAGAGTATGGGGTTCACTTGGAACCTGCAGATCTCATTTCTATAGTGCCTCTATTACTCTTCTCAAGCACTTCCCCCAGAAAAACTTTAATGGCAGGGATGAGAGATTTATGGATTCCATTCTATAGATGAGGAAACTGATGCCCAGAGAGGGTTAGTCACTTGAGTGTGGAGAGTCAAGGCTGGAAACCAGGTCCTCAAATCCAGAACTCTTCTTCTCTCAGCTGCCTCTATGAGAGGGGGTATTCAGATCAAAGGGTAGGCTGAACTCCCCCGTCTTAGAGGTGGGATGGAGGGTCTGTTTTCTCTCAGACTCTAGAGCTCTGAAGCTTATATTGGTGACTGAATGAATAGAGATAACAGGATAGATAGATACAAGAGATGTTATGGAAGTAGAAGCAACAAAACTTGGCAACTGATTAGCAATTGACAAGAGAGAAAAAAGTCAAGAAGTTATGAATTGAAGTAATTGTTAAGAATGGTGGTACTCTTGACCCAAATTGTAAAGCCTGGAAGTGGGGCAAATTTATAGTAGATGATAATTACATGTTTAATTTGAGATGCTAAAATAACATCCAAATTGTGATGTCCAAAAGGCATTTGGTGATGTAGGACCAGAATTGAGGAGGCAAGATTTAGGTTGTATATGCAGATCCAGGAGTCATCTGCATAGAAATAACTGAATCCATAGAAGATAATGGGAATAATATATTCTTATCAAGATAAAGAATGTGAAGAGAAAGAATTCAAGACAGACCCTTGTGGGACACACACACATAGAGATGGGTGGCAGAAGATGATGCAGTAAATATTAAGGAACAATCAGATTATTTAAGACCAAGAGAGGGCAGTATCAGGGAAGCAAAGAGAGGAAAGGCTATATACAGGAAAAAATAGTGGAAAGGCCAAAGAGGAAGAGGATCCTCCTAAGAACTCCTTTAACACTATTATTTGCAATAATAAACAACCATCTATTTTAAGTACTTGGTGTGTGCCAGACATGGCACAAATAAATGTGAAATCATTATAGCCTCAAGAAATTTATACTCTGCTAAGGCAACATGTATATAAAGTATACACAAAATATATACAAGATGGTTTGGGGAGGAGTGCTCTAGCAGTTGTGAACACCTGGAAAAGTTTCATATAGAAAAGAGTTCATATAATTCTCAGATGAAGAAATTGAAACTATTTCTAGTCATATGAAAAGATACTCCAAGTCATTATTAATCAAAGAAATACAAATTAAGATAACTCTGAGATACCACTAAACACCTTTCAGATTGGCTAGAATGACAGGGAAAAATAATGCAGAATGTTGGAGGGGATGTGGGAAAACTGGGACACTGATACATTGTTGGTGGAATTGTGAATACATCCAGCCATTCTGGAGAATGATTTGGAACTATGCTCAAAGAGTTATCAAACTCTCCATACCCTTTGATCCAGCAGTGTTACTACTGGTCTTATATCCCAAAGAGATCTTAAAGAAGGGAAAGGGACCTGTATGTGCAAGAATGTTTGTGGCAGCCCTTTTTGTAATGGCCAGAAATTGGAAAATGAATGGATGCCCATCAATTGGAGAATGGCTAAATAAATTGTGGTATATGAATATTATGGAATATTATTGTTCTGTAAGAAATGACCAACAGGATGATTTCAGAAAGGCCTGGAGATACTTACATGAACTGATGCTGAGTTAAATGAGCAGAACCAGGAGATCATTGTATACTTCAACAACAATACTGTATGAAAATATATTCTGATTGAAGGGGATATTTTCAATATAGAGAAGATCTAATTCAGTTCCAGTTGATCAATGATGGACAGAAACAGCTACACCCAGAGAAGGAACACTGGGAATTGAGTGTAAACTGTTTGCACTATTGTCTTTCTACCCAGGTTACTTATACCTTCAGAATCCAATTCTTATCATGCAACAAGAAATTTGGTTTTACACACATATATTGTATCTAGGATATACTGTAACACATTTAACATGTATGGGATTGCCTGTCATCTAGGGGAGGGAGTAGAGGGAAGGAGGAGAAATTTTAGAAAAGTGAATACAAGGGATAATATTGTAAAAAAAATTATCCATGCATATGTACTGTCAAAAAAATTATAATTATAAAATTAATTTTAAAAAAAGAAGAAAAGAAATGACCAGAAGGATTTCAGAAAGGCCTGGAGAGATTTACATGAACTGCTGCTGAGTGAAATGAGCAGGACCAGGAGATCATTATATACTTCAACAACAATACTATATGATAGTCAATTCTGATGGACGTGGCCCTCTTCAACAATGAGATGAGCCAAATCAGTTTCAATAGAGCAGTAATGAACTGAACCAGCTACACCCAGCAAAAGAACTCTAGGAGATGACTATGAACCACTACATAGAATTCCCAGTCCCTCTGTTTTTGTCTGCCTGCGTTTTTGATTTCCTTCACAAGCTAAATGTACACTATTTCAAAGTCTGATTCTTTTTGTACAACAAAATAACTGTATGGACATGTATACATATATTGTATTTAACTTATACTTTAACATATTTAACATGTATTGGTCAATCTGCCACCTGGGGGAAGGGGTGAGGGGAAGGAGGGGAAAAGTTGGAACAAAAGGTTTTGCAACTGTCAATGCTGAAAAATTACTCATGCATATATCTTGTAAATAAAAAGCTATAATAACAAAAAAAGAAAGAAAAGAGTTCTTGAAAGCTCTATCTTGGAAGAAAATCAGCAGATTGACACTGCTTTGTATTTTGTTAGTTCTATCTTTAAGTATATAAATGGTATCTTCTCAAGTAGACTCCAAATTCCCTGAATACAGAGACTGGATCTTGTTCAGCTTTATAAACAGCTTAGCCTTGCACATAATCATTTGTTCAATGAATTAACCATTTTTTCCAATGAGACAATTTATCCCTCCAAACAATGAAAAATTTTTGCATGTATATTAAAAGGCTTCCACTTCACCAAAAATAAAGCACCTACTAATAATACATGGTCATGCCTCATGATGTTCATAAGCTAGTCCAACATCTGTGTAAATAACCATGACATAACCTCATGCATAAAGTATGTAAGAAGTAAATCAAATATGCAATATTTAAAGGGGACAATCTAAGCAAGAGTCATAAAAAGATTCATGCATGTGACATCTGGGATGGACCTTAAAAAGGATGTAGGATTTAAACATATGATTGGCTGGTTGTTGTCCTTTGTTCTTAAAGAGGACCAAAATAACATTATGTTAGAATAGAGTTATAGTGTGTCCAACTGTGGCTGATAAAATCAATGTGAGCCTGGAAGGCTCTGCCATAGGTTGGATATAGATAATCCCTATGAATATTTGTTCATAGCTTTGTGCATCTCATTTCTTCTGAGCTTTTTTTTCTTTGCTCAGAGAGCACAGCACCTTCTCTGATGAAGGCACAGCATGCTGGGCAGCCCTGTGCCAGTATCTCTCATTTTATACAATAAATTCTGGAGGATTTTAACAGATGGAGATAAAGGGAGACAAATTTTAGGCAAAGAGAACAAAATTAAGAGATGTGTTTTCCTTTGGAAAAAATACAATTGTTTTTTTCTTTGAGAAAATATGAGATGAAAATAAAATTGAAGAATCTCTAAGTACTATGTTTATTCTTTGAACTTCTTGGAGGAAAAGTGTGCTCACATTTATCAAATCATTTGGTAAGGAAATTCAAGCTTTTAAAAAACTGGACACTAGAGGGCATATGTTGCTTTGTTTATGAACAGTGTACAAGTTCTCTGTAGGTAGTTTCAGAAATAGTTAACTGAAGAGTATCTTTTGGGGGAAACTTTTTTTATCCCTGATATAGAGAAAAAGTAAGAGAAACATGGCATCTGAAGGCCCCAAGAACTGAAGAAAATGGGGTTTGGGAGAAGTAGGGAAAGGAAAGGGATAACTGGGACTAGATAGAGAAAGCACAGTAAGGGAGATACACATAGTCACTAGGAATTTTTATTTCAAAATGATAAATGTTAAAATCTAATCTTTAGAACATCTTGTTTTCTTTGGTTGTTTTACTGTTTTATCTTATTTTATTTGCCTGAACTTCTAAATTTAAAAATAAAGGTCTCAATCTAATCATCCTTTCCCCAATATTAATCTTCCACATACCTATAATCACCCCACTTAGCAGATACTAAGTTTTCCCTGATTTCTTTCTAATACTTTAATGACTCACATATTCAATCACTGGTTAGTGTTGTTAACTGATGGACCTGGAGGGAAGACGAGTTGAGAGAGCAGTAATAACCTCTGAGGAAAAAGACATGAGCAGTTTTTGTTATTTTGTATAAGGGAGATGGCACTATAAGACTACAGAACTACACATTGTTCTCACCCTGCCTGAAAAAATTCTTACACAGGACCTCTTTGCAGTTCTCTTCTCAACCACTCAAAGATTAGAAGAATATAACTTGGAGTGAGCTCTGGGTCACAGTGGTTATATAGGTAAATGATTCTGGAGATTTCATATACAGTATGGATCTTAATTGGTTGTTCATTTAAGGTATATTATTGTTTTATTAAATTAATTTTTCTAATTTGTTAAATAATTTGCGAATTGTATGCCTGTTAGTAAATAGTTATTCTCAGAATAGTAGGGAGTTCTAGTAATATTTTCCCAGGTTTTCTTTATATATATATATATATATATATATATATATATATATAGTTTTTACTTACCAGATATATGCATGGGTAATTTCACAACATTGACAAATGCCAAACCTTTTGTTCTAATTTTCCCCCTCTTCCCCGCCCCCAGATGGCAGGTTGACTAATACATGTTCAATATGTTAAAGTATAAATTAAATACAATATATGTATACATGTCCAAACAGTTATTTTGCTGCACAAAAAGAATCGGACTTTGAAATACTGTACAATTAGCCAGTGAAGGAAATCCAAAATGCAGGCAGACAAAAATAGAGGGATTGTTTCCCAGGTTTTCTTGATGGGGACTATCTGCAAGTATACTCAGGGGACTATCTTGTCCTAATTTTATGATATAGTTGAAATTCAAATTGTTTGGAGGCCCTTGGTGGCATTCTGCCTTTTCTAATGTAGCTCACACTACCCTGTGTTTCTGCTAAAGTGAAGCACTCGCAAAGCCACCATCATTTGCTCACCATTTTCCCACTGTGTGCTCATGTTATTCTATTCCCTATATCTGAAACAACCCCCCTCCCCATTCCCCCTCACAAGCTGAATCCATCTTTAAAGCGCAATCCAAAAGCTGCATCCTGTACCAAGTCACCCACAATCTCTTCAGTAGTTAAGTTTCACAGATAAGGAATCTAAGGCAGAGTTAAGTGACTTGTGCAGGGTCACACCGCTAGTATCTCTGAACTCAGGAAGATGCTTCTTACTGACTCCAGCGTTCTATCCACACTTGCCCCTCAAACTTGCATTCTGATTCTAAATGTAGCGCTCTTTTACCTTCAGAACAGTTGTGTGAGACCTAGGGACTGTCGATCACCAGCAAGTCCCTTAACCTTTCTGCGTCTATTTTCTCTTCTAAAAAGAGACTCATAAGCTCCCTTCCAACTTCAAAAATAAACCTCTCCCCTAGGACCCAGTGCAGTATTCTGTGCAGAAAAAGAGAATTAGAATGAAGGCTTCTTCTCTGGGATACCAGCTCAATAACAACTGATAATGACTAGTGTTTTAAGGCTTGCAAAGCGCTTCCCCAAATACTCTGGCTTGAACCTCATTCAAAAACAGGTTTTTCAAATAACACTAGAAATGCTAGATTCTCAGGTCGGGAAAAATGCTCAGAGAACATCTACCTGCCCACCTACTTGTCTATCTAGTCCAACCTCTATCTCTGATTCAATTTCTATCTCTGACTCAATCTCTGTCTCTTTCTGTCCCCCGTCTCTCGTAAGTTTACGTGCTGCGGGAGTGCCCTCTCGGTACCGACTTCAGTGACACGCCCCTCCCTAGCCTCCAAGATGAGGGGCGCTGTTCATCACAGGGATCTTCAATCAGATCCTCCCCATCTTCCCCCTGCTGCTTCTGGTTCTGCCCCCAAGGGTCAAGCGGAACAAACCTAATTCCCTGAGATGCTGGAAGACAAGTGTCCCCTCGGCCCTGCCCTCTTCCAGCTCATCCTAAAAGTCTCCGGCTCGCTTAGAACACGCCGCCCTCCCTTTTCTCTCTCCCCTCCTTCCCCCTACTAAGCCGTCCTCCGGGGCATTAGGGGGCGGCATCGCTGGCCCAGCTGGGCGCACACGCCACTTCTCTGCGCTCAGCCCGGGGTTTGGGGCGCCCTGGGAAGCTGCCTCTGAGGCTCTTCTCAAGCACTTCCTTCACAAAAACTCTAGGGGTAGGGGGAAGAGTCTTATGCATTCCATTCTACAGATGGGGAAACTGAGGTCCAGAGAAGGTAAGTGACTTGGGCGTGCAGTCAGACCTCTGACTTCTTCCAGGCGTTTCTGTGAAGGGGATGTGTTCAGGTCAAAGGGCAGACAGAGAAGCCCCCTTAGAAAACGTGCAGCGTCAGTTTTCTTTCCCAGCTCCAACTGCTTTAAGGCCGTCTTAAACCCTCAGTGCGGCCAAGCACACTAATATTACTCAGCCCATTTCTCAAAGCCGATAAATGGAGAGCACCGGATAGACCAGCCATGCCTCCTCGCTTCCTGAAGGGATACTGCAGTGTGCATCGCCACAGCCCGTTACCCACAATGCCGCGAGCCGCGCGCACCCGACAGAGACCTGCTTTACGGCAGCTGCGCGCTCGGAGCGCGAGGTCACTCTCCACCTCTCAGCGCCCTCGGCCTTTTCTCCCGCCCCCTTTTCCTCCCGCGATTGGTCAAGATGTCGCGGAGTCGGGTGGTAATTGGTCGCCGTAGACATCAGCCCGCCTTGTTCCGTGCGGCGCGGCCTGGAGGGAATTCTGAGTCCCTGGAGCTACGGCAGCGGCGGCGGAAGTGACCGGAGCAGTCCCGGTTCTGTCCCCGCCCCGGCGCGGCCGGCACCATGGTGAGGGGATACTGAGGGAGGCGGCGCGGGGGTGGTAGGGTCCACTCTGAGACTCCGTTCCCGGCGCTGGCGCTGGGAGGGGCTGGTCCTCTGTGAACCTCGGGACGAGGAGTGGGGGTGGGTGCAGAGCTCTCACGTGGGAGTGCGGGACTCCCCAGCCTTATCTCTCCTCTTTCCAGCTCCTGATCCCTTCGTTACTTTTCTCTCTCCCCCTTCCATCTTCTCCATCTTTTTTTCTTCATCCTTTTCCTCATTTTCTCATTCTCCTCATCCCCCTCTCCTCCGCCCCTATTCTCTTCATCATTCTCTCCCCTCTCCTCATCTCCTCCCCCTTTACTTCTTCCCTTTTCTAAGTCTTTCTCCTGCTCACATCCTGCCCCTTTTCCTTCGCCTTACCTCACGAGCGACTTAGCTAACAGTACGTGAAATGATGGGTGAGGGTAACTTGCCTGACATCCCTTAGCTCCTGAAATCTCCCTTTTTCTTCCTTAGTGTTTCTGTTCCTCCTTTTTCCCTCGTCCTCTTATTCCTCCCTTTCATCCCTTCGTTTTCTTTTCTCCACACCCCATCCCGTCTCCTTCCTTCCTTCCTCTCTCTTCTCTCTAGCGCGTCACATCGTTCTTAATTACCCCCCTTTGATCACTCTCTTCCCCAGCAGTTTTGCTTTCGTCTCACACCAGCCTCCGTTAGTTCGGATTGGGGGGAGAAGATGGGTCCAGGAACTTGCATAATAAAGCTGTTCTTCAATTTAAAAAATAAAATGGCAGCGAGTCCCGTCTCTTCGTTCCCTTCTTTTCTCGTCCTTCCTGTGCTGCACTTCCCTTGGGCTGCACAGTAGTAAGCACGCACGCGGTCATCTCTGGGAAGTGGCCTCTGGCCCATTTTCCTGCTGAGCCACCACGGGTGATCGGTTATAGGGGCTTCCCCCGAGCTTCTTCCTTTTCTTTAGAAAACCATCAGCTGCTGGTTCTTGTAACAAACTAAAATTAGAAAGGCCGTAGCTTCCTACCAGACATCCCCAACCGTGGCCTTGGACCCGGGAGCTGAAAAGGCCCTTTGAGTTCATCTTCTCTAGCTTTATTATAGTCTTACCAGAGGAAGAAACTCAAACTGGGCCTGGAGCGGCACAAGCCTCAAGGCCAAGACTGACGGCTTCCCTTCCAGGGCTCTTGACACGAGTCGCAGCATCTGTGAAAAATAAAAGCCATAGTCCAAAGTATGAAATCTCCAGTGGAGGAAGAAGTGGCATTCCCTTGATGGGGAAGTCCGTGGTGGGACTGGCCCCTTTGGGCGAGCCTCCCGGGACTTTGAGAAAGTTCTAAGTTTTGTGGTGTCTGAGGAAAAGAAAATGCATTTAAACTCAATCTCCTGAACTAAGGAAGAGGCAATAAGAGGGGATGATTAATATTCTGTGTCAAGTGCAAATGTAGCATCGGAAAGCGAGCAAATTAGTGTCCAGATAAACCTCATTGTTTAATCAAGAATTGTCACCATATGGCCATTATTTAACTTAAAAACCTTGTGTCACCTGGAAAATAAGGGGGAGGGACTTGGTCCAAGCTTCTAACCTTGAAGAAACTGACATATAGGAAGAAAGACGGACTTATGCTGTAGCTGATGGAATTCTCAACTGTCTTTTGTTTGCTTTCTTAGCTGCCCTTATCCTTACTGAAGACAGCCCAGAATCACCCCATGGTGAGTAGGCAATGTGGCGGCCACTTGATAACCTTGAATCTCAGACACCACGAGGAGGACATGAAGAGTAAGAGGGATCTTAAACCCTACGTGGGGGAAGTCTTTCTGGCATTGTTGGCTAGGAAAATATCCATGTTTTCTTTTCTAAAAATGTTTATCTTGAGATCTTGTTTTGATATCACCTTCGTATCCAGTTCTATCCTTTTCCTTCTCCTAGCCCATACATAGAAGAATAAGAAGTGTGTGTAGAACTGACTGGCCCAGGTCACACAGGTGGGAAGATATGAAGCCAGGATTTGCACCTAGTTCTTCCCAGTATACTATAGTGGCTTCTCTACTGGATACAAGTGAACCTCCCTACTTCCAGTGTCTCCTCCAATCTCTCTGCCCACCAGCGTCAGAGTAATCTTCTGACTGCATCCCAAAATCTTTAGTGGTCCCTTTTCTCCTGCAGGATCAAAACAAATCTGCGGGGCTTCTAAAGCCCTCCAGAAAGGAGCTTCACGCATACCTTCTGGCTTTATTTGACTATTCACCACATCATACCTTTTATCCAGTTAAATCTCTTCACTGTCCTAGAAGTCAGATATGTTCATTCCCACCCTTGTGCCTCATTAATATTGATAGCCCTTACATGAGCTGTTCTTTGCCCCATTCCCTAGTACTAAAATCTGGCCTTTTGCTTTTAAAAAATGTTTATTCTGAATTTAAGAAATAAAGCATTATCAGTAACAAAGTAGGAAAGGGGGAAGAGGCTCACACATGAAACTGCTAATCTAAAGTTATTCAGTAACTTTCTCCCCCTCCCATTTCTTCACCCTATAAGTAGCTACCATTAGACACAAATATGTCTAAATCCATACTATACATATTTCTATTTATCATTTCCCCCTCTTCCCCCAGATGCAAATACCCTCTTCATAGATCCTTTGTAGTTTGAATATTTATAATAGTCAAAATGACTTGAAGCTTATTCCTTTTTCATTATTTCGTGAAAATTTTTCCATATTTTTAAAAAATCTTATTTAGTATTTTATTTTTCTCAGATGCATGTAAAAACATTGTTTTCCCTCCAAATTCTGAGTTCCAAATTCTCTCTCTACCCTTCTTCTTTAAGAAGGCAAGCATTTTTAGGTTATACATGTGTAGTCATGCAAATTATATTTCCATATCTGTGAAAGAAAACACTGACCAACTTTCCTTATTCCTCCCCACCCCAAAAAAGAAGAAAAAAAGGGAGGAAATATCTTGGATATGCACTTAGACTCTACCCATTCTTTCTCTGGAGATGGACAGCACCTTTCATCATAAGTCCTACAGAGTTTTCTTGGATCATTGTTTTGCTGATAATAAAGTTACTCATAGTAAATCATCATAAAATATTGCAATATGTACTTTGCATCAGTTCATCTAAGTCTTTCTGTATTTTTCTGACACCATCCTTATTATTCCTTATATCACAATAATATTCCATCACAATAATATACAACAACTTGTTCAGCCATTCCCCAACTAATTAATGGGCATCCCTTTATTTTCCAGTTCTCTGCTATAAATAGTTTTCCTTTTCCTTTTTGTTTTTTACCTCTTGGGTTACAGACCTAGTAGTGTGATTGCTTGGTCAAAGGGTATGCATGGTTTTATAATTTGGGGGGCATAGTTCCAAAATGCCCTCTAGAATGTAACATTATATAACTTCAACAACAGTGCAGTCGTGTTTTAATTTTCCCACATGCTCTCCAACATTTGTCATTTTCTTTTTCTGTCACATTAGTCAGTCTGACGGTGTGAAGTAGTAGTTCAGAGTTGTTCTGTTATGCATTTCTCATCATTTTAAAAAGTTGATAATAGCTTCTTATTTTCAGCATACATACAAAGATGGTTTTCAACATTCACCCTTGCAAAACCTTGTGTTCCAAATTTTTCTCCCTCCCTTCTCCCCATCACCTTCCTCTAGACAGCAAATAATCCAATATATGTTAAACATATGTAAAGCCACATTTAGCTTTAGATAATTTTTTTATATGACTATAGATAGCTTTGATTATTTTGTCTGATTTTGTAAAGGGCTGAAACTCTTTAAAAGATGTGCTTGAATCTGACAACCCAGCACTTAAGGCTAATTACCTTTTGGACAATGATTCTATTAGCATATGTTTGGAAAAATAGCCCTTCTCACTCTTCTGTGAGCCTCAATGTTTGGTGTATACAAATAATTGTAGGTAGGGATTAAGGGGTGGGGTGAGAGGGGCGAGAGAACTTCACTTTGCAGGACTAGGAGAAAGAGAGATTGGTGGTGAGCTTGTAGCAGTTTGTCTGTTTCCTTCACTTCTCCCTCTGAAGACCAAGAACTTTTGCTTATCCTGACTCCAGCTGTTCCTGAGGCCTCCAGCGAGCTTGCTTGGACTTTAAAGTTTGAAAACTGCTTATTCATATTCTTTGACCATTTATCAATTGAGGAATAGTTTTTGTTTCTGTAAATTTGATTTAGTTTTCTATGTTTGAGAAATGAAGTCTTTATCTCACTGTAAAAAAAAAAAAATTCTCACAGTCAATGATTACTATAGATTTCCCTCCATCCTATTTTCCCCTTTAATCCTATTCTATCTGTCTCTCCTTTTACCCTAAAGATTCTCAAAAGTTTTGATTCTGCTTTTTACCTCCTCCTCACCTTTGCTTATCTCTTTCCCTTCCTCCTTTCCTGTATGGTAATATAGACTTCTACACTCAAGTGAGTGTGTATATCATTCTTTCTTTGAGCTAGTTCTTATGAGAGTAAGGTTTATGTGCTCCCCTCCTGGCTTCCCCCATTTCTCTCAAAATCTCTTTTAGATAATTTGTCCCATTCTGTCTCTCCCTTTCTCCTTCATACCATCATATTCAGCTCACATCTTTGCTTTCTGGCTATATATATACTCCTTCCAACTGCCCTAGTAATGAGAAAGTTTTTAGGAGTTATAGCATTTTCTCATGTGGGAATATAAAGAATTTAATTTTATTGAAAACCTTATGGTTTCCCTTTTCTGTTTACCTTTTAAATGTTTCTTTTGTATCTTGCATTTGAAAATTAGATTTTCTTTTCAACTCTAATTTTCTCATCAGAATATTATATTCCAAACCCTCTAATCCTCTAATATAGTAGCTACTAAATCTTGGGTTATCTTGACTGTGGTTCAGTGATTGGATTGTTTCTTTTTGGTCCCTTGCAATATTTATTTCTTGAACTGGGAGGTTTGGAATTTAGCTGTAATAATCCTGGGAGTTTAAATATTGGGCTCTCTTTCAGGAAGTAATTGTGCATTCTCTCAACTTGTTTTATCCTTTGGTTCTAGTCAAGACAATTTTACTTAATTTCTTGAAAAATTATATCTTTTTTTGATCATCCAGTAATTCTCAAGTTATCTTTCCTGACTTTCTTTTCCAGGTCTGTTGTTTTTTTCAATTAATTATTTCACATTTTTTCTATTTTTTTTTTCATTCTTTTGTTTTTGTTTATTGTTTCTTGATGTCTTATAAAGTCATTAGCTTTCACTTGCCCAGTTCTAGCTTTTCAGGAATTATTTTCTTCAGTGAGCTTTTGTACCTTTTCATTTTGGCTAGTTCTACTTTTTAAGAAGTTTTTCTCTTCAGTGAATTTTTATATACCTTTTTCCATTTAATCAACTCTGCTTTTCAAGGCATTTTTCTGTTCATTGGGTTTTTATGTCTTTTACCATTTGGACTCTTCTGTCCAAGCTATTGACTCCTTTTTCGTGATTTTCTTTGCATCATGTTCATTTCTCTTCCTCTTTTCTTTTACCTCTTTTGCTTGATTTTTAAAATCCTTTTTGAGTTCATTACCTGAGACTAATTTTTAGTTTTCTTTGAGACTATGTAGATGCAGGAATTTTCACTTTGTTGTCTTCTAAATACGGGTTTGTTTTTCTCTGTCACCATAATAACTTTCTGTGATTGACATTTTTTTTCCTGTTATTTGCTCATTTTCCAGCCTATTTCTTGACTTTTAACTCTGTGCTAAAGTGGGGCTCTGCTTCTGGAATGGAGGAGCATTATCCCAAGCTTCTGGGGTTTTTATATGCTTGTTTTCAGAGGTGACTCTGGGGCCTGCAGATTTTTTGCTTTTCCAATGTGATATGGCCCAGGGATAACTGTGTTTACTACTCTCCTAGTGTGCGTACCAGCATAAGCATTCTTCCAAACTCCAAAACTTACCAGAGTTCCTGCTTATCCTGGGGCTGCAAGTTCGCCAGACTAGTGCTTCTCCTCTCACAAGTGTCGAGACCCAGAACTGTGGCCCAGATCCAAGTATGGGCCCAAAGTGCCAGCAAAGGGATCCCTATAAATTTCCTTTTGACTTGTCTGATACCCTATGGACTGAGAGTTCTAGAAACTGCCCTTGCTGCTACTGATTAAGTTGCCCCAGGGCCTGCCGCTAGTTTTCTGGGGCCCAGTCTGCCAGAACTGGACTGGGCTCCTCTCTCACCCTGGTACAGCAGACCTTTCCTGCCCACCTTCTAAGTGGTCTTTTTATGGTTCTGCCTCTCTAGATTTTGTATAGAATCATTATTTAAAAGTATTAAGAAGATTCTGGGGTAGAGTTCAAGTTTCAGTCCCTGTCTTTATTCTACCATCTTTCTAAACTAATCAAGCATATCATTGCTTATAGCACAGTAGCTTTCCATTCCAGTCATAATATCTCAATTTGTTTGGCTATTCCCTAGTAGATTGGTATATCCATAATTTCCAATTCTTTGCTACCGTAAAGAAGTTGCCACAAATATTTTAGAAAATATGAGCATTTCTATGTTCAAAAGGCTATCAACTTGTATACCCTTTGATCCAGCAGTGTGTCTACTGGGTCTGTATCCAGAGATCATTAAAAAGAGAAAGGAACCTATGTGTGCAAAAATATTGGTGGTATCCCTTTTTGTAGTGGCAAGGAACTGAAACTGAGTGGGTGCCCATCAGTTGGGAAATGGCTGAATAAGTTATGGCATATAAATGTAATGGAATATTGTTCTGTATGAAATGATGAGCAAACTGATTTCAGAAAAGCCTGAAAAGACTTACATGAGCTGATGCTGTGAAGTGAGTAGGACCAAGAGAACATTGAAGACAGCAACAAGATTATGTGGTGATGTACTTGGACCTTTTCAACAATGAGGTGTGATTCAGGGTAAGTCTAAGAGCCATCTACATCCAGAGAGAGAAAACTGTGGAGCCTGAATGTGGATAAAAACATAGTATTTTCACCTTTTTTGTGTTGTTAACTGTTTGTTTGCTTGGTGTGTTTTTTTTTTCCCCCTTTTGATTTGTTTTTCCTCACTCAGCATGACAAATGTGGAAATATATTTAGAGGAATTGCACATGTTTAGCCTCTATTGGATCACTTGCTATCTAGGGAAGCGGGGAAGGAAGTAGGGAGAAACATTTGGAACACAAGATTTTGCAACAGTGAATATTGTAAACTATCTTTGCATATATTTTGAAAAATAAAAGGTGCTTTTTTTTTTTAAACAAAGAAAATACAGATTATTTTTCTTAATCAATTTGGGAAACAGACCTAATAGTGCTATTATTGGATTGAAAGGTATAAGCAGTTTTATAACTCTTTGGGCATAATTCCAAACTACTTTTTAAAATGGTTGAACCAATTCACACAGTTCCACCAACAATAAATGTCCCAGTTTTTCCAGTTCTTCTCCAACATTTGTTGTTTTCCTTTTCTTTCATTTTAACCATTCTATATGTTATTTCAAGGTTGTTTTAATTTGCATTTCTCTCATCAACAATGATTTAGAGCTTTTTTTTTTTTAATATGAATGTAAATTGTTTTGATGTCTTCATCAGAAAACTACCTGTTCATACTTTTGACCATTTACCAATTAGGGAATGGCTAGTATTCTTATATATTTGAACTATGAGATCTTTATCTAGAAAACTATCCTTTAAATTTTTTTCCCCTCAGTTTTCAGTTCCTTCTGGTCCTGGCTGCATTGGTTTTATTTGTACAAACTTTTAATTAATGTAACTGAAATTCTCCATCTTACCTCTCTATCTCTTACTTATTCATAAGTCTATCCACATCCTATCCATAAAACTTTTAAGTAATATGTTCTACGTTATTCAAGTTTTTTGGTATTTCCTTTTATATTTAAGTCATACATTTTAACCTTATCCTGGTATAAATGGTGTAAGATACTAATCTAATCCCAATTTTTACTGGACAGCTTTCTAATTTTTCCCAACAGTTTTTACCAAATAATTAATTTTTATCCCCCCAGTTTAAGTCTTTACTCTTGTCAAACACAAGATTACTAAAGTCATTTGCTACAGTACATTATGTGTCTACTCCATTCCATTGATCCATCTTTTTGTTTCTTAGTCAATAACAGATAATTTTGATAATTATTGCCTTAGAATGTAGTTTAAAATTTGATACTGCTAAATCTCCTAAAAAGTTTTTTGTTTTGGTACGTTTGATATTCTTGACCTTTTATTCTTCCAAACGAATTTTCTTATATTTTTTAATTTATTAAAGTTTTTTTTTTTTTGTAATTTAATTGAGATGGCATTGAATATGTAAATTTAGGTAAAATTGTCATTTTTATTATATTGGCCCCACCTACCCATGAACAACTGGAATTTTTCCAATCATTTAAATCTATTTTTTTTTTTTTTTTTGCATAAAAAGTTTTTTACAATTTTGTTCATGTAGTTCCTGTGTTTGTTTTGGCAGGTATATGCCTAGGCATTTTATTCTGTGTGGAGTATTTTAAATGGGTATCTCTTACTATCTCTTCTTGCAGAATTTTGTTGGTTACATATATAGGATTGCTGATGATTTATCAAGGCTTAGAGCTTTTTTCTTAAAGAATGGTCCAGATTAAAATCTGCCTCTTTTATGAGAATTCCAATTCTCATTGATTCCAACTTTTTTGTCTTATGAGACAAAGAATTTAGAACCATTAGTGGCATGTTGTTTTATAGGGTTTTTTTACATAGGTGCTCTACTAAATTTCTTGAAGACAAAAGTAATGTTCTTAGCATCATTTAGCATATTTAGCACATAATAAACATAAAGTAAATATTTGGTAGTTGATTAGCTAATTTTTTATTTGAATTTTTTTGTTTTTTTCTAGTTGGTAGAGCTTAAAAATGGTGAAACCTACAATGGGCATCTTGTGAGCTGTGATAACTGGATGAACATCAATTTGAGAGAAGTCATATGTACATCCCGGGTAAGTGGGCCTTACAGAACACATTGCCTAGTGGCTCGATGTATTTAAATCTATAAGGTATCTTAGAGGTTATCCAGACCAACCTCCTTACTTTATAAGTCTGGAAACTGAGAAACAGAAAGAGAGAGTCACAGAGATAATAGTCATTTATTAAATATCCAGTGTTGAAGGAACTGGGGGTTAAAAAAAAAAAAAAAAAGGAAAGTAGGCCCTGCTCTTGAGGAGCTTTTTGAAGGAGCTATTTCTTTAGAAATAGAATGCCAGGACAGGATCCAAGCCCAGGTCCTCTGACTACAAGGCCAGTGCTATTTCCACAGTGTCTTTTTTTTTTAAATCTAGATTTATTTTCTCCCTTCTATTTTACCCTCACTCCATTGAGAAGAAAAGAAAAATGAAATCCTTTTAGCAAAAATGCATAATTTCCTCATTGGCCATGTTGTAAAATGTCTTATTCTGCATCTTGAGTCTAATACCTCTGTTAGGAATTGCTAGTAGGGTTTGTAATCATTCCTGTTGGTAATTTCTTAACACAATAGTATTATATTCATATACCATAATTTGTTGCATGATTCCTCAATTGATTGGACACTCCCTTCATCTTGTTTTTTGGTGCTACAAATATTTTTGTACATATGAATCCTTTTCCTCTCTTTGATCTCTTTGGGGCAGTTCTAGTCATGATGTCACTGAGTCAAAGGGTAGGCACAGTTTAATGACTTTGAGGAAATAGCTCCAAATTGCTTTCTAGAATGACTGGACCAATTCCCAGCCCTGCCATCAGTGCTTTAATACAGAAGATCTGTTTTCTTGCAACCCCTCCAACATTCTTTCCTCCCTCCCACCACCCCCACCTTTTTTTTTTGAGGGGGGGTGATCTTTGCTACTCTGATGGGTTGTTTGCCTGCGTATGCACATAGTGGGAACACCAAGTAGAATCAATTGTTTTTGCTGCTGCTACTCCTATTAATACTAAGAACTAAGATTTTTTAAAAATGTTTTATAATTCTCAAAGCACTCTCTTTCTAAATCCCTGTGAGGTTGATAGTGGCTTGCTATTTTGTTAGTTTACTGAGATTAGTTTTGATAAAGAGTTTACCTTTGGAAGGATTGTGGGATAGTAGAATTGAAGGGGAAAGGGAAAGGAATAAACATTTATGTAGTACCTGCACTAAGCACTTTACAAATATCTCTTGATCCTCACAGTAATTCTTCAAAGTAGGTACTGTTACTGCCTCAGTTTTACAGTTGAGCACAGGGAGGCAGAGGGAAGGAAATAGTCCCCCCAGGCTCACGTGGCAAGAAATGTCTGAGACTGGGTTTGGACTCAGGTCTTTTCACTCCAGGTCCTGCCTTCTGTTGAGTGTTTGACACTTGCTGGGACTTACTGGCTGGATTTGAAATCTTAAGTTTTTTGTTTGTTTGTTTTTTTTGTTTGTTTTTAAACTTGATTTTTGTAATACAAAGTCTTCCCAAAGACCTGGATTCTGGTGGCTCTGCTAGGCTCTTTGTTTCACCTTAGGCAAGTCACTTCCCTGCTGGAAGCTTCTAGTTTCCTTCTCTGTAAAAGGAAGCTCTTAGCTAAGGGCAGGATCTGATTTTTGTGTCGGGCACCCCTTTGGCAATCTAAGGAAGTTTGGGATCCCTTCTCAGAACAGTGCTTTTAAATGTATGAAAATGTGTAGGATTACAAAGGAAACCAAGCACAGTGAAATAGTTATCAAATTTTTGTATAATTCACAAACTACAGATTAAGAAATTCTGGATTAGGTCACCTCCAAAGCCTCTGTCAGTTCTAATGGCTGTTTGTTTTTTATTGAGTTGGAAAATACTGGCTGGAGATAAGGGAGGGGTAATGGTTGCTGAACAAAGCTCAGTTGTGGCCACAAGAGGGTGCAGAGAGCAGCTTTGCCAGTCGAACACTCTTTGCAGGCACCAAAGAGATTAGTTTGTTTATTCCCCAACAGAGAACTGAAAGAAGGAAGTAAAAAGACAAGACAGCCTTCCTTGTGCACTAAGAAATGCCACCCAGGATGGTCCAGGACCCCACACTCCTTTGGGAAACTTGTCTGTGTCTTTGAAGAGAATAAGGAGCTTACTCCTAATGGCAAAACCAAAAAATAAGCTTCAGTTCTATTTACTGACCCTTATTCATGAAGATGGCAAAGTTTCTTTTATGGTGTTCAAAATTCTTTGTTAGATTTGTTTTGGAGTTCATTGAAATATCTTCTACACTTAACAGCGTTTAAAAGCTTAGAAATCATCCAATCTCATCCTTCTACAGATGGGGAATGTAAGCTAAGAAGTTAGATGACTTTCTCCTCATTATACATCAAGCTAGTAACCAACTGAAGCCTGAGTAGAGCCTTGAGGCCTCTGGATGCTTCCATCCAAGCTTTAGCCAAATAATTGAGAGCTAAAGGGGCCCCAAAACATAGACTCTCAGAGAACTTGAAAGGTCCAGCATATATTTCTGATGAATTGAATTTTAGACTAAAGGGAAAGTACAGGTAATAGTAGTGGTAATAATAATAAGTTAGCATTTAGGTAGTATTTTAAGGTTTGCAGAGTATTGCACAAATATTATCAGAACAGCTCTTTGAAGTAGGTGCTATTATTTTTGTTTTACATTTGAAGAAACTGAGACTGAGAGGTTAGGTGACTTCCCAGGGTCCCACAATTTAGTAAAATTTCCCAGACTGGATTTAAACTCAGGTCTTCCTGTTCCCAAGGACAAAGCTCTGTTCACTGCACCACCCAGCTGCCTCTGTAAAAGGCAGAAAAAAGCAGAGGTTAAGATTCTTTGACCAGTTTAAATAAACTATAGTGAAATAGATTCCTACTTAGAGTAATGAGAGATCATAGTTTGAATTCTGGCTCTGATACTTAGTGACCAGCCATGTGACCCAGAGATTATTTTCTTCATGTAAAGTGGGAATTATAATCTTCAGTGCCAGTTTCATAGTTGGGAAAACCAGGTAAGATAATATATGTGAAATGGCTATAAAATCTTCAGAGCAATTTAGACTGTTATTAGTAGTTATAATATCAGAGTTGGAGAACACAGATTCTGGGCCAGAAAGACCTTCTCTAAGCTAGATAGGGTCAGAGTGTAGGACTAGAGTCAAAACCCCCTGATTCTTAATCTTACATTGCTACTCAGTTTTGTGCACATTTAATTTCCTTTATTTTGAGTCTAAGGGAGTTTGGTTTTGCCTGCTAGTCATTCAAACATTTATTAAATTATAACTTATATAGCTTGCGCTGAATGCTGCAAGGGGAGAAAAGATTCAATGTAATCACTGCCTACAGGGGGTGAGAGGAAGGAGGAGGAAACAAAACATGTAAAATGACAAGAGAACTGTACAAAGTGCTGCAGAGATGATGTGTTAGATTGGGTGCAATGAACTCCCAAGGAGTAAGAGGAGCTTTGGGTTGGAAGGTGAGGAAGCCTGGGTTTCTTAATGCAGTCATGGAATCTTAGGGCTTGGAAAGCATTGGGTCTAGTCTTCTCAATTTGTAGATGAGAAAAATAAAGGCTCTTACCTTCTTTGGACCTCAGTTTTTCTGTCTGTAAAAGTGAGAGGGTTGGGCAAGGTAATCTTGAGTCCTCCTGATGTTACTGTTTCATGGCTAATGGCTGCAGTGTTGGGAAATGCCTCCTGGAGGAATCTTGGAGTGGCCAAGTAGAAAGGAAAGAACTTTCCAGGAGATAAAAGAGAACAAAAAACTGGAAATGAATCCAGTTCAGTTCATAGGCCTCGGGGGATCTTTGCTCTCCTTGGGATCTGTTCTCTAGGCTTCTGCAGGTTGTTTGTGACATGAACAGTATGCCCACCGCCTTTCCCTCCCCTCCAAAAGAAAAATTAGGAACCTTCCTGAACCTGGGGAAGAAGGAGGGAGAAAGGGAACAATGAAAAGAGGCGGGGAGTGGCTGCTCTATGGCAGACAGTTGAGATCCCTGGTTCTTGCTGCCCTTGCAGCCTGAAGACATTGATGTTTCCCTCCCAGGATGGTGATAAGTTTTGGCGCATGCCTGAATGTTACATTCGAGGTAGTACCATTAAATACCTGCGGATTCCTGACGAGATTATTGACATGGTGAAAGAAGAGGTGGTGTCCAAGGGCAGGGGCCGTGGTGGCGTGCAGCAGCAGAAGCAGCAGAAGGGGCGTGGTGCAGGTGGAGCTGGCCGAGGTGAGTTCCCTAACTGGGCCGGGCCGGGTCAGGCCAGTGTTGCCCCTTGATTGCACATTGGACTGTAAAGTTGGGCTCTCACTCAAAGTTAACTTTGAGGTCTGGGGCCTCTAGAAAAGAGGTAGCAACAATGGATAGAGGGGCTGTTCACCTTCCAACTCCACCCTGACATTCTTAGCTGAGGCTGTCAATAGAACCCACATTTTGCCTATTTCTGAAGGGGCCTGATTTCCTGCCTAGTCCAAAAAGCCATTTGTAAGGAAGTTCTGGCTGTGGGGAGTATCAAGAGACTTTGTTGTTACTCAATTGCTCTTCAGGATTTACTTTTAAATAAAGTGGCAAAAACAAAAGTTATTCACTGAAGCCCCAGCTGCTGGTTGGTGAATAAAAACACAGAATGTCAGAATTGTGAGGGAACTTAGAATATAGAGTATCAAAACTGGGAGGAGTTTTTAAGATACAGAAAGCCAAAGGTAAGAGAGACTATTCCTCTCTAACCTTATTCCCAACAAAGGGTCCAGGCTCTGCTTCAACACCCCCTATTTGGGAGCTCATTAGTTCATGTATCAGCCCATTCTATTTTCTGATAGCTCTCATTGTTAGGACATTCTTCCTGAGATTAAATTTAAATTTGCCTCTTTGTGACATGGCTGGGGTCATGTGATGAATAGACCTGGGCCTGGGATATACTGCCTTCTAGTCTAATGCTGATAGCTTCAGCAAAGTTCTGCATCCTTCCTAACCTTCCCCTCCCTCCCTGGGGTTTATTTCTCTTGCTTTAATACTATGAATTAATTCAATGATTAAATTCCATTGAACATTGTTTTGGGCTATCAGGAAATAGTCTCAAAAATCTTTACTAATTAAATACCTGGGACAGAAGCTTAAGAGAGTCCTACTTTTCCTTGCTTATCCAATCTGTTAGCCAGGAGGATCTACCCCAGAAATGGAGAGTAGGCATCTTTTGAAATTATAAGTTTCTGGGTCTTAAGCTCCGACACTTAGTCTCCCACTGAGCCCTCCCATGGCCACTCCATCAGAAAGTATTCCTGGACCATAAGCTTCCTGAGGACATTGCTCCAATGTAGAGATTTGTGAATGAGAAATCTAATTGTTGTCACTCATTCGCCAACTACATATTAAGTCTATTAGGTATATTATTCCACTGCCTTCAGAAAACATGACTTTGTGAGTAGCTGGAGTCTTGTCAGCAGGCTTTTCTTTTTGATCTGTGGACATGAGGGCAATAGGAAATCCACAAAACTTGGATTAAATTGAATTTCCAGTCAGCAGATAAGAGGTCTCTAAGACAGTCTTCCTCCAGGCCTTCTTGCTGTTTTTGTGATTCCAAAAAATCCTCTGCTTTCCTCTGCTTCTCATGGAGCAGCTAAACAACTTGAACAAGGTGAATGTGCCTGAGCAGGCCAAGACTTCACACCGAGAACTTGAGTCTGTCCAGCCTCCTGGGCAGTCGCCTGGAGTGCAGCTCTATACCTGCAGGTGCTGGGGGCCGCACCTCATGGAACAGCCTGCAAAGAAACTGTTGGCCGCCCTGGTTCTCACTGACTCTGTGCTCCCGCAGGTGTGTTTGGAGGTCGAGGCCGTGGGGGCATTCCTGGCAGTGGAAGAGGACAGCAGGAGAAGAAGCCTGGCCGGCAGGCTGGGAAGCAGTAAGGGCGTGACCGAGTCCCGGCCTTGCCAGAGACTTTGACGGGAAGACCCCTTTGCTGCTACCTCGTACCTGCCTTCATGACTTGATGTCCTGTTTCTAATTTTTGGTTAACGAATCTGTTTTTAAAAAAAAGAAAAAGAAAGTTGGAGGCTGGGAAGGTGTTGGGGAAGAATCCTATGAATCATGTCTTTTGTAATCCTTTGAAATCCTCTTATTTAGCTAAAGTTTGAGTAGTCATTGTCTAACTTGTTTTAGCCACCATTTTAGAATTAAAAACCTTCGAGGGCTTTTCAGTTTTTTGAAATCCTTGGTTCCTGGAGACTTGATTCCTAGAAAAAGTTCAATGCCATTTCATTTGAAAGACTGAGCCCTTTTAAAGTGTATCTGAACGTGGTGGCCTTTGTTCCTGTTTTAAGGGCATTTCAAGAGTGATTTTCATTTGCTGCCATGTGTCTTGTGATGTTTGCTTTAAGATATGGGCATTTCTGACACATGGTAGGTTTTTTCCTTCAAAGTTACAAGCCCTGAAACTGTCAGGGCTGCTTCCTTTAAGTCTGTTCCCCAACCTTTTTGTTTCTTCCTTTTTTTTTTTTTTTTTTTTTGTAAACTGAAAATAGAGGTTGGAACTTGTTTCAGGGAATAATTATTGGAACTGTTTTCCTGTTCTTTTCCCAGTATTTGTTTTGGGGAAACCACTTTAGTTTGTGTGACTGAAATAAAAATAATACAACCATAAGCTGAAAATTAATAATTCCTTTTTGCATGCTCAACAGATGAGCATGTGATTTCTTCATTCTCAGATTGCCATGGAGCGTATTTCCACTCTTGCTCCTCAGGAAACCCCATTCCCTAGAAAGATAGTGACTTTGGGTTTGAATGCACTTTCTTTGTGGCATCAGAGCTGTTCCACTGGCAAACCTACTATCCTGGTTCTTTGAGACATGTGTCCCTTTCAGAAGTTAAATTAGTATACAGAAAAGCTTCTTTTACTACCTTTTAAACTTCAAGATTCTGGAGGTAGAAATAAAATATTTATGGTTTTTTATTTCATCCTGTACATTCATTAGTGTAAAAGGCTTACATGAACAATGTCTTCCAATGTCTGAAAGGCTATTCCGGAAGATGGAAGACTCTAAACTTTGCCCAAGTTAGAGAATAGAATAGAACCAAGACCAATGGGAGAAATTATAGAGTTATTGGTTGTAACTTCATGTAAACTTAGAAGATATAACTTATGACAACTTAATTACTCCCCATCATCATGTACATTCATTTCATTTTCTGGAGGGAAGAAAAGTTCTCACTTTTCTTTTCCCTCTTTTCCACTTATTTCATATATCAAGATTATAGCCAGGATTTTGCTTTGAAATGATAATCTGAAATGTATGTTGGGAACCTTTGGAGACATCTGAAATCTGGGCAGACTTCAGCCTTTTGGATGTACGTTTAAAAATATATAGCAGGGAAATTTGTACCATTTTCTGTCTTTTCTCTTTGCTGTTTTGGGTTCTTTATAGTCCCTCTTTCCTATTCTGGGAAAACCTCAAATTGAAGCTGTATAGGGATATAGCAAGAAATACTTAAAAAAAAATTCTCATTGAGTTTTTCACATTCTTTTAGAAATAAGGAACCTATTCTAGAAATAAGAGATTGTATATTTTGTGTCAATAATTTATCTTGAAAAATAGAGCCAAATTTTTTGGGGGGAGGAGAGGGTAGGAAAGGTGTTACAAGTAATTAGAAGATTTTAATCTGAGAAATAACTCTTATTTAAAAGTTGAAAATGGGAGGGGAAAAAAAAAAACATATCCGGTATTGTGAGCAAGAAGCAGCATAGGTTAATAGGTTTAATATATGCATATTTTCTCAATGATGACTTGGTTGAATCCATTCTGCATAGTGATTAAAATAAATGCAATCTTAACCTATAGAGAGTTACTTGCTTCTTATATCTTCAGCCAAGCTGTGCCCACGTCATTGTCCATGTTTTTGCATTTAGAACATTTATGTGACAGAATAAGGTGCTTGTTCCAGATCTTATAATTGTGTTACTAAGAATTAGAATATGACCTCAAAGCTCATGTAGTTTATCTTCCCACCTATTGCCACAGTTCTTCAGTATCCCTGGCAGAAAGTCATCATCTAGTCTCCACTCAGTAGCAACAACTCATTCCCTAAAATGAACTGTTCTGAATCTTTGTCCTCTCTGAGTGGGTGGGGAGTAATTAAGTTGCCATAAGTTATATCCTCTAAGTTTACATAAAGTTGCAACTGGTAACTATAATTTTTCCCATTGGTCTTGATTCTATTCTATTCTATTCTGTTCAAAGTTCAGTCTTCCATCTTCCCTGTAATAGCCTTTCAGATATTGGAAGACATTGCTCATGTAAGCTTTTTACACTAAGCTAACATCCCATCTTAGCAGAGTTTCCAGCCCCTCATTATTGTCCTTCTATAGATTCATATAGTTTGTCAGTGACTTACTTAAGACATATGGTCCCAAATAGATCAGTGGTTTTTTTGTTTTGTTTTTGGCTACCATGTTATTCTGTGGACTCCAATTTACAGCCACTAAAATCTGCCTATCTTTTACACATAGCCTACCTTAGTTTTACAGTTGCAAGGGTCACCCCTTTCTGCCTACATAAATTCTCCCTGGTTAACCTAAGTTTTGAATAATGGATTTAGCCCAAGATCATTTTGCAAAATCCAAAAATTGGCAAAGATCTCTGAGAACAGAGAACATCTAGTCCGACTTAATCCTGGATAGGAATTCTCTCTGGGGAAGTGATGTTGAACCATGGGTAAAGTTCCAGTTCTGGAGTCAGGAAAACTCATCTTTCTGAGTTCAAATCCAATCTCAAACACTAGCTGTGTGACCCTAAAGAAGTCACCTAAGCCTGTTTCCTCATCTGTAAAATTAGCTGGAGAAGGAAATGAGGAACCACTAGTATCCTTGGCAAGAAAACCACAAAAAGGATCATAAGAAGTCAAACACGAATGAAAAACAACAAAGGAATTCTTTATAATATCCCCAATCAATTGGTAATGGACCCTGTGTGTTAATAATGGAGGGCTAATTACCTTTAGGCATCCTCTTCCACTTTTGGTGTCATCAGAAAGTATGGTTTAGCCAAGTTCTACAGCTTCTGGTTCTGGTCTGGGCCTGAGGAGAATGTTGTACAGTGGGAAAGAGCGCTCTCTCTAGAGTCCAAGAACCTGGATTCAAAAATCAATTCTGACAACATTCCCCGAGTGACCCTGGACCTCGCTTTTCTTGGGAAAACAGGGTGGTTTCTGAGATCCCACAGCAAGAATTATGATTGCAAGTCTATTCCAAAACTCTTTCAGCTAATAAACTTTCAAATAATGTCTTCTCCAAGCTAAAGGTTTCAGTTTATTTCAGTCAATCCTTATGTGCCACAGATGCAAGGCCCATCACCAAGTTGTATCTTCTGGATGCTCTCCAACTTACTAGGGGCTCAGAAGTGAACCCAACTGTCCAGATGTAGCCCAACTCTTGTGCACACTATAAATCGTCTCTAAGATGCATTTAGCCAAACTGCCTCTCCTTGATTTCTCAGATCCTTCTGTTTTTCCTCATTCTCAGTTCTTTTGCCAATGCTAAGAACCCCTGAGCTCATTTAACTTCTTGGTTGGTTAGACATTATAATTTTGAGTCTCACATTCTCTGCAACCATCTTTTCTTTGGGAAACTTTTACAGTGAAAATTATTATATTAAATGCCTGCTCCATTCAACATGCACTACAGGATCTTAAAGAATTCATCCCAAGTCTTATCCCTCAAGAATAAAAGGGAATGTAAAGAGAATAAAGCAAGTACACAAAATAACCACAATGCGGATAGGCTTGAGAAAAACAAGAGATACAAACAATTCAGTTCAGGGGATGAAGAGGAATAACTCCAATGGGGGTGGGGGAGTGGGAGAAGATCAGCGTACTACTCAGACTTAACTCAGTCCTTCACATGCTTGCCCTAGTCAAATTGGCCTTGCCTACCCCTATACATGGCCTTCCATCTTTTCTCACCATCCCTTTGCACTTGCCATTCTTCTAGCCCAGATGCACATCCTCACTGCTGCTACTTCCTTTGGTCTGTGGCTTATTAAGTACCTCTTCCTCCAGAAGATCTTCCATGATTGACTCAATTGCTACTACCCAATTACTTTGTATTTACTATGCATATATTTGTGAATAATTCTTTGGCGTGTATATGTTTTATTTTTCACTAACAGAATGGAAACTCCTTGAGGGCAGAGACTTTTGTGTATTCATCCTTTATGCCTGATATCCAGAACTGAGCAATGGTCTCTGCACATTGCAGGTCTTAATAAATGTTTGGTTTGTCATGTTTGAATGAAGTAGTTCTAGTGGTGGAGTTACTGATGCGCAAGCACTGAGGAAATAGAACTGTGCCCTGGAATCTATGCTTCTCTCCCCTTTGCCTCCAGACTTTATTTCCAAGTGGGCCCCAGTACTTGGCAGCTGACCAAGCAAGTCAAGTTGGGACCCGTCATCTTCACCAGCACAGACTCACCCACACAAGGTACCAGGGATCTCATCTCCAGTCTCCCCTCCAGGATTCTGAGAAACTTCACTCACAGCTCCCCAGAACAAGAAGGGAAACTGAACATAAAGGAACCGGTTCCTAATGTCAGGCTTTCAGGGCCTCCCTTGCCATGTAATGATCACTTAGGATTGTGGGGCCCTTCCCTTCTGCTCAGGAGAGAGCAATCCTAACTAGTTATTATCTGGTTGATAATAAGCTTCAAGTCCAGACGTTGTATCCTAGCTCACCCTAATCATGGTGCTGCTGACTATTATAGACCCAAGTCTCAGGTGAGTTACCTATCCTGGAAGGTGGAAGGAGGATATGGGGGTGGGGACAGAAAGAGTCCCCAGTGCCTCCCTTTAACCCTTAACTTTTGCTGCAGTTAAAATACTGTAAATGCCACTTGAAGCCACTATGAGAACATGACTCACTGGAGCTGGGAGTGCCCCCTGCTGCCCCTGGCATTCAGCTAGCAGGGATGGATACACTGTGAGAGTTCATGCAGTGCCAAGTTATTTTAAGGGTGTTTTACACAGACTCCCTATTTGGTGACAGACACTGAAAGGGCAGGAGGGCCATGCTTCTGATCAGTTAGAGCAGAACGTGTGGGGAACCAAATGACCAGGGGAGAAGGTTGAATGTCAGAGAGAAATGAAGATTAGAGATCAGAGACTGGTGGTCTCTAAGAACTGACATTCTGTGTTCTCAGAGACTTCCCAGCTCTGCTATCCTGTGTCCTAAGGACCCTCCTAGCTCTAACATGCTATGTCCTAGGGACCTTCCCAGTTCTGACATTCTCTGTTTTCAGTGCCTTCCCACCTCTGACATTCTGTGTTCTCGGGGGCCCTCCCAACTCTGACATTTTCTGTTTTCAGGGCCCTCCCAGCTCTGACGTTTTCTGTTCTTGGGGCCCTCCCAATCTTGATATTCTTTGTATTCTGGGCCTTTGCAGCTCTAACATTTTCTGTTTAAGGACTCCTCAGCTATGATATTCTATGATCTAAGGTTCTTCCCAGCTGTGATATTCTTATGCTCTAAAGACCCAACTAGCTATGACAATATATTCTAAGATGACTTCCAGCTTTGACATCCTTTATTCTAACTCCAACAATCTATATTCCATGTTCTTTGTTCTATTGGGACTTTCATCTCCAATTATATTTGAGGGACCTTTCCAGCTCTGATATTTCATGTTCGAAGGTCCTTTTCTGTCCTGACATTCTATTTTCCGTGTCTTAAAGGGTCTTCCAGCTCTGACATAATGTGTTCTCAGGTCCTTCTCATCCCTGGCATTTTATTTTCTAAGAGGCCCACAGTTCTCCCATTCTATCATGAAGTCGCTTCCCCCTAGTGTGATATTTGTTTTAAGGACCTTCCTGGTTTTGACATTCATTGTTCTAAGACATTTCCAATTTGGACCTTGTGTATTCTCAGTCCCTTCCAGCTCTCTTCCAAGGAAAATGTCAGAGCTGGGAGGGTCTTTTGAATATTCCTGTGGGAATGTTTTCTCAATTAATATAGTTCATCTTTTAAGGATCTTCTTAGTCCTGATACCCAAAAGTTTTTACTCTAAAGTTCCCCTTACCCCCTCCTCAATCTATTGTTCACCACCCTCCCACCATCTCTGCTATTCACTCATCAGTGTTTTCAGGCCCCTTCCAGCTTCATGTTCCAAGTTCTAGCCTGGCTTTGAAATTTAATATTCCATGTCTTTTGGTTACGGTGGATAACCTTGGACTAGTGGAGTTAGAAAGTCGAACTGGTGGGACAAGAGAAGATTATACTAGCTATGAGCACAGACTGGCCTTGAGAACATACCTGTTCTTACTGTGTGCCTCTTTTCCATCATCTATAAGAGGGGACTGTGGATTTATGTGAATTCTTAGGCTACTTCCAAAGCCAATATTGAACAATTATAGGGAATATTATTTGCTTCTGGCCCAAGGACAGAAACATGAGTAATACAGGCCTCTGTCAGTATCAACTTGCTTAAGAGGAAAAATCACAGGGAATGAAATCAGCCAGCATTGATTTTTTTGCAAATGTTAAGTCAAAGATCAGAGATTTAAAGCTGAATTGCCTTTTAGAGACCCCTAGTCCAGGAGTTTTTAACCTGAGGTACATAAACTTGGGTTTTGGGGGGGTTTGTTTTTTGGAGCAAAATGACTTCCTATTATATTTCAACAATCAGTTTTCTTTATATTCCTAGACAACTTATTTCTGCATTTTAAAACTATTAGAAAGGCTCGACAGGCCGACTTCAGGAGGATGTCAAGGCACACAAGCCCCTCTTCCCCAGCCTGGTTCCATGGCTGACTGAAAGTCGAAAAAATGGCAGTCAGCAGTAGAACCCAGCTCCTCTGGCTTTTCCCGACTGTCCCCTTCCGCCCTGATTTGGGAATCAAGTGATATCGGTTCTAGGCTACCTGTTCTACCTGTATTTTCACAGGACACTATGAGGTTCCAAGCCAGAAGTCTTAGCTTCTTATCCCTTCTCACCATGAGACCTTTTTTGTGAGACCTTGGACAAGGATCCTCTTTGCTTTCTTCCTCCTTAAAAATGAGTCCCTTCCATCTCTCAAAGCCCCAATGACCTGCTTCACAGACTGCTTAGGTTACTCAATCCAGGCTCAGAGCTCTCCCAACTGACTCAGTTTTCCTCCTCTGTCAAGTGGGAACATTGGGCCACTCGAACTAGTAGAATCCTTTTCCTCCGGTGACGGTGGCTCAGCTCGCCTTCCCCTTTCTTCTGTTTGTCCTTCACCCTTGAATGGCCTAACCCTCAGCCCTCTTGAGCCTAACTTTGTATACTTGCTTAAGCAAGTATTTACCTTGGGGACCACATGATCTTTCATTTTATAAGAGCACTCAGTTTGCAAAGTGTACACAGCTCTGTTGACTCGGACCAGCAGTGACTCATACCTTCTGTGCTGGGAGGGAACCTAGGAATAGTTCCACAGCCAGTCCTGAAAGCCAGAGGGAGGGGCTGTAGAAATAACTCAGGCCTGTGTTCAGTGTCTAAAAATACACAGCCTATCTGCCTAACCTCCCCCCCCCCCATCCTTTTCTCTTTAAATCCTTTCTCCAGAAATCTCAAGCCCTCGCCCTTCCTCTCCTCCTTGGGAGGGGGTCCTCCTGTGCATGTATAATCATTCCCCTGCCTTCTGAAAATTGAGTTTGGGGGCCTTTAGTGGGCCCAGCATCTTTAGGGTGGAGAGGGAGCTGGGCTGCTCCCTCACAGCTGTGCTTCTCCCCATCACCACGGCGACCATGGATGTTTTCATCAGGAATCCTGCTCTTTGGTGGGCTGGGTCTCTTCCACAAATCCCACAGCAGATTCAGTTGTTGGGAGGGAAAAGGAGAGGAGGGAGGGCAGGCACTTACTTAAGCCCAGTGACGTTGTCCCTTGGAAGGTCTCAATTGAGCAAATGGTGGTTTGGTTTTTTTTTTTTCTTTTTTTTTTTTTCCAGGAATGTTTTTTGTATTTCGTCATTTTAAAAAATTAATTTGCTTAAGCTGACAGAGAGACCCTGGGACTACAGCAATAAGCAGGAGTTAAACCGGGTAGCTTTATGAACTTTTAGGTTGGGGAAGGGAGAGAAGAGCTCTCTGTCTTCACCCAGCATCCTGGTCAAGTGACCCTTTAGTTTCTGCTTGAGCATTTTCAGTGCTGGAAGCTCACTGTTGACTGTATTGCCCTCTCCCCATCCCCTGCCAACTTTCCTACTAACATGGGACAGGTCTGATTGGTAACAGCTTCTTCCTTATATTGATTAATCCAAACTCTCCTTTCCCCTGTACCTCCAGTTGTATGTCTCCTCAGGGGCTACACACAATAATTTGTTCACTCTTCCTCAGGATGGCTCTTTAGACGTTAGAAGGTGTGAAAATTCTTGCCCTTCCCTGGCCCAAAACTTCTGAAAATCTTGGAATTGTGGGAGATACCTCAGAGGCCACCTAGTCCCCCTCACACCCCCACCCCACAAAAATTCCCCCTCCATCAGTGGATGGAGCACTGGCCTCACATATTGCCTTTGTTTCCTCAATAGCAAAACGACCATTGAATGGCACCTACCCTCCCAGCATGATTGTGAGCCCCAGGAAGATCATATTTGTAAAGTATTTGCACAGAAGTAGGCACTTGTTAATTGCTTGTTCCCTTCTCCCTTGGTGATACGTGCCCAGTTCCTTCAACCAACTCGCAGATGGCATGGTCTCCAAGCCCCCGGCCATGATGGGCGTCCAGCTCAGGAGGCACAAACTCCCCCTCAAAGGTAGTCCTAAAACTGAAGCCAGTCCTAAAGACACGCTTGAAATCAGAGCTGAGTTCTACAAAAATGTCACTTCCTTCATTTGGGACAAATTGTACAATCCCCATTTCACAAATGAATAAACTAGAGTTCAAGGATCAGAGGCTTTGAGCTGGAATGGAGCTTGGAGGCCAGCCAGTCTAAACAAGTGAGAAAAGAACCCCTGGCCCAATGGTAAGATGACTGGCATAAGGTCACAGGGGCGGGATTCAGACAGTCTTCTGACTCCAAATCCAGGGGGCTTTCCCCATGCCCACCATGACATGACATCCCAAGTAACTGATCAGGGTGGAGTTGGACCCATATCTCCAGCAGAGCCAGGTCTCGCCCCACTCCACCCCAGGGATTTCTCCTTGGACTGCCTCTCACCTTGTGCTGGGATCCCACTGTAGCCTAGGGGAGCTCCTATAGAAAGAGGGAAGATCCCCTTCCAGCTTTGTACCCCCCAATCCACCCTAAAGATCCTAGGCATCTCCCCCTCCCTCCCCACTCTCATTCCATGACAATCACAGCAAACTTTCCTGGCTGTTTGGAAGGCCTGGGCTGGAGCAGAGGTCAAAGGGCAAGACCTCTCCCCTCTGTCCAAAAGGGAGATGAGTGCTTTCTGCCTTGTATGGAAGAACAAGAGGAGGTCCGCCCCAGCCACATGCAGCACACACTTGACCCCAGGGACCAAGCCAGCCAGCCGAGTCCTTTTCTTTCTGAGCCAGTTTGCCTCAGAATTAATTACAAAATGTTAGATCATTTATTTGGTTTTAAGCAGAAGAAAACTTGGAGAAGGGACACAGACTTGACCAAGATCATACAACAGGCTGGGAATGAGAAGCAGGTTTGCTGATTCCCACAAGACCGCCTCCACCTACAGGTTGTTCTCACTTTGCCTTCTCTTTTCCCCTAGGAAAGTGTGGGAAGGAGCTCTTTAATCTGGAGTCAGCCCTACCTCACACACACACACACACACACACACACACACACACACACACACACCCTATGCTATGGTACAAGGCTTCTTACACTTTCCCACTCGTGATCCCTTTTTGTCTGAGAAGTTTTTACATGCCCCTGGGTGTATAGCTATATAAAATAGATATACAAATCAAACATTCACTGAAAATAATTTCACAAATCTCACATTCACTTACATGACCCCATACAGGGTCTCCAACCCAGTTTAAGAAACTGTGGTGTAATGGAGAAAGCACTGGGTCTGGAGTCAGGGGGGCCTGAATTCAAATCTGCCCCCAGACATGTACTAGTTATGTGATCCTGGGAAAGTCCCTTAACTCTGCTTGCCTCAGTTTCTTCATCTGTAAAATGAGCTGGAGAAGAAATGGCAAGCCATTTCAGTCTGTTTGCTAAGTAAACCCCAACTGAAATGGCTGAACAACAATCTATCTATCTACCCGCCTATACATCTAATCTACCTACCTATGTGTCTATCAATCCATCTGCCTGTTTACATAGTAGAGCCCTTTCTCTTGGTCAAGAAGCAGGGCAGTACAACAGATCGCACGCTGCACTGGCTTCAGACCCTGCCTCAGATACGTTCAGCTGGACAAGCCATTTAAGCACAGACAGCCTACCTTTCCTTATATGTAAACTGATACAGATGAGTTAATAAATGGGGGAGATGGGAGTTGATGATCCTAAAAGTCCCTTGGAGCTCAAAATCTGCCATCCTAAGATTTCTCTCAGCTCCGACATACTGTGTCCCATGAATATATTTTTCTTGGGAGTCAAAGGAGTTTGGAATAACCCTAGCATAGGATGCCTCAAATTCTGGTCACCACTTCAGAGCCCGTCTACCCCAGAGCCTCTTTAACAATAGGAACAGAACCCAGGGAGGAGAAACCTTTTCCAAGGTAAAGTTGGTAGTAAAAGCAGAGGGCAAAGGTGAGTGTGGGTGTTGTACGTGTGTGTAGTATGTGTGAATAACTGAACTTTCATCCAGTAAAATGACTTGTTTGTATCCCCGGCACTTAGATACATAGTAGCAAATAATAGCTAACATTTATACAGTGTATTAAATTTTAAAAAATACAAATTTCCTTTCATCATTCATAACAACCCTAGAATTGCTATCCTTATTCCCATTTTACAGATGAGGAAACAGACTGAGAAGTCAAGTGATTTTGCCCAAGATCACAGTTTTATAAGCTCCTGAGGTCAAATTTTGACTCTTGATTCCAGACACAGCACCCTATCAATGTGCTAGCCAGCTGAGCCTTTTTTATCGAGTTCTTTCAGTCATATCTGGTTCTTTGTAACCTCATTTGAGGTTTTCTTGGCAGAAATACTGGAATGATATGCCCTTTCCTTCTCCAGCTCATTTTACAGATAAAGAAACTGAGGTAAAGTTGTAAATAACTTTATTATTCTCAATAGTACAATCATCCACACCTATTCTGAAAGAGTTAGGATGACAAACCTCATCAATACTCAGAGAAAGAACTGATCGAGTCTGGATATAGATTGACGCATTCTCTATTATTCTGTTTTAATTTAATTTTGAGGGTTTTTATTTTATAAGAATGGGAGATCTGTGTTTTCTTTCACAACTTGACTTTTATGGAAATGTTTTACATAACTTCACATGTGGTTTCTTAATTGTGGGTGGGGACAAGAGAGAGAACCTAGAACTCAAAAATCTTAAAAACAAATGTTTAAAAAATTGTTTTGAATGTAACTGGGGAAAAATAGATTTCTAAAAAAGATACTAAAACTAAAAAGAAAGAGGTCAACAGGGTGAAGTGACTTACCTAGAGTAAGTTTTCTTAATAGAAAAATTGGAATTTGCCCTTTCCTTCTCTAGCTCATTTTACAGATGAGGAAACTGAGGCAAACAGGGATAAGTGACTTACCCCAGCTAGTAAGAGTTTTAGACCATTTTTGAACTCACAAAAATAATGAGACTCTGGGCCCACTATGTTGTCCTCTGTACCACCTAACGGCCTGAGCTGACGCTTATTAGAGTGAATGATATGTAATTTAATTAAATGGGTATCCAGAGCTAGGTCCCAGGCCCAAGTCTGTTGCTGTGTGATTTCTCTGGGTCTCAGTTTCCATCTCTGTAAGATAACAGAATTGGGTCAATGGGCTTAGGCTGCTTTCAAGTCTGAGAAGCTCTGAGCCTACTAATGATAAAGATAGGGAGCACGCTAAACCCTCTACTGGATATTCCAAGCCACAGGGCATCGGGAGTGATGCTCGCCATGGCCCACCAGAGTTTAAGAATTCCTCTTTGATGACTACAAGATAAATATAACTGTGCTGTAGCCTTGCTAGCAGGTGGCAGAGCAAGGCCCTTTAATGACTACTTAACTCAGAGACCTGGGAGCCTGCCTTCTATTTCCAGGGTCTGCCAGGACCAAACCCAGCAGAACTAGGACAATCTCTCCTTCACCAACCGATCCAATCCCCAAAGAATATGTGAAATTAAATGTCAGGCAGTGAGCTAAGTGGGGAGAGAAAAACAAGAGGAAAAACAATTCCTGCCCTTAAGAAGCTTCCATCCACTGGAAGAATAATGTGCCAACAGGCCTACAGAATCAGCAGCATTCACTGAATGCTTGTTCCGTGTCTCCTGGCTGTTTCCATCTTCAGACTCTTTTTTCTCTGGCTCCCCTCCCCCCATCCAGAATGCCTTCCTTCCTCATCTCAGCCTTCTGAGTTCTTTCAAGTTCCAGCTAAAATTTCCTTTTCTACGAAACCCTTTCCCAATTCCCCTTAACACTAGTATCTTCTCTGTATTGAATATCCCCACTTTGTCCTATGCAGTTATTTGCATATAGTCTCAGCCATTAGACTGGTAACTCTTTGTGGGCAAGAACTCTGTATCTGTGTCATCCTGGATAAATCATTTCACTAGTGTCCATCTCAATTTCCTCTCCTGTAAAATGGAGATAATAATATCTACTTCCCAGGAGCTGTGGGAAGTAAATGAAATAACATATGTAAAATGCTTTACAAACCTTAAAATACTCCATGTGTCCATGGTTCAGTTTTTTGTTGTTGTTTTTTCCAGACTTGTCCAATTCTTCATGATCCCATTTGGGGTTTTCTTGGCAAACATAGTGGAGTGATTTGCCATTTCCTTCTCCAGCTCATTTGACAGATGAGGAAACTGAGACAAATGGGTCACAAAGCTAGGAAGTATTTGATAATTGGATTTGAACTCAGGAAGATGAGTCTTCCTAACTTCAGGCCCAGAGTTCTTATGAATTCTAATTATTATTAAAAATAAAAAATAATCTTTGCCTTTGAGGAGCTATGTACAAACACAATTAAAACAGACAGGAGGGAATCTTGGAGGGGGAGGCAGCAGCAGCTGGAGAGACTGGGACAGGCCTCCTGAAGAAGGAGACTCTGGAGCTGAGTCTTGAAGGAATTCCAAGAGAAAGGGATGAGAAGGGAAAGGGACAGCCAGTGGAAAGGCAAGAAGGTGGGAAATAGCATTGGAAATGAACAGCAAGTAGACTTATATGGGCTGCATGTATATGTCCAAAACAGAACTCGTCATCTTTCCCCCCACTGCTCCCTTCCCTATCACTCTAGAGGGCAACACAGTCTTTCTAGTCCCCCTGGCTCCCAACCCAGGAGTCACCTTGGACCACCACCCCCTCATTATGTCCCCCTTCCTAGCTGTCACCAGGGCCTGTTGATTTTACCTTTTGCAATAGCTCTTGAATATGTCTTCTCCCTTCTCCTGGCACTCACTCCTCAGTGATTGGCCAGCCCCATCACCTCACACCTTGATTATTGCAATAGATGTTGGTTTCCCTGCCTCAAGTCATTTCCCGATTCAATCCATCCTCCACTCTACCACTAAGTAATTTTCCTAAAATACAGATTAGATCAAGACCCACTCCCCCACTACTACTACTACTACTACTACTACTACTACTACTACTACTTCTCTCTCTCTCTCTCTCTCTCTCTCTCTCTCTCTCTCTCTCTCTCTCTCTCTCTCTCTCTCCTCCGTCTCTGTCTCCCCTTCTCTCTCCCTCCCTTCTCTCTGTGTGTTTCTGTCTCTATCTGTTTCTTGCTCTTGGTTTCTGTCTGTCTCCTTGTTTTTGTCTCTCCGTGTGTCTCTTTCTGACTCTGTCTCTTACTCTTTGTCTCTGTCTCTATCTCCCTATCTTTGTCTCTCTCTCTCTTTGTCTCTGTCTCTCTGTGTCTCTGTCTCTGTTTCTGTTTCTGTCTCTGTCTCTGTCTCTCTCTGTGTGTGTCTCTCTCTATCTCTGTCTCAGTCTCTGTCTCTCTCTCCCTCCCCCTTCCTCCCTCCCTCAATAAATTCCAGTGGCTTCCTCTTTTACCTACTGGAAGAACAAGTACAAAATGCTTTGCTTGACATTCAAAGCCCTTCATACCCTGATCCCCTCCTTCTCTCCAGGCCTTCTTATACCTGATCCCCTCCCCCCATACTTTTCTACCCAGAGAGCCTGGCCTCCTGGCTTTTCCATAAATAAGCCTCCCCCACGCCTGGAACACTCTCCCTCATTCACTCTGAGCTTCAGAAGGGAGAAGGAGCCCATTTCATGGCCTGAAGAGTAACCAGTGCAGAGTCTAGGGCATTCCACAGACTAGCAGGCTAGTTTGATTGGCAGCTGATATACACGAAGGGGTGGAATGTACACTGAACTGGAATATCAAGCTGGGAAGTTTAATTCATCCCAGAGTGAATATGGAAACAATGGAAGTTCCCTGAGAAAGGGAGCACCACCCCTCACTGTTCTTTGAATACAGATTTGGCAGCATGTGGAGGAGGGATGGAGGGAGAGAGCCTGGAGACAAGGGAACCAATGAGGTGGCTGCTGCAATAGTCCAGGTGAGAGGTTATTGTCCCAATCCTTGAACTAGGCTGCTGGCTGTGGGTGTGGAGAAAAGGGGAGAGATTGGGAGAGGTGTTACAGAGGTAGGTAGACCTTGCAGAGATTTCGGGTGCAGGGGCTGAGGGAAGCTCTGTGCCCCCTGGTGTTTCACCTCCAGGGCGAAGGTATACAATTCCTAGCCTCAGCTACTCCATCACTATTCTCCTTTCCCTCTACTCCCCTTGATCCCTGTCCCCCTTCATTGCTCTTAATCCTTCCCTGAGCCCCACACACACCTCAGCCTTCTGGTAACTCAGCTCCTTTGGGATGTCTCCCACCTCCCAGGTCGCTTTCTGGCCCCAGCTTTCTGATCTCCCTTCCCCTCCAGGAGGTAAAGCATTTCTGCACTGGGGCTCTCTAACAGGTGGGGACGGTTCTGCTAGCCCCAAGATCCAAGTGTCAGGTGAGGCTGACAATCCCTGAAGAGGGTGATCCGTTCACATCATCTGAGGGCCTTGCAGCAGGGACCACCCAGGACATCAGGAGTCCAGTATTCTGCCCATCTGGTATCAGTGCTGGGGACAAGCTGTGCCAGGTCCACTTCAATTACTGCCTACCACTGGCTGGGGCAAGGACAAAGCCCTTGGGAGACTGCCAGTGCCGGAGACAAATGTCAAGGGAGAGATGCAACAAAGAATACTGAACTGTAAATCAGGAGGCCTTCATTCTATCATTAACTGGCCTAGGACTTTCTGAGACTCTCTTTCCTCATGTGTAAACTGAGGAGAGTTGGGCAACAGAGTCTTTAAGGTCCCTCCAGCCTCTGATAGCATAATTTTAAGTTTCCGGGGAGTCAAAAGACATATTCAAATCCCAGCTCTGCCCCTGGAAAAGTGTAACCCTAGCTATCTCCAGGTCTCAGTTTACCCACCTATAAAATGAGAGGCTTTGACTAGATCATTGATCTCAATTTTTTTTCCTTCAATTTAAACAAAATGTTGACAGAAGAATAAAGAATAAAAATCTTCTAAAATTATTATTTTAAAATGGTTATTAGCAAACAACTTAAGATTCATTTAAAAAGATAAATTTAAGAGTGTTTCAAGTTATCTTGCTACACAATTTGAAAAACATGGCCCTAGATATTTGCTTCTGATGCTAAAACTCTAAATTACTAATATATCTAGGCTGCCCTGGTGTGGGATAATTTTCAAAGGTGTCTTCCTGGAAAAATTCTTATGAACCTCAGGATCCAAAGCCCTGTGACAAGAAATCTCCTACCTATGCCTTTCCTGGGCTGTCACTGTCATCCTGGTCCTGCCATAGCTTGTGATATTTTTTTCATTTTTCTCCTTTTCTTCTAAAATATTATTTACTTGTTTAAAAATTTCAATAGTATTTTATTTTTTCAAATATATGTAAAAATAGTTTTCAACATTCATTTTTGTAACACTTTGTCTTCCAAATTTTTCTCCTCGCTTACCTCTCCTCTCCCCAAGACTGCAAGCCATCTGATATAGGTTAAATATATGCAATCCTTTATTTCCACATTTGTCATGTTGTGCAAGAAAAATCAGATCAAAAGGAAAAAAAAAACATGAGAAAGAAACAAAAAGGTGAAAATCCTATGCTTTGATACATACTCAGTCTCCATGGTTCTCTGTCTGGATGTGGATGGGCATTTTCCCTCCCAAGTCTATTGGAATTGCTTTGAATGTGATTTTTTTTCAAAGCATAAAGCCCCAAACAGGGAAATGCAACAACCAATCATTGGCAGTCTGAATAGAGTTAGCATCTCTCTGGCAGCATCTCTTCTCCATTTTGCCCACTCAGCCCTCAGCTCCTCTCACCTGAGCTTTTGCAATAGCCTCCTAATTGGCCCCTGGCCTCCAGTCTCTACCCCTCCCCAGGAAAATTGACCAACTGGTATTTCCAACCCCCAGGGCTGACTAAACCAGTCCTCTCCTTGAGCTCCTTTGGACTCTAGAATAACATGCAAACTTGCCCATTGGGCAGTGAACGTCATTGTCCACGTGACTCTGGCTAAGCTGCTCAGGCTCAAACTGCAAAAAGGCCTGCTTGTTATCCTCCTACATGAGGTAATTCTCTGACCACTGAGCTGTACTTTAAGCTCTCTCTTATACTTGGACTATCTCCTCTGTATACTTCCCTAAATTAGAATCCCTGATCTTCTTCATGGTTTAGCTCGAGTATTTTTTCCAACTGAAGGCCCAGCTGCAAGAGCCTCAGCTTCCAAAATTAGCACAGCTTCCTTCAGAGGTCAATTCAAGAGCCACCTCTTGCAGGAAGCCTGTCCTGATTCCCCTACCCTCCAAAATGATTTTCTATATATTTTGTACTGCGTTTTCTATGTACAAATTATTTACCCTCAGTCGTAGAGAGGCTCTTTGAGAACAGGGATATAATGCCTGGTGGAAAAAAATGAAGTAAATTGGAATGCAAATGTTGGAATAAATGAACAGGCATTAATCAAATGGTTATGAAGCATTATGCATTGTGTTAAGAAGTGGAGATGCAAGTACTTTAAAGGAGAGAGGAAGAGAAGGAGAGAGAAAGAGAGGGAATGAGGTAGCAACGAGGTGGAGAAGTGAAAAGAGCCCTGTTCTGGAGTCAGGAGGACCCAAGTTCAAATGTAATACTTACTAGCTCTATGATCCTGGGAAAATCACTTCACCCAAATGTCTCACTAGAAAAAAAGAAAAGAAAAAAAAAAAAAAAAAAGGAGAGGGGGGGGAGAGAGAGACAGTGACAGAAACAGAGAGACAGAGACAGAGATTTCCTGACTGCAGAGAGTTTTCCTTCCAACATATAAGAGAATGGTATCAAGGGAGGGTTTTTGGTGCTAGGGAGGGAGAAAGTGGTGGAGGTGAGGTACACTGCCTATGATGAGATGGCCTGGGAAAACAGACAGATGAGATGATGAATCATAGATTTGTGTCTAGGGGCAACTAGACCTGAACAGGCTAATTTCAAAAGTGGGGTAGTTAATGTGTTAATAATGCAATCTCCCCAAGAAAAGGATAAATTGTAAAGTTTAATCTGTATTCATTAAGGTTTTCTCCATCATTTTCTTAAGTTTGGACGGACGATCAACAAAACAATAAATCAAGCCCTGATTTGTAGCTGATTTCTGAGGTGGAAATGCTCACACTGAAATTTTAAACAATTTCCTGAGCCAGCTGGAGCTGACTCAGGCACACCCCTGGCTAGTTTGCACACACTCAGTCAAAAAATCAACTGGGTAAACTTTAGGGAAGAACTCCAAAAATGAATAGATTAACTTCCCCTGGGATTGGTGGGGAGGGAAAGAAGGAGGGGAGATTCTAGATTCTGGAAGAGCCAGTGTGGAGGTCCTGATTTTAGGTTTTCTATGGGGTGGAGGTGGGGAGTGGGGTGTATGTGTGGGGGTGGGGTTCAGATGGGGAGGAGCAGATAAACAGTGGTGGGATGGTTGGATAGGGTTTGAATCTGAAGTATGACTGTTTCTATACCTGGCACATAATGAGTGCATGATAAAGACTTATTAAATTGGATTGGGAAATAGATTGTGTCTCCCTATATTCTCATTAATACCCTGAAACTCCCCCTGAGTGGACTCTCATTGTCTCCACTCCCCAACCTTAGATCTCTTAGTTCAACTTTCTCTTGTAATCCATGAAGAAACTAAACTGACATCCATGAAGGTCAAGAAGGGACTTGTTTAGTCCCCCAGGCAGTGAGAAGAAAGACAGGCATTTGGAACCATATGGCATGGGGACTTGAAAGAACCCCGATATTGAAGTCACCTGGATTCAAATCCCACCTGAGACACTTATTAAGCTTGTGAATTTGTATGAAACCCTATGTATTTAAGTTTATACTTCTGTCAAATGGGGAAAATAATAGCACCCTCATTGAATCACAATTGTGAGGGTCAAATAATTATTATAAATAATGTCAACTAGCATTTATATAGTATTTTCAAAGTACTTTACATATGTTAATCTATTTGTTCCTCACCACAATACTGTGAGGTAGATGGTATAATTATTCCAATTTTTATCTAGGAGGAAACTGAGGCAGGCAGACATTATGTGACTTGCCCAGAGGCACAGAACTTGGAAGTGTCTGGTAGAATTTGAATTCAAGTCTTCCAAACTAGAAATCCAACATTCTATTAGTCCTCATTCAACCTCCCTGAGAAGTTAAGGATCTGGCTGGATAAAGACCTTCTTCTCAAAGCACTCGTTTTCCCAGGGAGCCTGGGGTCCCACTGGAAGGGGGTCCCACGAGGGTACCCACCTGAGGACAAGTGAGGTTGCAGTTCTGCTCCCCCTGACCTCAGCTCCCCTCTCCTGAGGATGCTGTCCAGCCTTGTACCTGCTTCTACCCTGATGATGTCAGTGTTACCATGGCAGCCAGCTGCCCTGCACAGAGCTGATGCAGGCTCCACGTAGGCAAGGACTGTTTGCCGGGGACAGGGACAGCGTGGGGAGGAGTGTGGGGGGAGGGAAAGGGAGGATGCTATTTATACCCTCCTCTGCCCTCTCCTGAGCCCCCACATCCCCCACCCCCATGGTTATCTCATGGTTTTAAATGCTAGGTTAGAGATGGCCTTTGGGGAGAGGAGAAACAGAAGGGGTTGGAGGGAGCTGTGTCAGGAAACAGGCAACAGGAGATTGAGCTCCCTCTGAGGGGGGAATGGGCCCCAGCTAGTTAAAACAGTGGCTTCCAGGGACTACAGAGACAGAGCTCTTCCCTCACCTTGTTGGCAGGAAGAACCTGAAGTTCCCTTAGAACACAGGATACTGGCCCACTCCATGAATAGGATCTAGGGTCCAGGCATTTTCCCTGGCTGGCCCCTAGACCTCCTCCACTTTGACCACTGACCTTCCCGACTATTTTTAAGCCCCTACCAAAATCCCATCTTCTACAAACCCTCCCCAGACTCCTCCGTTCACTATTTTCTATACATCCTGTAAATATCCTTGCTCTGTATGTGTGTATTTCCCTCTTAGATCATAAGCTCCTCCAGGACAAATACTGTCATTTGCATTTTATATATCCCCAGCACTTGGCAGAATGTCTGGCTCATAGGAAATGCTTAATGTTTATGGATTGATTAAACAGGGACTGCCCTTAGAACAGAGAAGGTCAAAGCTGGAAGGGGCTTCATCAGGTCCAGCTCAATCATTTTACATATGGGGAAATTAAGTACAAGGAGAAGGTGCTTATGCAAAGCCACACAGCCAGTTTATGGCAGAAACAGTTCTATATCATCCAGGCCTCGGGATTCTCAGTCCTGTCAGTCCAAAAATCAGCCAACACCTACTATGTGCCCAGGGATCTGGGCAAAATGCAAGACTATAAAGCTCTTACCCTCAAGGAGTTTACATTCTATCTGTCCCTTGTAATTTCCTGTACTGAGATGTGGACTCAGATGGTGTGCATGGTCCCTAAACTCATGGGAATTAAGAGAATGGGGTCTTCCATTAATAGCTCCTGATTCCCTAAGACTTTCTCCTCTTCTCTAAAAAGTAACTTCCTTCCAGAAAGAATGTTCAGGAGAGACCAGTCAGACTCCAGCACCTGGGGGTAGTGAATCATAGGCTCAGGTGTGAATCTAGTTCCTCTAGCCAAGTTATTCATTTCATCAAGAACCAAAGAGGGCAAAAGAAGTACCATTCAGAATTTGAACTTAGACCTCACTCTCCCCTCTTTCTTCTAGTCAGGACTCCACTGTTAGCAGCAGGATAAATAAGTTAAAATAAATTCAACACCCCTATGTGCCAAGTACCTAGGACACAAAGAGGAAAAAAATATGAAAAGAATAATATTGATAGTTACTTTATAAAGTATCATCTCACTTGATCTCAACACAATCCTATTGTTTCCACGACTTTAAAGATGGAGAAACTGAGGCAGAGATTAAGTGACTTGCTTTGAGGTCATAGTTTCTGAGTGTCAGAGGCTGCATTTGAACTCAGATTTTCCTGACTCCAGGTCAAGCTCTGTCCCTTATGCCTTTTAGCTGATTCTAAATAGTCTCTGCCTGCCCCTAAGAAGCTTAAATGCCATGGAAGGGAAAGGACCATATAAATGGAAAAATAAACACAAAATAATTTGGGAAGGGACACTGCCAACAATCATGAGAAGCCAAGGAGGATCTTTTGAAAGGTATTTGAATGTTTTTTGTGATTATATACATATAACCTACATCAGAATGCTTACTGTCTCAGGGAGGAGGCAGAGGAGAGAAGGAAAGATAGAATTTGGAATTCACATTTTTAAGTGATAAAAATTATTTTAATATGTAATTGTGGGGAAATATTTTTTAAAAAGAAAAAAAAAACCACATGTGCAAAAACATTTGTACCAATTCTTTTTGTGACGGCAAGGAACTGGAAACTGAATGGATGTCTATCAGTTGGAGAATGGCTGAACAAGTTATAGTATATGAATGTTATGGAATATTATTGTTCTATAAGAAATGACCAGCAGGATGATTCAGAAAGGCCTGGAGAGACTTAAGTGAACTGATGCTGAGTGAAGGGAGCAGAACTAAGAGAACAATATACACCGGAGCAGCAAGATTATTAGATGATCAGTTGTGATGGACTTCATTTTTTTCAGTCCAGTTCCAATAGACTTGTATTAGAGAGAGCCATTGGATTACTTGCTGTCTAGGGGAGCGGGGTGGGGAAAGGAGGGGGAAAATTTGAAACACAGTTTTGTAGGGGTGACTGTTTAAAACTATCTTTGCATATATTTAGAAAATAAAAAGCTATTAAAAAAAAGAAAAAAGAAAAAAAGAAATTTGAGTTGAGGTTGGAATGGAGGAAAAAAAACTTCCAGTCAAGGGGAGCAAATGTTATTTCAGAGGTAGGACATAGAATATTATGTACAAAGTAATCAGTCAATCAACAAGCATTTTATTAGTTGATTATCATGTCCCAGACACTGTGTAAAGGGGAGGGAGATGGAGACAACAAATAGATAATTTGGCTGGAGTGCTGAGTGCACAAAGAGGAATGCACAAAATAAGTCTGCAAAAACAGGTATGACTCAGGAGGGTTTTATAAGCCAAACAGAAGAATTTATATTTTTACCTCCAGAAACAATATGGAACTACTGAAGCTTTTGAAGAGGGGAAGACAGAGCTGGGTCCCCCTCAGGATAGAGCATAGATTTTAAGAGGAATATGCAATGATTCTTCCCCACCTCCACCTTCAATTAGGAGTTCAGCACTAGCCATCTGCCCAGCCAGGGGTGACATGCCTATGAGGACTGTTGGGTCACAAGAGACAGACTTACTCAGACTCTGAAAATAGCAATAGGGATGGGTAAAAATAGCCTGGTGGTCACTCTCAGGGGCATGGGGGTGGCTGAGGACCCAGCAGGAGGGAGAGCAAAGCTCAAGCCTCTCAGTTCAAGGCAAGGGCCCATCCTCCTGGCCTCTTGTCCCCAGGGGAACTCCCCTCAATGTCTTTCTGCCAGACCTGTAGGGTCATGAGTCTAGGAGAAGTCAGTCACAGAAGCTCTCAGCACAATGTTAACAGTTATATATGGAGTCATAATAGACCTGGGTCCAAATACTTGTAGAAACACTAGTTGATAGACCCTGAATTTATCTGGAAGTCTCAAACCTCGTATCTGTTTCATACTATTTGTTGTGAGAAAAGTGCTTTGAAAAACTTTACAGGCTGTGGTATATGCTCCTTCTCTCCACTCAGTCACCATCACCCTAGAACAAGCTTACCACCCTCCTAAATAAGCCTATGAAAGTCTGGAACTGATCTCTGTGACTCAAATCCCTCACCCACTGCTCCTCCTCCTCCCTAGGCATTCCCCTAAAGTGCAGAGCTGATCATGTCACCACTCACCTTACAAACTCTGGTAGCTCCCCACAACCTCCTGAATCAAGACTGAATCCTCTACAGCCATGATGTCAAGCAAAAGAAATAGGGGCTATTAAAACTCTACCTAAGAATCCCTATTGGCTCCACATTGACTTAGAAAACAATATATCTTTGATGCCGAAATATCCGATTCTTCATGACCCCATTTGGAGTTTTCTTGGCAAAGATACTGTAATGGTTTACTATTTCCTTCACCAGCTTATTTTACAGATAAAGAAACTGAGGCAGGCAGAATTAAATTACTTGTCCAGAATCATAGAACTAAGTAAGTGTCTGAGTCTGGATTTGAATGAGTCTTCCTGATTCTCAGTCCAATGTTCTGTCCACTGTGCTACTCAGCTGCCCTTCAATATTAACATTATCTATGTTCTGTTGGATTTTTATTTAGTTGTTAAAGTTTTATCTATTTTAATATTGTTTAGTTACTATGGAGTGCTATGGGCTATCTGCCACCCAGTAGCAGCATTTTGGACACTTTGCTGTGTAATATTTGGTATTTAAAAGCCTTTCACAACATGTATCTTTCTACTTCTTCTTAAACTTTGCTTTCTTCTAAATTCTCCATGACTCAGTTACCCTGGCTTCCTTGCTGTTCCCTCATATGAAACATGTCCCATTTCCCACCTCCATATCTTTATACAGGCTGCCTCCATGCATGGCCGGAATGCTCTCTCTCATCACTTCTTTCAAGACCCCATTGGAATCCTGGTCTCCATCTCCCCTCTCCTCTAGTGCCTTCCTCTGAGATTGCCTTCTGCTTATTCTCTATATATCCTGTATGTATCTTATTATTTGCATGCTGTCTCCCCACTGAAATATGAGTTTCTTGAGGCATGTAACTGTTACTTCTTTGTAGTCTCAACTTTTAGCATGGTTCCAGACACACAATAAGTGCTTAATAAATGCTTGTTGATGGACTATGGAAATAGAAGTCCTTATAGAAAAACTTGTGATTTAGGAGAGAGGGCACTGGCCCTACCCTTTGAAATCTTGGGTTCAAATGATAACTCTGACACTTAGCTGTGTGACTTAAAGGCAAGTTCACAGGATCTTAAAGCTTGGAAGGAACCCAAGGGTGCTGTTAAATGTTTATAATGAAAGCTTTTCATAAAAAAAAAAAAAAAAAGGATGACACATTTTAAAATGGAATCTGCATTATTAAAATATTTTCTATTACCTTAAGTCTAGATAACCAACAAAATAAATCGTCATGATTTTTTGCATTTGTCCATTTTTGAGTTGTGTGAATGCTCATACTGAAAACATATCAGCTCAATACTAAAGAGGGGAAAGAGACATATATGTGCCAAAATGTTTGTGGCAGCTCTTTTTGTTGTAGCTAGAAACTGGAAGTTGAATGGATGTCCATCAATTGGAGAATGGTTGGGTAAATTGTGGTATATGAAGGTTATGGAATATTATTGCTCTGTAAGAAATGACCAGCAGGAGGAATACAGAGAGGGTTGGAGAGACTTACATCAACTGTTGCTGAGTGAAATGAGCAGAACCAGAAGATCACTGTACACTTCAACAACAATACTGTATGAGGATGTATTCTGATGGAAGTGGAAATCTTCAACATAAAGAAGATCCAACTCACTTCCAGTTGATCAATGATGGACAGAGATAACTATACCCAGAGAAGGAACACTGGGAAGCGAATGTAAATTGTTAACACTACTGTCTATCTACCCAGGTCACTTACACCTTCGGAAGCTAATACTTAATGTGCAACAAGAAAATGGTATTTACACACATATATTGTATCTAGGTTATATTGTAACACATGTAAAATGTATGGGATTGCCTGTCATCAAGGGGAGGAAGTAGAGGGAGGGAGGGGATAATTTGGAAAAATGAATAATAAAAAAAAAAAAAAGAAAAGAAAAGATAACATATCAGCTCTCAGCAGCCAGTGGACTGTCATATCCCTGAAGGACTTCAAGACCATCTACCCTCTACCAAAAATCAGAGTTTTCTTGACTCTCAATACAGCACCATTTTTACCATAACATAATGCCTCTAAACCCTCTAGGCCTCAGTTTACTCTTCTGTAAAATGAATAAAAAGTACGTAAAGATACTTCACGGGGTACCTATAAGCCTCACAAGGTTGAACAAGAAGCACCCTGCAGAAAGCATTTTTTCAGCCCTTCTTGTTCACCATGCCCTTTTCGAGGCATTAAGGATACAAAGACAAAAAGAAAAAAATATATATGTTTCCTGTCTTCAGAGGACTTTCTTTCTATTCAGAAGACAATATGTATATAAAGATAAATGTGGAAGGGGATCTCCAGTTCAGTGGATACAGTCAAAGATGAGGATGTTTTCTCTTCACAAAGAAGAAAATCCCCTTTTCTTTGCTGATCCCTCTTTTCTTTCCCATCTCCCCCTTTTTCTCTCCCCATCCCTCTCCCCCCAACTACAACACTTCTCTCTCAGGAACCAGGTTCTTCCCAGACTGCTGGCTCCTGCAGAACTAGCAGCCACTGGGCCTTTTAAAGGTCTCAGAAGTATGGGATTTTCAGTCCAACCAATAGTGTTGCCAATTCGGGCTTAATTGGAGAAGAACTTCATACTTTGTAAAGGGACAGCAGTGTTAATACCTTGTTAACACATTGAACCATCATCCCAAACTTCATCCGAATAGGAACCTGCTTCAAGTGTGGTGAGGGGAGACTCTCCCCTTATATATGTGTAAAATAAATGACAAGCCTTATATAATACATATAATTGTGTGTCATACAAATGCGAGCTCTTGTTATTTCTTTTCTAGATAAGGAAAATGAAACCCAGAGAAAAGCGATTTACTTGGTTTCAGGGTTAACCTTTGAATCCAGCCTGCCAGATTCCAAGTCCATGATCCTTCTAATGTCCCACTCTCTCTCTCTCCTGTTCCCTCAGTTTCAATCCAGGGTTTTGGGGGAAGAAAATGAGGGGAAACGGCTGCCACCAAGGATTTCCAAATCATTACCATTCCTCTCCTTTGATAGGGAAGAGGAAGCAGGTGAACGGTCCCTTTCCTCCTTAGGTCTGGAGAGGATTTGGGTCTGCTCAGAATAACCAAGACTGAGAACTGCCCAAGTTGAGGCTCCAGAGCCACCTGGTCTGGGACTCTGGGCTTTCTGGATTGGGCGGGAAAGCCCTGAAGGTGTCAACTCTCCTGGCAGGCTGTGACCCAGGGGGTGCTCCTCTGGGCAGAGGGCAGGAAGCCCCGAGTTCCACCTATCCTGGGGGGGGGGGTGAGTGAGCAAGAGACGGACTGACCTAGACAGATGGCCAGGTTGGAGCTGTTTCTCCCCCAACAACATGGTCTCCACATTTCAAAACAGGAAACCTAGTTTGGGAGGAACTAGGTGGGGGCAGGGGTGTGACTGAAAGGACAACAGGAGGGAGGGAGTTGCCTGATGAAGGGGAAGACCTAAGGAGCTGCTCCTGGCTCTCCCTATCATCTACCACACACATCTGCAGCCCTGGCCAGCTCCCTTGTGGGACAGGGGGAGGGAGGAAGGAAGAGTGGTTGAGGGAGTCCAGCCTCCTTTCCCAGAAAGTAGAAAACCCCATGCCTCCTGTTGCAACTTTCCGGCCCTACCACATCCTGCGTGATTGGGGCCCCACCCCGTGGGACTATCCTCTCACACCATGGCCTGTGGGGGAAGGGATTTGTAGGTGGGGGGGTCCTGAGGGGACCTCCCAGCTCCAGCGGCCAAGGGGCTGCCTAGGCCTGAGCCATACCCTGTGGGAGAGGCGGCCTTGGCTCAGGGGGAGAGGTTGGGGTTCAGAAGGGAAGGCCTGAGCTCTGTGCCGGTTGGGGGAGGAGGAAATGGACTCGACCCGGTCCAACTTTGTTCTGAGCTGGGCTTGGGGGACCAGCTAGGCAAGCATCCCACCCTGGTGCATCCACTTATTAATTATGCACAAGCCTAGAGCACTTTCAGCTTTACCAAGCACAGCGCCAGGCACCTAGGAAGCACTTGGCAATGCTTGCCGGACTGACTCAAAGAACTGGGGAAAAGGAAATGCAAGGACTCCCATTTTCCCGACAAGAAAAGAGCTTCAGAGAATTGTGAGTGGGCCACACCTCCCGGACTTGTTAGAGCTGGGCATCTGACGTCTAGCTCCTGGGACTCCAAATCTGGTACTCTTAAAAAATTGTAAAATTATTATTTTTTAAGAGGCAATTAAGAGGGTTGTGACTGACCCAGGGTGACACAGCAAAAAGCTAAGTGTGAGTATCTGAGACATTGGAACTGAGGAGCTCCTGACTCCAGGACTGGTGCTCTATCCACTGGGCCATCCAGCTGCCCCTGGCACTCTTTAGAGAGGAAGAAACAGACCCAGAGAGAGGCCTACACATTTAGCTGCTTTTCTCTTACAAGGAAGAAAATCCCCTTTCCTCTGCTAATCCCTTTTCTTCCCCAACCCCCTTCTCTTTTCTCTCCCTATCCCTCTCCCCCCGAGTTCTCTCTCGAGGGCCAGGTTCTTCCTGGACTGCTGGCTCCCACAGAACCAGCAGCCACTGGGGCTTTTAAAGGTCCTCAGAGGTATGAGAGGGTGACAGATGACCTAAGAAAATGTGGGCCATAATTAAAAGGGACCTGCTTCTGGGGGATGACTTCCCTTTGCAAGGGAGCTGTTCCGATGACCCCGAGGAACTTTAGTCCCAGAAAAGTGCCCCAGCTGAGCAGTATGGCCCCGCCCCTCCCCCAGGACCCCGGCATCCAGGCCTTGAACTCTGGAGCTCCCTATTCTCCCCCTCCCTAAGCAGTTAAGCCTCTGGGCTGCACCTCCCTCCAAGAGCCTCAGGGCCAACTGAGGCTCCTCAGGCTCCCAGCCCAGATCCGCCTTCCTTTCCCTCCCCCTCCCAGGCCCCTGCATTTAATTAAAGACACAGGACAGCCTGCCAGGAACCCGCTGATTTAAGCCTGCTTCTTTTGAGGCCCTTCTCAGCTTTCTTTCTAAGGTCAAGGCCACGGGGAGCAGCAAGCAGCCCCGGAGCCCCTGGCTGCCTGGGACCAGCCCATTTGCCCATCAAGAGTCCCTAGGTGTTTGAGTCAGGGAAGTGAAACCAGGTCAAATGCAGGGAATACAAACAAGGAAAGGGGGTGCCCCCCCAGCTGCTCCCCTCCCCCACACCTCCTCCAAAGGCAGAAAGATTACTGTGCAGTGAGCTCTTTACGCTCATGAACACATAGAATCTTAAGGAAAGAAAAGACTGGAGATTATAGAAGCCAGAGCCTGGCAGGCCCTTAGGATACAGGTCAGACAGAGCTGGGACAAATATTAAACCAGAGAATGTAAGACATGGGAAGGACTTTGGACCCGAGATTATCAGAACTGGGCGGACTCTTAGAACATGAAATGTCAGGGTGTTGCAGGACTTAGGACACAGATCACGGGTGTCAGAGCCAGAAGGGACCTTGGAATAGGGAATGTCAGCGCTGGGAGGGCCCTTAGCACACCCAAGGTCAGACTGAAAGGAACTTTGAGCCAGAGAAGTTCAGCTGGGGGGGGGGGAACCCTCAGGGGAAAATGTCAAGATTTTAGAGGCTGATTCTCGTTCTTCATTTTTGCAAGTGGGGAAACTGAGGCTAAATAGAAGGGCAGCCAAGCCCGAGACCAGATAAGGACCAGAAAAAGGAACACTCATTCTTCCGCAGAGGAAAAACCCCTTCCCCCTTTGGGCCTCAGTTTCCCTTTCTGTGAGATGGGGGTATCGCCTCCCCACTAGGCAGCCGTGAGGAAAAGGCTGGCCTCGGAGGAGAGGAAAAAGATTCCCCGAGGAAGGGGAGTGGTGCTGGAGTCCTACTTTACCCGGGGCTGGCCAGGGGTGGTGTACGGACCGCCGAAGACGGACACACGTACTGCAGGCACGCCCTCCCCCTCCCCCAGACCCCCGCCCCCCTTCAGCCGCGCTCCAGACCCAGGCCTGTTATCACTTAGCCCCGGCTCCCCCTGATTAATGGCCCGGTCTCTGCTGGGATGGGGGTGGGGGGAAGAAGATAGGGCCTCTCGGTCCCTCCCCTCTTCCTCCTCGCGGGGCCCCAGATAAGGATCTGAACTAAGTCTCCCAGCAGCCAGAGGCGCCGCCCGCAGACACCCCTCCTCTCCCTCAGCACCCCCTCCCACAGGGGGGCAGCCCGGGGGCCCGGCTCCAGCGGGTCCCTGACCGCGAATTAGGGCACCCAGCGCAGGGGGGGAGAGGAGAGGAGGCAGCGGGGCGGGGCTCGGGCCGGGCAGAAGTCCACGCTCTCTTTTGCCCTCGCGGGGCCAAACACCCAGCCCTGGGCCTGAAGAGACCCGTTCTTGACAGCCCGGCCTCCCCTTTTCCCCTAGTGGGGCCCCTCTGTCTGATTACTGCGAGGCGGAGAAGGGGCGGGGAGCGCGGAGTCCTGGGGAGGGGAGGGTATTTTCCAAGCTGTTGGGCCCCAGAAATCCAGCCTGGGACCCCTCCCCAACTCCCCTCCCTGGGGGCTTTCCCGGAAGGGCCGGAAGAAGCCCTGGGAAGCGGCGGGGAGAGCAGGGACCCCTGCCTGCTTCGTGCAAAGCCACAAAAGGCTCAAATCTGGATCCCGGCTGAGACCCCCGCCCTCACTCTGGGCGACCCCGCCCTTCGCTTAGCCCAGCGGCCTGTGACTTCCTCGAGGGGAGGCAGCGGCTTTCCCTTTCCGAAGGGTGATGGGGGCACATCTTCCTTCTCCCTGCCCCCCACTCGTCCCTCTCGCTAGAATTCCTGTTCGTGGCCTGGTCGAACCCGGGCCGGGCCCACGGAGGCCTGCAGGAGGCGCTGGGCTGCCTCAGTTTCCTCCTCTGTAAAATGGGGACGTGGGTTTCGAGCTCCCGGGAGAACCCGGGAGTAATAAACTTGGGCCTGTTTGGGGTCCCCTAGAGCAGCCCCCTCATTTACGGGGGGCGGAAACCGGGGCCCGGAGAAGCTTCGCGACGGCGGGAGCTCGAAGCCAGGCCTGCGGCCCAGCGGAGCCTCGTCACTGAGGACGCCGCCTCCTGACATTTGGGATCCGGCGTTCCGGGTCTGCTCCCGGCGCTGACGTTTTAGGCGCCACGGCCCGTCTGGCTGTGACGTTCAGCTACGTCGGTCGGTGCTGTGAGCTCTGACACGGGGGCGCCGGGGGGGAGGGGGGGAGGGAAGGGAGAAGGAGAGGGGGGCTAAGTGTTAGCCAGCTCCGCTGTTCCGGGAGGTCATGCGTCCGGCCAGGCCGGCCGCCGGGGCCCACGCTCCCCCCCCCCCCCCACGGGGGCCTCCGGGGCGGGCGGCAGTCACGATCTGAACTCTGCGCTCTCCCCCTCCCCCGCCCCGCCGCCACCGCCGCCACCGAGCTGCGCACGGGCTCCAGCACGGACTTGACGTCAGAGGCTGACGCGGGTCCGCCCCCTCAGCCGCCCGCGGCCAGCCCGGCTTAACTCCTGCGGGGCCCGAAGTACCTGGAAGTGCTCCCCCGCCCGCGGTGGCGGAGGGAGGGGGAGGGGAGGCCCGGAGAGAAGCGGGCTGGGCTGAGCTCCTCGCCCCTGAGCTGCCCAGGACGCCCCCCAGGGACTCCCTCTCCTCTCCGAGGGGAAAGACCTAAGAGAGCGCAGGACGGCCTAAGGGCCTCCCGCGTCCGACTGCCATCACCTCCCGAAGACCCACTCCCGTTTTAGTCCGAGGTGCTCCCCATTTACGCCCCGGAGAAAGTGCCCGGCCCAGGGGCAGAGACGGCCCACATCGGCCCCCTGGCAGCTTCCGAAGCCTTGGGAAAAGGAGCCTTCCACCCAGCTGGGCCCCGGGGCGGGGCAGGACCGGCCTGCTGCCTGCCCGGCCTCCCCCCCCCCCCAGTACACATTTTAATTGGGCTCCCTCCCTACCTGTGCCCTTTCATAATTACCTCTCATTTTCCTACCCAAGCAGGAACTAACTCGGGGCCGGCTGGGCGTTGTTCCAGAGCGCACCAATCCAAGGGAGGGCGGCTTCTCTGCTCACATTTTGCTACCAGACTTGGGGGGCCTGGGCCAGGAGGGGTGATGGGGGCACATCTTCCTCCTCACTGCCCCCCTTGTCCCACCCGCTAGAGTTCCTGTTCGCGGCTCTGCTCGAAATCATCCCCCTCCTCCACCCGTCAGACCCCAATCCCTTCCTTTGCGTAAGGGGGGGAAGAGAAGGAAAGAGAAAGGGGGCTTTGATTCATGTACACTCACACATCTGAGTTGTCTCAGTCTAGCTCCAAGGGCACAGGCCAAGCTCCCCCGTGCTATAGCTGAGGAGCAAGAGGCCCATGGAGCCCAAAAGGCCCCTGCAAGGGGACATCGATCCAGGCTTCTTGAATTCCAGGCCGGCTTGGCCTAGCACGACCGGGAAGAACAATCTGAATAATAAGGAGGAAAGATAGGGACTGAACCAGGTCTCACCCTCTCACCCCTCCCCCAATCTTCCTTATGGAAAACCACTGGCATCTCCCATCAGGAGCCGGCTTCTAATTCTCACTCTGCCACTTATTCCATCTAGGGGAGGGGGGAGTAAATCACATTCAGCCTCAGTTTCTCTTTCCTTTTTTAGTCCATTTCATGGATGCCCTTTGTTTTTGCAGCACAACCAGTTCTGGATGTGTCTTCCCACCTAAATGAGCTCTCCTGTAACAAAGAAGCCATCGGGCAGGACCAAGAGACGTGGAGGGGGCCACACTGCTCACACATGGGTCCCACTTCTCAGAAGATGCTTCCTCATCTCTTCTCCAGAGAACCTCAAAATCTGCATCTGCAAAAAAGACTGAGGAGAGTCATAAATTATCTCGTAGGACTCTTGAAGAGGAAACCTTTTGTAAATTTCAAAGCTCTTTAGGAATGGAAGATTTCACATATTATTATCATAATTACAGTCATCCTCTCTCTTCTTCCCACTCCTATTGGAGTGAGATGCCCCTTAAGCAGGAGTTGGGGCAGAGGAGAGGAAATGGGACCTGGCCACCTGGGCTGGCCTGGCCCAGATTTATCTTTCCCGCATGCCCCAGACTGGAGGAGAGCTCAGGGGAAAGCATCCTGGGCTTCGTTCCCTGGCTTTGGCCCTATCCCATTAGTTTCCTGAGAACTCTTCTGCTGGGTCAGTCCTCGGAATAGAAGGGGTTAAACCAAGTACTAGTAGAGGGCCCCTTCTCTCCCCTGAATCTGGTGGGAGAAGAGGAAGGGGAAAGAGGGGGGAAAGGAAGAGGAGGGGGAGGAGGAGGAGGGGAAGAGGAGGAGATAGGAAAGGGAGAGAAGGAGGGAGGAGGGAGGATGTGTGAAAGAGAGAGAAAAGCAAAGGGAGGGAAAAGGGGAGAAAAGCAGAAGGGAGAATGGAGGTGGGACTTCATAGCAGCTGTACTTTCCCTCTCTGATAACTTAGGGTACTCTATGAACTCTCCTCTTCTGTCCTCCTACACACAAGCTTCAGGATCATTTGCCTGGACAGATGATGGATAGGTGAGGGAAGGACCCTGGAGAAGCAGAATCTCCCAGCGAGCCCCTGCCCAGTTTCCCACCCCCCCACCCCACCCCCCCGGGGAGGCAGTATCTCTAAGAGCTGGGCTGTTTCCCTCCCCCAATATCCTCCTTCCCGGGTAGAAGATCCAGTCCCTCACAAATAAGTCTGATTCCAACTCACTCCACCCTTTCACCTCCAAACTCTCATTTCTAAGCATCTTTTTTCAGAAACTGAGGAAGTTGAGTCTTTGCTGGGGTCATAAAACAGCCAGGAGCTACTACTTCTCTGTCTCTTTCTTTCTCTCCTTTTCCCCCTCTGCCTCTTTCTTTTTCACTCAAACACATGCACACACACACATAAGCCTCCCCACCGATCACATCTCAGTCTCATGACAATAACAATTGTACACATGGTGTTTTACCATCTACAAGACAATTTTTTGCCTTTTCTGTTATTTGAGTTCTTTCAGTGAGGTCCAGGAGCATTTTTCAGATGCTAAAACTGAGGTCCAGATCAAAGAAGCATAGAATGTCAGAGTTGAGGGATAGGAGGAAGAACCTGGAGGGTCATTAGAAGACAGGATCATGATAATAGCTACCATTTATATACACTGTAGAGCAATGTGCCTTATAAATATTATCTCATGTGTTAAAAAGAATTGGGAGAAATCTTTAGACCAGTGATGGGAGGGAAATGGAGCACGTCAAAACTGTAAAGCATCATAGAGACTTTATTATTATAATATTATTATAATCATTATTATTGTCTTTAGATATAGCTGGGATCTCTGTGTGTGTGTGAAGCTACCATCAGTTCCATGTAAATCAACAAGATCAGGATTTTACAGCCAAAAAAAAAAATCAAATTTGATCTTGGAGTTACATTGAGAGTTCCACTGAAAGCATCCTCTGCCTTAGCCAAATCCCGTCTGGAGTTCTGAGGTTAGTGATAGGAGCCACATTTTAAGAACCTTGATAAACTGGAGTGTCTGAAGGAAGGCCACTGGAATGTGGAAAGGCCTTGAATGCATGTCCCAGGTGGCTCAGATGGAGGAACTAGGAATGTTTATTTAGCCTGGAGAAGGAAAGATTAAGTGCTGACATTAAAACCATTTAAAGTATTTAGAGGGCTGTAATCAAAAGCATTTTTAAGTACTTAAAGGGCCTTCCGGTGGGCACAGTGTTAAACTCTGAGGGCAGACACAGTATGGATGGAGGGAGAAAAGACAATTTTAACTGGAAATCCACCCACTGACACACATCCTCAAAACCCAACTTACTAAGAAGGAGAGCTGTCCCAAAGTGGAGGTTCTGCCTCCACAAAAAAGCCCACTTGTCAGGTAAGCTATAATGTAGATTCCTTTGGTCTATAATTAGGACCCTTTAGGTGCCTTTTAAAATCTGGGATTGGGGGGAGGAGGGGAAAGGCAACTAGTAAGTATGAAATGTCTGAGGCTAGATTTGACTCAGGTCCTCCTGACTCCAGGGTCTATGTTCTAACCAACTAGTTGCCTGAAATTCTGTGATTTTATGACAAATCCAGGTTTCATCACTTATTTTGTCTAATCACCATACCCAGATTGTAAGCTCCCTGAAGACAAGACAATATGGATTTCTCCCTCTCCTTCATCCTTACAGAAGGATCTCGGGGAGCATCTTCTGGTCATTGGGAATGGGTATCTAAGGGGAAATAATAGGAAGTCTGGTCTTCAAGGAGGGCCCCTGATGGAGGAGGAAAAAGCCTAGAGGGTGGCATTCTGGGAAGAGCTGACCTTTCCTGAGTAACCTGATTCTCAAGAATGCCTCCAAGCCCAGGCCATAGCACTCCCATCAGCCCATCCCACACAACTCACTCTTATACACCCCATGAATCCAGCTAGGCTCCCTCTTTCCATACCCAGAACTCAAGGTCTGGCCTTCCTGGTTTTTTTTCAGCTGCCTTAGCCCCTGCTTAATACTCCAGTGTCTCTGTGATCCCATCCAAGATATTATTTCCTCCCACAATGCAGCTTCCGATCCATTCAAACTTTTCTATCCTATGATACCTCTTTCTACCTTCAGTCTGGTCCACTTCATGTGTTGAGATCCTCTCTTGGTTTCTCTTATAATAAAGCAGATTTTAATGAAGTCCACAAGCTGTCCGATGGTTCTCTTTTGCTCTGACACACGGGCAGCCTATTTCTTTATCAATCATACATATCTTTGATACTATCCTTCACACCACTCTTCCCTTATCATTCTCTCTTTGTAATGTATTTACATCTTCCTGTTCCTCCCTCTGGCTGATAATCTGTCTTTGAAGACCGGTGACCTATGTCTCAGTTATACAATACTACCAGCATAATCCTGGTATTGATTGATGTAGGGAGAAACTGGAGGCCATTAAGATATCTTTGAAATTTTTCAAGAGCCATCCACTCTCCCACTGTTCAGATCCTGGCCTGGATCCACTTGCAGTTTTGGTTCCAAGAATTGCTCAGTGATCAATGAACTCTAGAAGCTGTCCATCTAACTGCCTGTCATAAACTAGACAAGAGCATTCTTTAGCCCTTGGATTTTCCACTCAGAAGAGTTTGACCTAATTCATTGCAACCGTAGAAAACACAATGGACTGAGAATATACAGGAAGAACTGGGTTCTAGACTCAGCTAATTGTGGGACCTGGGAACAATATTAGTCCCTGTTGTGCCTTCTTCCCATGGAAGGCAGGCAGGCAAGTAAGCCCCAAGTATTTATTAAGCATAATAATGCTAGCGCTAGGGATATTAATATAAGCAGAAGGACAGCCTATGTCCTTAAGAAACTTAAATTCCAATGGAGGAATACAGCATAAAAAAGAATCCTATCGGGTAGAAAGAGAGTACAAGGAGTACTTACAGGGAATGTGGTAATGAAGTATAGAGAGTCAGAAGCACAACATGACCAACCTGGGCCAGGGCCTAAAATGGAAACCTGCAAAGGAGCTCATCAACAAGAAAAGGGGGCCAGCAAGTTCCAGTGATTTTGTGAGGAAGAGACCCATCTACACTCAGAGAGGGCTGTGGAAACTGAGCGTGGATCACAACCCAGCATTTTCACTATTTTTGCTGTTTGCTTGCATTTTGTTTTCTTTCTCATTTATTTTTCCTTCTTGATCTGATTTTTCTTGTGGAGCAAGATCATTGTATAAATGTGTATACATATATTGGATTCAACATATATTTTAATATGTTTAACATATATTGGGTTACTTGCTAACTAAGGGAAGAGGTGGGAGGAAGGAGGGGAAATTTGGAACAGAAGGTTTTGCAAGGGTCAATGTTGAAAAATTATCCATGCATATGTTTTGAAAATAAAAAACTTCAATAATGACATAAATAAGAAAAACCTAAAAAAGAAAAAGAAAGAAAAGGGGGCCAGCACGGTGGATAAAGGTTCCAGGTTGAGAAGAAGGAGTGGAAATAGTTTAGGAAGTGCTTTGTAAATTGTAGACTACAACAGAGGTGTGCTGATTGTTTGTCCTTCATTTTCAAAGAGGACCAGTTCTATATCAGGGTGACTTTCTCATGAATTGGATTTAAGGGAAGCAGAACTGCACAAAGTTATCAGCCTCTCTCTCTGAGACTTCCAGGGTCATAGAAGTCCATTGGGAGGACAAACATCAGGACAGCTGGACATGACCTGGGTCGTAGGGGCATCTTGGCTTATTTAACAGTCTCCCTAGTGAGGGTTGGCTCCTTGAGAATAGGAACTGGTTTTCATTTTTCTTTGTATCTCCAGTTCTTTAACACTTCTAATCAAAACTCATCTCCTAACTTCCCAAACTATTTTTCCACCTCTGCCCCAGTGACCTTCTCAAAATGTAAACACCTCTAACTCTGCATCCTCCTCCTCCAGGTTTCTACCTCTGATTCTTTGGTCTTCTGCACTTCTCTGTGTTGTAATTACTAGAATGTAATCTCCTTTGGTGTAGAGACAATCTTTCTTTTTTACTTCTATTTGTATCTCCAGCTTTTAGCACAATGCCTGGAGTTCAGCAAAGACTTTATAAAGTGTTTTACTTATCCCCACATAGTACCTGACACATAGAAGGCATTAGTTGTGTCCTTAACTCCTCGTACTGCTCCCCACCTCTGGCTTCCTTCTCATTCTATTACCCATGTTTCAACCTTTTTTTTAAATTTTTTGTCTTTTTTTAATTAAAGCTTTTTATTTACAAAACATATGCATGGGTAATTTTTCAACATTGAGCCTTGCAAAATCTTCTGTTCCAACTTTTCCTCTCTTTCCTCCCATCCCCCTCCCCTAGAAGGCAAGTAGTCCCACACATGTTAAATATATTAAAATACATGTTAAATCTAATGTATGGATACATATTTATACAGTTATCTTGCTGCACAAGAAAAATCGGATCAAGAAGGAAAAAAAAAAACTCAGCACTTTTTGCAGATGACATGATGGTATACTTAGAGAACCCCAAAGACTCTGCTAAAAAGCTACTAGAAATAATTCAAAATTTCAGCAAAGTGGCAGGATACAAAATAAATCCACATAAATCCTCGGCATTTTTATATATCACTAACAAAATGCAACAGCAAGAGATACAAAGAGAAATTCCATTCCAAACAAATGTTGAGAGTATAAAATATTTGGGAATCCATCTACCAAAGAAAAGTCAGGAATTATATGAGAAAAATTACAAAACACTTGCCACAAAAATAAAATCAGATTTAAATAATTGGAAAGACATTCAGTGCTCTTGGATAGGCCAAGCGAATATAATAAAGATGACAATACTCCCCAAACTAATCTATTTATTTAGTGCTATACCAATCAGACTCCCAAGAAACTATTTCAATGACCTAGAAAAAATAACAACAAAATTCATATGGAAGAATAAAAGGTCGAGAATTGCAAGGGAACTAATGAAAAAAAACTCAGAGGAAGGTGGTCTAAGTGTACCTGATCTAAAGCTATATTATATAGCAGCAGTCACCAAAACCATTTGGTATTGGCTAAGAAATAGACCGGTAGATCAGTGGAACAGATTAGATACAAAGGACAAAAAAGGGTACATCTATAGCAATCTAATCTTTGACAAACCCAAAGATTCCAACATTAGGGATAAAAATTCATTATTCGGAAAAAACTGTTGGGAAAACTGGAAATTAGTATGACAGAAATTAGATATGGATCCACACTTAACACCATATACCAAGATAAGATCAAAATGGATCCATGATTTAGGCATAAAGAGGGAGATAATAAATAGATTAGAGGAACAGAGGATAATCTACCTCTCACACTTGTGGAGGAGGAAGGAATTTATGACCAGAGGAGAACTAGAGATCATTATTGATCACAAAATAGAAGATTTTGATTACATCAAACTAAAAAGTTTCTGTACAAATAATACTAATGCAAACAAGATTAGAAGGGAAGTAACAAATTGGGAAAATATTTTTAAAAACAAAGGTTCTGACAAAGGTCTCATTTCCAAAATATATAGAGAACTGACCCTAATTTATAAGAAACCGAATCATTCTCCAATTGATAAATGGTCAAAGGATATGAACAGACAATTCTCAGAGGGAGAAATTGAAACTATATCCACTCATATGAAAGAGTGTTCCAAATCACTACTGATCAGAGAAATGCAAATTAAGACAACTTTGAGATACCATTACACACCTGTCAGATTGGCTAAGATGACAGGAACAAATAATGACAAATGTTGGAGGGGATGTGGGGAAACTGGGACACTAATACATTGCTGGTGGAGTTGCGAAAGAATCCAGCCATTCTGGAGAGCAATTTGGAATTATGCCCAAAAAGTTATCAAACTGTGCATACCCTTTGACCCAGCAGCGCTACTACTGGGATTATATCCCAAAGAAATACTAAAGAGCGGAAAGAGTCATATATGTGCCAAAATGTTTGTGGCAGCTCTTTTTGTTGTAGCTAGAAACTGGAAGATGAATGGATGTCCATCAGTTGGAGAATGGTTGGGTAAATTATGGTATATGAAGGTTATGGAATATTATTGCTCTGTAAGAAATGACCAGCAGGAGGAATACAGAGAGGCCTGGAGAGACTTAAATCAACTGATGCTGAGTGAAATGAGCAGAACCAGAAGATCACTGTACACTTCAACAACAATACTGTATGAGGATGTATTCTGATGGAAGTGGAAATCTTCAACATAAAGAAGATCCAACTCACTTCCAGTTGATCAGTGATGGACAGGGGTAGCTGCACCCAGAGAAGGAACACTGGGAGGGGAATGTAAATTGTTAGCACTAATATCTGTCTGCCCAGGTTGCATGTACCTTCGGATTCTAATGTTTATTGTGCAACAAGAAAATGATATTCACACACATGTATTGTACCTAGACTATATTGTAACACATGTAAAATGTATGGGATTGCCTGTCATCGGGGGGAGGGAATAGAGGGAGGGGGGGGTAATTTGAAAAAATGAATACAAAAAACAAACAAACAAAAAAAAAAAACTCAGGAAATGCAAGCAAAGAACAACAGAAAAAGTGAAAATGCTCTGTTGTGATCCACACACAGTCCTCTCTCTGGGTGCAGATGGCTCTCTCCATCACAAGATCACTGGAACTGGTCTGAATCAGTTCATTTTTGAAAAGTGCCCTGTCCATCAGAATTGATCACCATATTACTACATTTTAAACAATGGCTTAGAAATCTCTAATCTTTTCTTAGCATCTTCTTTTAAACCAGTTAATTATTATCCAAATCTGACTTTCTTCTGAAATCCTTAGCAGCAATCATGTGTAAAACACCAGCAGTATCTTAAAAGGACAACATCTTCATGCCTAAGACCTTATTTCTGCTGGCACTATGATTTTCACCCTTATAATCACCAGAAGTGAGAAATAGTTATGCAGTGAATAACTATAAATATTAATATTAGTTAATCAATATTATTATTAGAATAATATTAATATAGTATTAATGGCAATAGCTAACACTTATATAGTGCTTACTATATATCAATTACTATATATCAATTGCTATTCCAAACATTTTATCATCTCAACAATTCTTGGAAGTAAGTGATTTTACAGATTAGGAAACTGGGACAGATAGAGATTAAGTGATTTACCCAGAGTCACACTGCTATTAAGTGTCTGAGTCTGGATTTGAATTCAGAACTCCCTGACTCTAAATGCCACATTCTATCAACTGCCCCACCTCCCTGCTAAACAGATAGAATTCAAAGTCCATTTTAGTTCAAACCTTCAGAGACCCCAGAGGGTCCCAACTGCTCTCTAAGTTCTGCTATCTTCCAGTGCATGATTGTGATCATTATCTAACTTGGCTGTTTTTGCTTAATATCCTTTGCATCAGTTCACACAAATACTTTAAAGTTTCTCTAAACTCCTCACCATCATTTCTTATAGCATTCCCTTCCCATATTTCTATTTGTTGGACCATCCTCCCACTGAAATGTACCCGCTTTAGTTCTTGTTCTTTCCATTACAAAAGGTTCACTAATGAAATCTTTTTGTACCTATGGGACTTTCCTCTCTGTTGTTGGTTGCTTTGGGAAATATGCCCAGGAAGAAGATTCATGAGTTTACCTAATAGGAGGTACGCATCCTCATTAGAACTCATTTGAGAGCATGCTTCAGGAGTTTATACCTTCTCCTGCTCCCCAGGAATCTCCACATCCTGCTTTGTGTTTCTCCAGGTGGTATTCCAAAGCTAATCATCATGCCATGTCACGGGGAAATCTGGTTTTTAATCTGGTTTAATCTTTTTAATCTGGTTTTTCCTATGAAGCATGATAAAAGTGGAAATATGTTTGAAAGAACTGCACATGTTTATGCTATATTGGATTATTTGCTGTCTAGAAAAGAGTGGGGGGAAGGGAGAGCAAAACTATGTAATAAAACTATCTTTGCATGTATTTTGAAAAATAAAAAATTATCATAAAAAAGAAAATTTTTAAAAATTATAATAAGATGAAGAACTTGAAAACAAGAAAAGGCATAATAATGATTATGATTGTGATTATAAATAAACAGAAGGATGTAATAGAGCAAGATTTGGAGTCAGAATTTTGGCAGCTGGATGGTTCAATGGATTGGGAATTAGGAAGATCTGAGTTCAAATTTGGCCTTATACATTTCCTGTATATAACCCCAGGCAAATCATTTTGTGCCTTGGACCTCTTATCTGTAAAATGAGGATAAAAATAGCTCGTACCTCCCAAGGTTGCCACGAGGATCAAATGAAGTAGTGTTTGTACTTTGCAAAACTTAAAGCAATATGTAAATGCTATTGTTATTATTATTATCAGAAGTTAGAAGACATGGTTTCAATTAAGTTTAATAAATACTTATTAGGTGCCTACTTAGTGCAGATCAGACACTAGAGAGATACATTTCTGCTTTCATGAATCTAACAGCCTGCTGGGGGGAAAGACAAAAACGAGATAGCTGTGATACGCAATATTACAACACAGAACAACTATGTTAGAGGGATTCGTAGCAATGGTCCAAAGGCCTAGATTGGAGTCTTATCTGGCTGTAATTTCTTCCTTTCTGAGACTGTTTCTTCATTTGTAAAGTGAACTGCTGACCTCATAAAGTTTTTGTGGGGAAGACTTTGTAAATGTAATCGTACTATAGAAATGGGAGCCATTATTACTGGTATTTTGGCATTTCATTTTTTTAAAATATTAATTTAGAGTGCCAAATTCCCTCCCTCCCTCCAGCCTCTCCCCCACCCATTGAGAAGAAGCCATTGTTTTTAGTAGAATTACCAGTGATGGTAGCCACTCCCATCCCCTACCTCAGGAAGGCCTTAGGAAGGGGGAAAGGGGGCCCTAGAATGTTTGGTGGGTCAGCCAGGAAAGCCCGACCCTGCTTCACCCCTTGCATATCCTGCTTCCCCCGATCTGGCCCTGGAGAAACAGAGCTGGACATGAGCTGATGGGGCATTCCTGCCTCCCCACTGAGAAGAAGGGGAAACAGATGGCCTGAGCCAGGCCTGGGATCAGGTTGCACAGTCCCCCAGACTGAAGGAGAAGGCTAATTGCAGCGAGGTCGCTGCTCCATGGACAGGTTTGGAGGAGATAGGGAGCTCCTAGCCCCCCTTTCTCAGGGGTGAAAATCCCCCAAATATACACACTGATCCCTCTGCCCTCCTTATAGACTTTGCAACAGAAATTTTGACTGGATAAGTGGAAGCAAGAAAGACTTCTCCCCATCAAGCTTGAGGAAAGCTCTGGCCAAAAACTCTGCCCAGATCAGCAATTACAGAGACCCAGAGAGAGATAGAACACCTTAGAGTGCCAGAGCTGGGAGGGCCCTTAGAACCCAGGAGGTCAGAGCTGGGAGGGCCCTTAGAACCCAGGAGGTCAGAGCTGGGAGGGCCCTTAGAACCCAGGAGGTCAGAGCTGGGAGGGCCCTTAGAACCCAGGAGGTCAGAGCTGGGAGGGCCCTTAGAACCCAGGAGGTCAGAGCTGGGAGGGCCCTTAGAACCCAGGAGGTCAGAGCTGGGAGGGCCCTTAGAACCCAGGAGGTCAGAGCTGGGAGGGCCCTTAGAACCCAGGAGGTCAGGGCTGGGAGGGCCCTTAGAACCCAGGAGGTCAGGGCTGGGAGGGCCCTTAGAACCCAGGAGGTCAGGGCTGGGAGGGCCCTTAGAACCCAGGAGGTCAGAGCTGGGAGGGCCCTTAGAACCCAGGAGGTCAGAGCTGGGAGGGCCCTTAGAACCCAGGAGGTCAGGGCTGGGAGGGCCCTTAGAACCCAGGAGGTCAGGGCTGGGAGGGCCCTTAGAACCCAGGAGGTCAGAGCTGGGAGGGCCCTTAGAACACAGGAGGTCAGGGCTGGGAGGGCCCTTAGAACCCAGGAGGTCAGGGCTGGGAGGGCCCTTAGAACCCAGGAGGTCAGGGCTGGGAGGGCCCTTAGAACCCAGGAGGTCAGAGCTGGGAGGGCCCTTAGAACCCAGGAGGTCAGAGCTGGGAGGGCCCTTAGAACCCAGGAGGTCAGAGCTGGGAGGGCCCTTAGAACCCAGGAGGTCAGGGTCTGGGGGACCTCAGGACACAGAATGTCAGAGCTGGGAGGGATCTTAGGACACAGCAGGTCAGAAGTGAGAGAGCCCTGAGAACACAGGTCACAAAACATATACTCTTAGAGCTGAAAACCTATTAATCATTGAACAAATATTTGTTAAGGGCCTACTTTATGACAGGTACTGGGAACAGTAAAGCAAAAACTGAACTAAGACAAAAGCTGAATTAAGGAGCGTGGAACCTGTCAAGTTTCAAAGGCCGGCAGATGAAGACACAAGAATCTCAGAATCAGACCAGGCCACAGGGCCGTAGAATATACATCAGAGCCACAAGGGCTGGAGAGGGTAGAACAGACAGCAGAGCTGTAAAAGCCTCCAGAACATTTTGCATATAATATCAGAACTGGAAAATCTTAAGACCTAGAATGCCAGAGATGGATGGTAGGTGGTCTGAGAACATAACTTGGAATTTCTGGCCGGGACTGCCAGATCTGGGGGGGGGAGGGGGGCAGAGCCCCTTATGGTTTCAGAGATGGGAGGGTGGAGTCTCCCGGTTCTTCAAAGAACTAGCTTTCTGTTTTCCCCCGAGGGAAAGAATGTAGCTTGGCTCAGTGTGGAGAATCAGTCATATAAGGGAGAGACAAAAAGAGCTCAGGGAGTCCTATCTCTGCCACCCAATGTGGGACTTTGGGCAAGTCCCTCTTGGGGTTTGTTTTACTGTCTGTGAATTAAAAGTGGGTTGGAAGAGAAAATATTGATACAGATATCTGTAAGACTTGGGCTTTCATCATGACAAGGATGAAGCTGGGAGTTCCCACCTCCTTTGTGGTTATTTCCCATATATTTTGTACCATATTAATATATTTTGCACAAGCCTTCTCCTCCTATAGAACACAAGCTCCTTGTTTCACGTCGATCTCGGTTCCTCTAAAACTTAGCATTGTGCCTGGCACATTGCAGGACCTTAAAAGATGCTGATTTTTATTTCTTTCATGGCCCTTGATGGAGGACCCTCTTTTTCCTTCCTCCCCAAACTCCCCATTCAGAGAAGGCACAGATATATTGATTCCCTCCTAGTGATCTAGCAATAATAACACAACTAGGTTGAACCGTGTCTAGAACACTGGGTTTGGAATTAGAAAGACCTGAGTTCAAATGCAGTTTTAGTGGGTTGTAGCTTGAGCAAGTTAAAATGACTTACTTCAGTTTTCTCATCTGTAAAATGGGGATAACACCTATCTCCCAAGGTTGGTGTGAAGATCTAATGAGATGTTATAAAAAGTGCTTAGAAAAGTGCCTAGCACATAGTAGGTATTTGATTGGCTAAGCTGGTACTACATGGATACACTGAAGGGGCAATTGCTGCCCTGAAGGCTTCTCTTTCTTGATGACTTTAGTAGCCAGTGACAAACGGTTACCGAATCAGTTGTATTGACAACACTGGCAACAGCAGAAGCAGCGGCAGAGGGAAGAACCAAGGGGAAAAGCATCCCAATGACAAAGACAGAAGGAGACCACTGAAAAGTCCCTTTCCATGCTAACAGGGCTGTATATGAAGTGCAATGTCCCAAGGAGACTTGAGTAGTAACTTCTCAATTGATTGTAATCATTTTATATACATTTGTTCCCTTTTTTCCTTGTGAGAATAAAACTGTCTGTTCTCTGACTCGCGCTTATATTCTGGATACCTTTTAAAAGTTTCCCACCTTCTCTGTCCCTTCCTTGGGAGTCCCCTTAGATTAGAGCCCTAAAAAATTATTCCTCGGGGAACTGGAGTACTTGGGGAGCCTATTTCTCTTGTTGAAGAGATAGCAACACTGGAAATCCTTTTCTTGCTTGGCAGAGTCCCCAGCAAGTTCAATTCGGGGTGAATCAGTAATGGGGAAGGCTACTCCCTTGCTCAGTTGGGCTGGCTCCTTTCAGAATGTGGTATCTCAGCTGATGGGTCAATCAAGGCTGGGTAGGGTCAAGGCTGGTTTTTCCTCAGACTTAGGCAGTGGTTCTGGACTGTTCCTGCTGCTGATTCTGGTGGTTGGAGGAATCTTTGATTTCCTACCTTCTAAAGTCCACAAAATCACACATAATCTAACGTAATACATGCATAATCATATATAACACAGCTTGTGACTGACCCTCCATGGCAACTCAGCAAAAAGGCTTGAGGAAGAGAGTCTAAGTCTTTTTGTAGTTAAATTCAGGAGTCAGGACTCTTATATTTGTATATGCAAAATAAATACAAGGTCATTTTTTTGAGGGGGGGGAAAGGATTCATGCTGACTTTTAAAAGGTGAAAGAAACTAAATAGACAGAAATGCACCCGAGACAACCAGAACCACCTTCCAAGCAGTGCAGGAGGAGGATATGGAAATGGTCAGGAAACGGAGAAGGCCAGTTGTCTGGGCACGGAGGCCCTGAAGGGCCCCTTCCAGTTGACAATCTCTAACTCTCCATCTCTTGTGTGAAGGGACTAGTGAAGAAGAAGGGGAAAGGCTGGAGAGTGGGGGCTGGGTCTCTTCACAAGAGACCTTCTTCTGGCTCTGGGCCCAGAACTCTCTGGGCTGGCCTGGGCCCGGGGCCAACAACTCAGGGGAAGAGTTGATCTGCAGGTTAGTTCAGAACATAAACATCGCTGGTCTGGGCAGGAACCAGCTTGTAGGATTCCCTGGCTTTATGACTGTTGAAATTCTTATGAACTCTAAGCTGCCGTTGATGTTCCTTCTCCCCAGGCCCTGCCTACGTCCCTGCCCCTGGGGAAAAGATGCAGTGACAGACACACAGACCGAACTCCAGCCAGATACACACAACCACCCAAACTGCCAAACAAGCATAGACCGGGGCAACGGCACGGGGCTATCCCAGCCACAATAACATTAGGGATGATGCTTGTGGAGGATCCACAGCCATAGACGTGGAACCGAGAGGCTCTGTGGAGGTCAGCTTGTCGTTTCACAGATGGAGAGGCTGAGGTAAAGTGCCTTACCCACAGGATGTGCAGGCAGCTCTGATTCCAGATTGTCTGTGCTTCCCAGGGTACCATTTTTAAGACATTCAAAACACTTTTCACATTATCTCATTTGATTCACACCAGAATCCTGTAGAGTGTGTGTGTGGGGGGGCCGTTACAGGTGTTTGAATAATGTCTTCCCCATCAAAATGTCAGCCCTAGAGTCAGAAGGACCTGAATTCAAAACTGGACAAGTCACTTAATCCTGTTTGCCTCAGTTTCTTCATCTGTAAAATAAGCTGGAGAAGGAAATGGCAATCCACTGCAGTATCTGCCCTAAGAAAACCCCAAATGGGGTCACAAAATATCAGAGAAGACTGGAAAAATAACCGAACAATACTGTTACTGTCTTACGGATGATGAGACCGAAGGCGGAGAGTGTGTGATTTACCAATAGTCACACAGCTGGGTAAGTGGAGGCAGGACAGCAAATTTGATCTCACGTTCTTCCTGATTTTAGTTCCTTCAATCTTTCTAATACTCCAAGCAGCAAGCCCTTACCCCTACCTGTGTGACCTCAGGTAAGTCACCTGGCCTGTGGGTCTTCTAAGGTCCTTTCTAACTCTAAATAGACTCAATTACAGACTCAAGGCCACATACATCTAGATATATCAACATTACAGGTACACACAAAAGCATACAGAGACCCAGGTACAGGTATACAGAAAAGCATATGGACATAACCAAAGAGATGCAGGTATACACAAAAGTATACAGACGGAACCACAGACATGCACAGAGCTACAAAAATTCACAGACAGGCACAAGCACTGCCAGAGCCAATACCTAACCATACCAAAAACACCCACAGAGGCCCTGTGCTCCTATCAGTCAAGAGGGGAAAAACCGCCCACCCTCCTGAGGTTTATTTCTAAACTAGTTAAACCTCATTTCTAAATTGAGCCTCTAATTGTGAAGCCTTAACCCCTCCCTGTCTGCTCTGATAATTCAGGCCCCATCTGGCCGGGGAGAAGGGGTGGGTGAGGAAGAGGAAGGGGAAAGGGTGGGGTTTGGACTCCCCTCCCAGGGCTCCCAGGGCTTCGCCTGCCCCTTTGGGAGTGCAGGCGGCTGTGAGCCTCACAAGCACAAGGGATCCTCAGACTTAGAGCTGGGAGGACGCCGGGCACAGCTGATCCAGCTCTGTTTCATAGATGGGAAGATTGAGGCCAAAAACGGAGGAAAACCTTGCTGTCGAGCCAGGTTTTCTGTATTCCGAGCCTCAGCCCTTTCTGTTGTCATCAGCCATTTAATTCCCTTTTTGTTGAAATTAATCATAGACATTAACCTGGAAGCGCTAAGGTCTTACTCCAGAAATTGGGCTTTCCTCAGAGGCTCTCCATGGGTCCTCAGAGAGGGCTCAGGAAGGAGAATAGCAGACTTGGATCCTCTCTGCAGGGACCCCTAACTAAGGTCCTTGCCCCATCCCGTCTCTGTCCCTCATCACTCCTAGCCCTCCCCTCTACAGCTGCCTCATGGGCTTCTCATTCCCTGCCCCGCCCCTAACTCCTGGACGCCCAGCCTCATAACTGCAGATGCTCAGGCTCCCAGAAGCCCCCTACCCTATCCCTGCTCCTCCAATCTCTCCAAGTGCCAGATCCTGACCTCTCCATCCCAACCTGCTCTTTCTGTCCTCAGCTCCCAATCCCGGACCATCTGTCTCTGCCCCCTATCCCAGCCTCATTCACAAGGCCCTAGGATGAAATGCTGGAAGGGACCTGTCTAGTCTGTCCATCTGAGTTTACAGATGAGGAAACTGATGTCTGGAGAAGTAAACTACCCGGGTCTCCTGACTCCAAACTCATTGCTCTGACTCCCCCCCACATTCCTTCTCTTGCTGTGCAGGGGGTCCTCTCCATCTTCAGCCCTGCCAGCCCATCCTTGTACGGGGCTCCCTCCTACATGAGTCCCTCTACCCCCTCAGCGCTCCCCCACCTGCCTGTGCGTGTGACTCTATGTACGCATTCGCTTCGGTGTGAGTGAGTGACAGTGCGGACGTGGGAGTGAATGTTTGGAGTGGTGCTTTTGAAACCGTAGAGGAGAGAGCTTTTCAAATTCCCCAAGAGTACTTTATTTCTGCTCTGTGAGTTAACGCTTTCGAGTCCCCAGCACTTCCCACCTCCACTTCCCCCTTGAAGCTTCCCTCAGCTCCCCCAGAGCTGGGAAATTTCCAGACCTTCCTCCTTCACCACCAGAGGGTGGGGAGCCCTGGCAGACGGGAGCCCCATGCAGTGGGGGGAGAGGACACCAGCTCCCCACCCACTGGAGTTCACAGTGTCCCAGCCTGGTGCCAGCTGCCAGGATCCAGATGGGCTTGGCCCTAGGGGCTGGGGCCGGGCCAGGACAGGGAGTGGAGTGGGGGCTGAGGCGCTGTGGAGCCGGGCACGGCGGCCAGCAGCCCCTCTGTGGAGACATCTCTGCTGGTGCCCCCTTGCCCAGCCCCACTTCTCATTGATGGCAGCCAAGCTGTCTGCCCCAGGGCCCCTGACAGGGAGACCTGCCTTAGCCAGAGCAACCAGCTCGGTGGAGCTGTGGCAGCTGGGGGCTGGGCAGTGTCTGCTCTCCATGCCAGGCCTTGGGCTCCACCTGGCTAGCCTGGGGGCCCCTCACGGCTCCCACTGAGCCTGGCTTTCTCCATACCTCCCACGGGGCTGGTTTCGGTTCCCTTGCCTGGTATAAGGTAAGGGGAGGAGGCCCCCTGGGCCAAGGGCTAACGCCACTTTCCCGGTACCCCAACCCCCTCCTTTTCTCCGCTGGCTGTGGGGTGGCTCCTCTCACCTCCCACCATAATGATGATGATAATAATACAGCATAATAATAACCAGCTGCCCCATGTTGACTCGGCTTTCGCGTTGTCGGTGCAGTCAGGGGCGCCCTAGCAGCTCCTTATGATAGAGCTCCGAGCCATCTCCTCCCCGAGCCCGACGGCGCTTGGCTGGAGGTGCCAGTCCAGAAAGGCCGGGAGTCTTTACTTTTTGGTGTCTATACGGTGACCCCTTCTCGGACGTTTGTCACCCATTTTCTGGATGGAAAGATGCCAAATTTCAGTTAGAAATTATTGAAAAAATATTTTTTTCCCATAGACGTTCAAGGACCCTTTTAGGGTCTGGACGCCAAGGTAAGAACCTCTAAGCTAAGATACGGAAGGCCAGAGGCTCCATGGGCACTGCCCCGCAGTCCCGCCCCGGAGATGATGGGGAGGGGGTGATGCTCCGGGGGCTGGGGCCGGCTGGATGGGAGCCCAGGAAGGTGTGGATATTGTGGGGGGGGCCCAGACGTGGCTGGCCCAGGATAGACTCCAGAGCGCCAGGGGACATCACGCCACTGCGGGTGGGGTGCCCCAAGGGTGACGTTCTGTGGGTGGTGTTAGGGGCGGTCCCAGAGCCAGTCCGAGGAGGGGCTCTGGGGTCCAGCTCGGAGCGACTCCCTTTGTGCCTATAAATAGGGCCTGACGTGCTCGGAGCCGAGGCCAGCTCCGCTCCAGAAAATACCACGTGACCGTACCCCCTTCTTTTCTCCCTCCCTCCCCGGGGGGCCCCGCCCCCATGACATCAACCCACAAGGCCGCGCGCTGTTGTGCAGTTTACAGAGCGTCTCCGGGACAACCGGAGCTGGGCGAGGATGGGGGGGTGGGTCGGAGAGGCTGGAGAGGGAGGCCGCGAAGGGGGGTGGCCAGCTGCCCTGCCCTCTATGTAAATGAGGGGGGGCTTGGGGGAGACGTCATCTGCATCCAATGGGGAGCGGGCGAAGTGAGCTCATCGTGGCTGGCCGAGGGTATAAGATGCCGGAGCTGGGGGCTGCGCGGGCAAAGGCCTCCCGAACCCAAGCTCCCGAGAAGGTGGGGGGTGGGCGTAGGCGGGGACAGGGATAAAGCTAAGGCCCACGCGCGCGCGCGCGCGAGAACCGTGGGGAGGGTCGCCCGCCGCTCTGCCCACCGAGCAGCCAGTCCAATTCCGGGGAGGGGCTGCGGCGACTAGAGCGCAGCCGCTGCGAGGAAGCGTGTCTCGGGGTGGGGGAACCGACCGAGCGATTCCTCCCCCAGTCCCCCTCCCCCTCGGGGGGGAAGCGGCTGCCAGCCCCCCTCCCCCGCCCGCTCCCCTCCTCCCTTCTCGCTTCCCCTCCCTCCGCCCCCGTCCCTCCCCCCCGGGGCCGCTCCTCCTCCCCTCCTCCGGCCCGCCCCTTCCCCCCTCCCACTCCCCCCTCCCCGGGGCCGCTGCGGGGGAGGAGGTGAGAGAATGGAAACACCCTTCTACCATGATGATGTGTTAAGCAGCTTGAGCGGCGGCAGCAGCACCAGCACTAGCGGCGGCGGCGGCGGTGGCGGTGGCGGCTTCGCCTCCTCCGGCCGCCTCTTCCCCCCGGCCGCGTCTCCCTTCGCTGCCGGCGGCGGCAGCATGATGAAGAAGGACGGCCTCACCCTGAACCTCAGCGATCAGGTGGTGGCCACCCTGAAGGCCGCCCCGCCGCCGCCGCCCCACGGCGCCCACCACCTGCGCGGGGACGGCGGCGGCGGCAGCGGCGGGGCGGGCGGCGGGGCGGGCTCCGGGGCCGGAGCCTCGGCCGCCGCCGAAGGGCTGCTCACGTCGCCGGACCTGGGCCTGCTGAAGCTGGCGTCCCCGGAGCTCGAGCGCCTGATCATCCAGTCCAACGGGCTGGTGACCACGACCCCCACCAGCAGCCAGTTCCTGTACCCCAAGGTGGCGGCCAGCGAGGAGCAGGAGTTCGCCGAGGGCTTCGTCAAGGCCCTGGAGGACCTGCACAAGCAGAACCAGCTGAGCGGCGCCGGCGGCGGCGGCGGCGGGGGCGGCGCGGGGCCGGCCGGGGCCGGGGGGCCGGCGGGGGCCGCGGGCGGCTGTGCGCCCACGCCAGGCGGGGCGGGCGTGGAGCTGAGCGCGGGGCCCGCGGCCGCCGCGTCCCTGGCGCAGCCCGAGCCGCCGGTCTACGCCAACCTGAGCAGCTACACGGGCTCGGCGAGCGCGCTGGGGGGCACCACGGTCAACTACAGCACGGAGACGGTGCCTTACCCGCCGCCGCCCGCCGGCCTGGGACCCGGGCCCGGCCCCGGCCCCCCGCAGCCGCACCCCCGGCTCCAGGCTCTCAAGGACGAGCCGCAGATCGTGCCCGACGTGCCCAGCTTCGGCGAGAGCCCGCCGCTGTCACCCATCGACATGGACACCCAGGAGCGCATCAAGGCGGAGCGCAAGCGGCTGCGGAACCGCATCGCGGCCTCCAAGTGCCGCAAGCGGAAGCTAGAGCGGATCTCGCGGCTCGAGGAGAAGGTGAAGAGCCTCAAGAGCCAGAACACGGAGCTGGCGTCCACGGCCAACCTTCTCCGCGAACAGGTGGCGCAGCTCAAGCAGAAGGTGCTCAGTCACGTCAACAGCGGCTGCCAGCTCCTGCCCCAACACCAGGTGCCCGCGTACTGAGGCGGCCGAGAGCCTAAGCTTCCCGAGGCCCGGGGCCCGGCCCGGGCTGTCCACCCACTGACTGGGGAGTTCGGGAGTCCGCGCGGGACTGCTTCTCCCTCAGGGCGCATGCTCGGCTGCTTCTCTCCCCTGACCCTCGGGGGCCGGGACCGGACTCTCGGACGGCTCTGACGCCTCTCCCGGGACTGCCCCGTAGGGCGCATGCCTGGCCCGGCCGACCCCTCTCTTTTGGCCATCCTCTCACCCCCTGGGGCCGGGACCCTCCGACAGACCCCGGGCGCCTGGCTCGGGGTTAGAACTAGTCCTTGGGGCGCATGCCTTACTGGAGGTCCCTCTGTTCTGGCAGCCCGCGCGCACGCAGCCCCGCGGGCCCCCGCTGCTGAGACCGCCAGCTTCAGGCTCCCTCCAGGTCCGATCCAGAGTGGCCTCCGGGCGGACTGCGGTGGATACCGAGCGGCGACATTGGGCCTTGCAGGAAACGCGAGGGGAGGGCAAACTTCGGGAGCCTGGACTTGGGGTTGCGGGACTAGCCGAGAGGGGGCCGTGGCACGCACCGGCCAGACAAGCTTCCAGCCAGGGAGGGCTGAGCGTGGGAGAGCGCCCCCCGTCCCCGGGCTCTCGCTGCTGGGGGCCTCCCCGCCCCCTGTTTACAAGCCCCAGGAGCTGCTTGGGCCACCACCGTCTAGTCAGTCCGTCCGCCCCTTTTTCTACGCCGCCTCTCCCCCTCCCCTATCGTGTGTCCGGTTTGCACAAACCCGAGTCTCCCTCCTGCCCCCTTTGTACAAAGTGTAAATGTGACACTTACAGAATTTCAAGCTATTTTTTTTGTTTGAAGTGTTCGAATTGCCCTATTTATGTTTATACCGGGAACAACGTGGTGGGTGGGTTGTTGTTGTTGTTGTTTTCTTTTTTTTTAAGAAAAAACCCTCATCCCCCCATCTGCCCCCCTTCCCTCCTTTTGCTATTACTCCACATTCCAGTATGTAATACTGTACTCTGACCTTCTGTTCAGTAAAGTATTGTTACCACGGGCTCAGGCTCCGCCTACTTCTTTTGGGGAGGGGCCTCTCCATCTCTCCTCCCCTCTGGTCCCCGGGCCACAGCCTCTCCCCCTCTCCCGTCCCTGCTCCGGCCCAGGGACTCGGAGGGGTCAGACTGGTGCTGGACCAGCACCTTCTGGCAAGTGGGAGCTCCGGGATTCTGGGAGAGCAGCATTTGCTCTGAGGCCCCCGAGAGGGAGAACCGATCTGGAGTTGGGACATCTGGCTGTGGGCAGGGCGGGGAAAGTACACCCCACTGACGTAAAGCGCTGGGGGCGCGCTTCCTAGTGGACCACCCCACCCCCAGCCCCTAAGGTGGGGGGTGGGGTGGGGAACAGAGGCCCAGGCTTGCCGGCCGGCCTGCTGGGCCCCTGGCAGGCAGCCTGCTGATTGGCAGAGCCCTGCACGCAATTATAGAACCCGGAAACTTGGGGCCAGGACGCCCAGGCCTCCCGGAATGTGGGTTTCCTGGGGGCCCCCTGTAACTCAGGCTTGGGGGTGGGCTGCAGACTCGGGTTTCTTACTTTCTCAAAGGCTCGCATCTCTGAACAGAGAAAGGAAGCGAAATTCCGCCAACGCGTGTCTATAGTGGCTGTTATTCGGCCATCAAATTGTGCTTCGCTGACACATAGTAGGAACTATCTACAACCCCCGATCCCCCAACGAGCGGCCCCTAGATGATAATAACTTACATGTGTCCCTCACTCCAAGTGAAAGGACCTCACAACCTCAGAAAAGAGCAAATAATTCAGGGCTGGAAGAAACCTTAGAGATAAAAGAGTTAAGATCTCTCATCTACATGCGGGGGAGAATGAGGACCAGAGAAAGGGATCTGTCCAAAGTCCCAGAGGTGAGCCTTAGTCTAACAACTAGCATTGAAGAAAACACGTCGAAGGCGTGTAAGGCATTCAGTACAGACGGTCCTTCCTTTGGGGGAATAATGCTCTCATCAGCACAGGGATGGCCTCCAGATCGGATCTCTCCACACTTCATTCTGCATATTAGCCCTCCAAAGAAAAAAATCTCCAGCTTCTAGAGACTTTTCTAGACTTGTTCATCTTCTGTGAACACCTGGGCAATTCAATTCAATTTAAGCTGGAATCAAAAGACATCAAAAAGCAAAAAACCTTCCATGGCAGTTGTGAGATTGTTTCTTAACACAATGCTTAGTGGGCCCTATATAAATGCTGAGTATAAAACAAATATATAGCATATGTATGCATATATAAAGAATTTGTAGAATATTTACAAAGTAAATGCAACATAGCTTTGGGGACAGAGGGCACTGAATGCTGGGAGAAAGACTTCATGAAGAAGGTGGGACTTGAAAAAAAATCAGGGCTTCACAGGAGCAGCAGGTTTTGAAGGGGAAAACCATTTACAGTTTGGGGGGCTGTCAAGGCAAAGGTGTTCAAGGCACTCTTGTGACTTGTGCATGTGCAAGAGAGAGATGGATAGACAGAAAAATGTTTAGAGGGGGGATCTGCCCCAAATCACACAACTACTAAGTGTTCAGAGTTAGGAATTTTAGGCAGGATTGCTAACTTTCTGGTCCTCACAGATATTATCCAGGGACCCAGATCCATAGAAAGTGACTGTCTTGGTTAATAGTAAATCTAACTCCCTTCACATATTGTGTTCATTCAGCAATTCTCATGAGTTTATTTATTTATTCATCCAACAAACAAGGAATACTCACATCTATTGTGTGCTGAAACACATTGAAGCTAATTAAAAATGGTGCGATCTGGCTTCTGTGCTAGGATAGCTTCAAGTCTAGAATGATAATAATAGCTAACATTTATCTAGGTTTTTAAGATCTGCAATACTCTTGATATTACCTCATTGGATCATTACAACCCTGGGAAGTAGGTACTACTATTAATCCCAGTTTTCAGATGAGGGAAGTTAAGATGAGAGATTTGTCCAGTCGTGTATGTCAGAGGCAGGCTTTGAATTCAGTTGTTTCTGACTCCAGAACTCTCTTTCTCTTTAACATTTAAATCAATCAACGAGTATTTAATCACCTGGCTCTGGCAATATAGAAACAGAAAATGAACTTGACTATAGAAATATCGAAAGAATGTCTGATTTGGAAGGGGTCTATCTTAGGTTACATAGCTAGGAAGTGGGAAAACTGGAAGAGTTTCATTGTAGTAATTCCAGATTTTTAGTCCTGTACCTTTTCTACTACACAAGACTGCCTCAGTCTCTCTAGTCTTATTAGTCCATTTTGTTGGGAAGAGATTGAGCTGGGTAGATGCTATCTGGAGGACTGAAGCTGTCATGGGGGCCTCTGAAAACAAACTGTGGGAAGGAAACATGATAATGAATGTAAAACTGGAACTTGGGGCCAGAAAGAAGTCAGTCTATTCCAACTCTAGAAATTTATTAGTTGTATGAGCCTGGCTAAATTATTTAAGCCTACCTCAACAGCAGTATCTGCAAAATGGGAATAATAATAGTATCTACCTCATAGATTTATTGTGAGGGTCCCAATGAGATAATGAATGTGAAATGCTTTATAAACCTTGAATCACTATGTACATGAAAAGAATGTAAGCTATGATTCTTCCTTCATTATCATCCTTGATTGGGTGATTTCAAGGATATAAGAAAAGTTCCCTTTTTCTCACCCCCAAATCCCTTCCCCACCCATTGGCTAAGCCCTTCAATGTCATCTGGGGCATTTCCATTGTTGTTCTGGGTTGGGATGGGGAGAAAGGAGGAAGGAGATATATGTACAGTCACTTTTAAGATTAATTTGCATCATTCACATTTTCATCATCACTTTCTTATGTCTAGACAATCAACAAAAGAATAAAGCCTTGATTTATAGTACTTTCTCATTTTGGATGCATACTAAATGTTAACACTAAACATTTAGCCAAGGGGCCTGCTGGTTCAAGCTGGCTCCAAACACATCTCTGTCTTTTTGGACATTCATATCAGAATAAAAATTCACCCCAAGTTGTGTTACTGATAAAACAGTAACCTCTCATGTAACTGAGGCAACTAGATACAGTGATGGAAGATGAGCATTTTAATACCTCCAGGTATTTACTGTGTGACCCTGGGTAAGTCAGTTAACTCAGCCTGAGTTTCCTCATCTGTAAATAAGGGAATTGGACTCGACTTTTAAGATTTCTTCCAGCTATAAATGTATAATCCTGCAAAAATTCAGTGGCGTTTGCAAAGCACTAAATAGTTTATGGGGTGTTGTTTATTAGAAGGGACTTTAGAGATCCAACTCATTCTTTTAAGAGGGAAGAAAACTGAAGTCCAGAGCTTAAAGTCACAAAGGGAATCAATGGCACAGCATTGTCCTATGGGCATTTGTCCAAAGTTGATCTGACCCCTAGCTGTCTCCATGACCCCTGGCTGTCTCCACTCTGTCTCCATGACTCTCCCCATCATGAGAGTTGTGGTGCTGGAGGCCAGACAGGATGCTGATGGTCCCGGGCAGGAACTCACCTATCATTGGAAGAGTCTACAGGAACTGAAGTATCTCCAAAATGAAAAGAGACTGTTGCTAGTTCTGATGAACAGGAGTAGAGCTTCGAGAGAAGGTTCTCTTCACAACATTGGGAGATAAATGGTTTAAGGATTATTATCCCCATTTTGCAGGTCAGGAAACTGAGGCTTAGAGGTGAAGTGACTTGTCCATGTCACAGGTGATTTCCACCTCTATCACCTTACCACCATCTCATGAACTAACGTTGGAGCTCCCCCTACTGGCAGAGGGAAGGAGGAATGAGCAGGAGTAGAAAATACAACAGACTTAGGAAATAAAAAGGAAATCCCAGCCCTATGGTTCTTAGGGGAGACTGTAGAGACCATCTAGTCCAACCCCCTTCATTTTATATATGGGAAAACTGAGGGAAATCCCAGCCTTATAATTCTTTTTAATTTTTGTTTGTTCTTTTCTTTTCCTATACTTCTTAGGGGAAACTTTAGAGACCATCTAATCCAACTCCCCTCATTTTATATGTGGCAAAACTGAGGGAAATCCCAGCCCTATAGTTCTTAGGGGAGACTTTAGAGATTATCTAGTCCAACCCCTCTCGTTTTATATGTGGAAAACAGGTCCAGAGAGCAAAATGGACTTGTCCAGGGGAACACAGGCAAATGAGCAGCAGAACCCACAAGTGAACTCATCATTGCCAAATACTAAACCATTATTCTCTCACTGTGAGAGTTGAGGATGATGTCTTTTCTTATCTTGGGTCTCAATTTTCCATCTGTAAAATGAAGTGATGGAACCAAATGTTCTCCAATTTCTATTGCCCCTCTATCCTATGATTCTCTGGTTTTTGAGATGGCTATGGCAGTGCCCTTGGCTCACCTTGGCAGTCAGGAAGGGCAGACAGATACATTACCTCCCATTTGTCCAAAGCCACAAGGAAAACTGGGAGATGGGGGGAGGAGGTGTGGAGAGTGACTTCTGAGCCAGGACCAGTGTAATCAGTGCTCCAGGCCAGGGAAGTGACTCAGAATTGGACCTCTGCCATCTCCACCCAGCCCCAGCTCCCATTGGTCCCTCAGTGTAGGGGGAGACCAAAGAGGCCTAGAGAGGCCCCAGCTCAGAGGGCTCCAATTCTCCACCCTTGCACATGGCTGAACTCACAGGGCCCTGCCCAGCTCAGCCCAGCCCTAAGGTCTCTGACATGTACTGGTTGTATAACTAGGGACAAGTTCACAAAAGCAAGGCCTTGCAGAGGTCATCATCAGACCTTTTCTTGAGAAGAATTCCCCATTTAACAATCAACAAGCATTCATCAAGGTCACATAGCATTCTCTTGAAGACTTCAAAGGAGTAAAGTCCATCATCTTTCAAGGTAGTCCAATTTCCTTTTGGACAACTTTAACTGTTTTTTTTTTTTTTTTTTTTTTTTTTTAAATGAAAGCTTTTTATTTACAAAACATATGCATGGGTAGTTTTTCAGCATTTACCCTTGCAAAACCTTCTGTTCCAAAATTTCCCCTTCTTCCCTCCCCTCCCCTAGCTGGCAGGTAGTCCAATATGTGTTAAATATGTTAAAATATATGTTAAGTCCAATATATCTATACATGTCCATACATATAGTTATCTTTCTGCACAAGAAAAATCAGATAAGTAGTAATGAAAAGAAAAATTGAGAAAGAAAACACAATGCAAGCAAAGTATAACAGAGAGAATTGTGTTCCACACTGTGTTCCCACGATCCTTTCTCTGGAAATAGATGGCTCTCTTCATAACTGAACAAGTGGAACTGATCTGAATCATCTCATTGTTGAAGAGAACCACGTCCATCAGAATTGATCATCATACAGTATTGTTGTTGCCATGTATAATGATCTCCTACTCCTGCTCATTTCACTCAGCATCAGTTCCTGTAAGTCTCTCTAGGCCTTTCTGAAATCATTCTGCTGGTCAGTTCTTACAGAACAATAATATTCCACAGCATTCATATACCACAACTTATCCAACCATTCTCCAACTGATGGGCACCCACTTAGGGACAACTTTAATTGTTAAGTTTTTCCTGACAGCAAGCTTAAATCTACCTCTCAGTAACTTCTACCAAGTGGTCCCACTTCTGCCTTTTGGGACCAATCAGGATAAACCTGATCTTCCATTAGGTTGGAGGTAGTGATCATCCCTCCATCAAGTCTTCTCTTCTGAAGCCCAAATAATCATTTAGTGTCCCTGACGCTCAGTTTTCTCTCTCACAGGATGAACTGCTGCCAGGAAACATCTTTCTATATCTTAAAGCCTTATAGAAATGAGTAATGAGAAACTACGTGATATGGTGCAGGTTGCTTCATCTGTCTAACTTCATTTTCTTGAATGAGGATAACAATACTTAAACTATCACATCCTTAAATATCTTAATTAAAATACTTAAATTTAAATAAAAATTAAAATCCTTAAAATATCAATCATATGGGGTCATGACCTGCAGTTTAAGAAGCTTTGATCTAGAGGATAAAAAAAGAGATAATTAATGGGAGATAATTAAAGGGGATAAATTAAGAAGGATTGAAAAAGGCTTCCTATAGAAAATGGAATTCTAGTTGGGACTTAAAGGAAACTTAAAGGAGGTGGAGATTGGGATGGAGAACATTCTAGGAAGGGGGACAAATAGGGAAAATGTCCAAAGCCAAGAGATTGTTTGTAGAACAGCCATGAGTCCAGTGTCACTGGATTGAAGGGTGTGGGTCAGAAGTAAGGTATAAGAAGACTGGAAAGGTAAGAAGGATCAAAGTTATGAAGGGCAATGAGAAATAGCTGAGTATAAGGAGAGGGGAGAGGGAGGTCAGGAAAGGTGATAAGGAAAACAAATTCCAGGAGAAAGTAAAAGGAATGAAGGAAGGAAGGGAGGAGAGAGAGAGAGAAAGAGAGAGACAGAGAGTGAATAAGGGAGGGAGGGGAAAGGGAAAGGGAGGGAGGGGAAAGGGAAAGGGAGGGAGAAGGAAGGGAAGAAGGAAAAAAAAAAGAAAGAAAAAGGAAACTATTACAAAAATAGAAAAACAGGGAACCCTTCCAAACTTTTTCAATGACACAAATACTATCTTGATACCTAAACCAGGGGAAGATAAAGCAAATAAAGAAAACTACATAAGAATATCCCTAATGAACATTACCATAAATGTAATATTTGCAAATACGCTATAATAATATTTTTAGTAAATCCTACACCATGACTAACTTGTATTTCCACCAGTATTTCAGGTTTAGTTCAAATTAAGAAAAACAATGAACATAGCAGACAATATTAATAGTAAATAAAAACCACATAATTACATCAATAGTTGCTGACATGGGTTTTTGACAAATTCCAACACTTATTTCTGCTTAAAAAAATAGAAAGCATAATAATAAACTGACTTTTCCCTAACACGATAAGCAGTATCTTTCTAAAATCAAGAACAAACATATAAAAAAGTTTGTAAGTCTTTTAAAAAATAATAGCTTTTTATTTTTAAAATATATGCAAAGATAATTTTCAACATTCATCTTACAAACCTTGTGTTCCAAATTTTTTACCCTCCCTTCCTTCCATCCCTCTCCCCTATCCATAGGGTATATAGGTTAAACATGTTCAATTCTTCCAAACATATTGAAAGCCTTTTAAAGACAAGTAGAGATAAAATTAAAATGTCCATTATTATTAGAAATACTTAACATGATGTTAGAAATGCTAGCCAAAGCATTTGACGAAGACAAGAAAAAGAAATAGAGGGACTAAAGATAGACAAAGAGGAAACAAAAGTAACATGTTTCTTTTTTGTTTTGTTTTATTTTTACAAAGGATGGTCTATTTAGAGGACCCTGAAGAATCAACTAAAAATAAATTGAAACAATTTATAAAATTAGGAAATTTGCAGAATAGACAATGAATCATTGACATTTGTGTATATTATCAACACAATTCAACAGGAAGAAATACAAAGAAAAATTCTGTTCAGAATAATTGCAGAATGTATAAAATAATTGGAAGTCAATCTACCAAGAAATTCACAGGAATTATATGAATATAAATATAAAACAGAAATAAAAACAGACTGAAATAATTGGAGAAATATTAATTTCTAATGGATAGCCCATGCCTATTTGCCTCTTATTGTAATAAAAATTGTAATGCTATTTAAATTAATATACTGATTCAGGATCATACCAATATATATGCACCAAAGGGCTATTGCCTACTGCCAGAAAATGAAATTCAGCTGGAAGAACAGAAAGTTAAGACTCTCAAGGGAAATAATGAAGGAAAAAAAAAACGAAAATAAGGAGCCTATTAGTAACAGATTTCAGACTGTACCACAAAGAAATAATCATTAGAATGATTTGGTACTGGTTTAAACATAGAGAGGTCAATCACTGGAAAAGATTAGATATATAGCAAGTAGCAGCAAATGAGCTAGCTTGGAGTTTTATGGACCCCAAAATTCCAACTACTGGGGCAAGAGCTCACTATTTGACAAAAATTTCTAGGAAAACTGGAAAGCAGTCTTGTAAAAATTAGGCCTAAGCCAATATCCCACAATATATATCAAGAGAATTATCAAATTGGATAATTACCAAATGACACATATAAGCTATTAAGAAATAAATTAGAAGATCATGGAAGAAATTACCTTTCAGATTTATGAATAGAAAAATAGTATGTGACCAAAAAATTATAGAAGGGAAAATTTTGATCTTACAGGTTTTTTTGTTGTTTTTTTTTTTTTGTTTTTTTTTGTTTTTACAAGCAAAATCATTATAGTTAAAATTAGAAGAGAAGTAGATAATATTTTGGGGAAGAGGAAATCATTTCATTGAAATTCTTTTGTAAGAATATTATTTACAAGATATATAAAGAACTGATTTAAGTTGATGAAAAATAAGAGTCATTTTGTGATTGATAAATGAACAAAGGTTATGCACAGGCATTTTTCAAGTGAAGCAATCTAAACTTCCAATAGCTATACTCCAAATCACTAAGATCTTGGTGAATATTTTAGAGATATGCAAATTAAAGCAACTCTGAAATTCCACTTCATACCCATTAGATGAAGAAAGATGAACAGAAAATGACAAATTTTGGAAGGGTGACAGGGGAAAAAAAAAAAAAAAAGACGAGGCACACCAGTGCACAGTTGATGCATCTGTGAATTGGTCACCCATTCTAGAAAGTAATTTGGAACTATTTTCCCAAAGTCATTAAAATGTGCATCCCCTTTCACCCAACCAATATCATTCACTACTAGGCCTATTCCTTAGAGAAGCCAAAGAAAAAGGAAAAGAAATCATGTGTACAAAACTATTTGTAGCAGCTCTTTTTTAAGTGACAAAGAACTGGAAACTGAGGAGGTATTCAATAAATTTGGTGGGGCTACAATAAAATATGATGGAGGAGATAGTTTCAGAAAAACCTGAGAAAACCTGTATGAACTAAGGCAGAATGGATTGAGAAGAACCAGGAAGATAATTTGTACAATAAAACACTATTGTAACAACAATCAAATTAAAAATACTGATGACTTTTGTCTACTACAAATCCAGAGAACTAATAAGAAAGCATTCTGACAGAGAAGCAGTAGATTCTAAGTACAGAACAGCATATGTAATTTTTGGACGTGGCCCAAAAGGGAATTTCTTTTGTTTGACTACACATTTTTGTTACAAGGATTTTTCTTTTTTTTTCTTTTCTTCTTAATGACAGAAAGAGAAAACATTTTTTTTCTTATAGACAAAGATACAATTAATTTTTTTTTCATATTTGAATGCAATTTTATTTTTATTAATGTTTTTTATTTTCAAAATATACATAGATAATTTTCAAAATTCACCCTTGCAAAACCTTGTATTCCAAATTTTTCCTTTCCTTCCTCCCACCCCCTCCCATAGACAACAAGTAATCCAATATATGTTAAACATTACAATTCTTCTACATTTGTTTCCACAAAAATGCTTCACAAAAAATTAGATCAAAAAGGGAAAAATGAAAAAGAAAACAAAATGCAAGCAAACTACAGCTAAAAGGTGAAAATAATGTTTTGTGATCCACACTCAGTTCCTACAGTTCCCCTCTGGGATCACAAGACCATTGGAACTGGAAAGCATGTCCATCAAAACCAATCATTGTATAATCTTGTTGCTGTATACAATATTCTTCTGGTTCTACTCACATCACTCAGCATCAGTTCATGTAAGTCTCTCCAGGCCTCTATGAAATCATCCTGCTGGTCAATTTTTACAGAACAATAATATTCCATAACATTCATATACCATAATTTATTTAGCCATTCTCCAACTGATGGGCATCCACTCAATTTCCAGTTTCTGGCCACTACAAAGAGAGCTGCCACAAACATTTTTGCATTTGTGGGTCCCTTTCCCTCCTTTAAGATCTCTTTAGGATGTAAGCCCAGTAGTTACACTGTCTTTGGCCATAGTTCCAAATTGCTCTCCAGAATGGTAGGATCCATTCACAACTCCACCAACAATGTATTAGTGCCCCAGTTTTCCCACATCCTTTCCAACATTCATCATTATCTTTTCTTATCTTTTTAGACAATCTAAGCATTGTATAGTGATTCCTCAGAGTTGTCTTAATTACAATTAAATTTTTAAAGTTGCTTTATGTTCTATATAAATTAAACCTATGCAGTTAAAATTAGAAGGGAAACATTTAACTGGGGAAAATCTTTGCAATAAGTTTTTCTAATAAATATCTTATTCAAAGATACGTAACAAATATATTTGAATTTATAAGAACAAGGACCATTATCCAGTGCTTAAATAATCAAAGGATGTGAACAGTTTTCCAAGAAAGAAATCTGAGCTATCAATTGCTATAAACAAATGCTTCAGAATAAAATAAAACAAAACCAATACAGTTAAACTTTTACACATTTACTGGCTATGTGACTCTGGGCAAAGTAAATTAAACTCTTCTAGCCTGTTTCCTCATTTGTAAAATGGGGATAATAGATGTTGCAGTAGACACATTGCTGGATCCAGAGTCAAGAAAACATGAATTCACATCTTGCCTCATAAAAGTGCTAGCAATGAGAATCTTCTTGAGTCATTTAATCTTTCTCTGCCTCAATTTCCTCTTCTGTAAAGCAAGAATAATAGCATTTACCTTGCAAGATTTTGTGAGAATCAAGCAGTAATACATAATGTGATTTGCAAACCTTAAAAATGCCATGTAAAAGCTAATTATGATGACGACAAATGTCAAAAGGACTCTGGTCAAACAGACACAATAATATACTGTTGGTGTAAAGGTAAATCGGCTCAGCCATTTGGGAAAGCAATTTGGAACTATGTACTCAAAGTTAGTAAACTGTGGCTAACTTGTACTACTTTGCCTCAGAAATACCACAACTAGGCCTATTTCCCAAGGAAAACAAAGAAAAAGAAGGATTAATATATATATAAGAATATTTATAGCAGTTCTTTTTGTAGTAGCAAAAAACTAAGTGCTTGCCAATCTATTGGGAATTATTGCCTAAACAAGTTATGGCATATGAAAGAAATGTATTATTATGCTGTAGGAAATGACAAAATGAATAATTTCAGAGAAACCTGGGAAAACCTGTATGATCTAATGTAGAGCAAAGTGGGAAGAACCAGGAGGACAATTTATTAAATAACAACTTTATCTAGAAAACTACTTTGAAAGATTCAAGAAGCCTGATCCATGCAATGACCAACCATGGCTTCAGAGAATTGATGATAACTCCTATTAAATCATAATCTTATTATGTGGAAGGATATCTATATTTTTGGACACAGTCAAGGTGGGAGGGAATTGTTTACTTGTATATTTGTTACAAAGACTTGGGCTTTCTTTTAACTTTTTTTCACCCATTGGTTGGTGGGAAGGTTATGGGGGATAGGGCTAGGGTATTGAAAGAGAGAGAGAGAGGGGAAATGGAAATGGTGGGGGAGGGAAAGACAGAGACAAAAATGGAGAAAGGAAAGATGGAGGGAAAGAGAGGGAAAGATAGAGGGAGAGAAAGGGAGACACAGAGATAGACACACAGGGAGAGACAGACACACACACACAGAAACAGAGAGAGGAAGGGAGAGAGAGAGAAGAGGAAAAAGGGAAAAAAGAGAGATGAAGGAAAGAAGAAAAGAGGGAGAGAAAGAGAAAGAAAAAAAAGAAACAAAGAAGGAAGGAATGGAGGGAAAGAGAGAAAGAAAAAAGAAAAAGAAAGAAGGAAGAAAGGAAGGAGAGTAATTGAGGCATCATTTTTTAAAATATAGAGAACAGGAGGAACCAGAATGAAAGAAAAACAAGATGGCTTTAAAAACAACAGGTTGAACTTACATACTTAAAAAAAAGAAAAGCAAACTACAGATAACAAAGACCTGTAGTTTTTTGTACAATACTCTACTCTTTTTCTGTTCTACCACGTGTTAAGAAATGCCTATTTTACTTGGTGTTTGTTAAATTCATCATGGAAATACAATTTGTTTTTAAAAAAAAGGTAATGACTTCCCCTCTAGATCTTTAGGCAGAAACTAGACGGCTCCTTTTGATCGATGTTGCAGAAAGAAGTCCTGTTCAGGTTCAGAGAGGGCTCTATAGCCTTTGGGTCCCATTTAACTGTGAAATCTGCTGATCTGTGTCACTTCCTCTCCTCCCCCTACCTTGTCCCAGTCCTTCCAGAGTTCCAGTAATAACATTCCTCTGCTGTGCTCCCCACTCAGGGGTCCCAACTGTCATCTCAGAGGTAACATCACCAACTCCCTTGCTTGGGGGAGGGGACAAGGAGTTTGTTGTCACTTAGCATCCTCAGTAACCATCTCCTCACTCAGATCTCACTAACTCTCACTTTCTCCATCACTCAGGATTCTTCAGCTCTCTCTTGCACTCCACCTTCATTCTCTACCAGTCAGACATCTACCCCCCCATTACCAAATCTCACTCCCTTTTCCACCCTGTTTCAGAGCTCTTTTGTCAAGAGCAGAGTTCCATGCTTTAATGCTCTAGGTGCTTAATAAATGCTTATTCCCTTCTCTTCTTTCTCTCTCCCAAACCTGTCTGGTTTCAGAAGGTAGATGGTAGGGTAGTTTGGCAGGACTTGGGATTGGCTAGAACCTCCACCAGGTCATAATACCCCTGGCATTTCCCGGATTCCATGTGAGGAGCATCGTTCTGGTAGCTGGGTCCAGGGCAGAAACAGGTGAGCCCCCGGTCTATGCCCACCCAGGTGGACAAGGTTGCTAGGTTCTAGTGCTCCTTCCTCCTTCCCTGACATCTCTAGGGAAACCTTGGTGGTCTGTTTTGGAAAATAATTTTCTACTCCTTTGTCTCAATACTGGAAATGAATATGGGTTTCAGATGCCTTGGGATGCCCACAGATGTTACCTGCTGGAGATAAACCCACGTTCCATTTTCTTCTGCTTGATCCTCTCAAGGCCTTGCTGGTCCTTTCTGTAAAATGGATCCCTTCCTTCTTCTTGGCCCTTGGAAGCAGAAAGGATGCTTCAGAATTTTCTTCCCCACTTCCATCTACTCCCGATCTCCTTCCTTATCCAGTTAGGTCTGAACTTCTTTCTGTTGAATCCACATTGATTGAATACCAAGCTTTCATGTTATCATCCAAGGTCGGATTGGACACAGAAGTGTCTTTTTGAGGGAACAATCCTACTGTCACCTGCCAGTCTTGGTCCCTTGGGTCTTCAGCCTTTCTATGGGAGAGCAGGCCATTTCAGGGCCAGAGTCTATTTCAGAAATAGGGAGCCCTAAAATTGGAGTGGGCCCCAGGTCTGGCCAGCTGGCTTCAGAGAGCCCTTAGGTCTCAGATGGTGGCTTCTTCCCAGCTAGTTTCCATTGCTTTTATCTAACCTAAAGGCATTATAGGAAGAACAGTGGACTTGGAATTAGGAAACATGTGGTGATTGTGAAATCACTTGATTTCTTTGCTTCACTTGCCCAATAGTAAATATTTATTGATTGTAGTCAATTTTAAAAGATTTTCAAGGCTTACATAAATAAAATTTTAAAATACTCTAAAGAAATAAATACTATAATGGATCTGTAATCTTGATTCAGTTCTTTGAATGATACCTATTGGAACTCTTTCTCAGGGACACTCCTCCATGCCCTCCCCTCAAGTTAGCCACAGAGGGTCCACCCTGTATTTTGAAGGCCTTCCTCAATTTCTCCCAGTGCCACGAAGAGAAGAGTAGAGCTCTCTGTCTGTGACCTACTATCTCTTCTCCTTTTCATGGGACCAGGTCATCTTTGTTCCCCCTCATAAGATTCCCTTACACCTTTATCAAAGAGCTTGTACAAACATTGTGCATTAGTCTTACTTGTCTTTGAAACTGATTATTGATTATATGCTGCAGCTAGCTCATACCCAACATGCTTCCTTCTATCGCCATTTTCAGTTTGTCTGAGATAGTGAGGTTCCAGGTCCTGCTACTAGAGAACAAATACTTTTATTGAAAACAAAGGCCTTTTCTGTAGTGAGGAGCTTGGAATTAGTCAAAGTGCTTTGCAGTTTCTTGAAAGCAATTTAATCCTCTCTCCTCCTTCCTTCCAATTCTGGGCCCTCAGCTCATTGTCCATTTCTACTACTCATCCCAGACAAAGATATTATCGGATAAATTCATATAAGAGTGTATAGTGAAGTATAAATGGAAATCTTCATCCTTTTGGTCTTTTCTGTGTGGATAGATGGGGGGAGACAACTCCTTTGAATGATCTTTGATATTTTCCAGTTTTTACAGTGTCCAGGTACTTGATGCAATCAACATAACTGTCTGTCATTCACAAACAGGAATCTCTAAGGGAACTCACAATATTGAGGGAATCCCTCTTTGATTTGTCCTCTGTGCTGGATTTTTTCTAAGTGACTGGTATATAGTGAACATGTAACCAGTGCTTGTTGCCTGTCTGCCATACATTTCACAGTTGTGAGCTTATATTTCATGGGGGTGGGAGGAATGAGTCCATTAATTGAGAGCTCTCTCCTCTCCTCACCTCACATCACTCAGATGTTCTCCCCAATTCTTGTCTCTCATCCCTATCTCACATGAAAAATGGTCCTTCTTCTTTCCTTCTCTTTATTTCTGTCTCTCTCCATGTCTCTATGTCTCTGTTTATCTCTCTCTCTCTGATATAATTGTTTTTCCAGAATATATTAATAGTGACAGCTTCTCCAACATTGACTATTTTCAACTTTTTTTTCTGAATTTTTTTATTTGTATTTATCGCATCATTAGTAATTCAGAGTAATATTTCAAGTGATTGTTGATAGATTCCAATCTTTTGTTAAACTATCGTTTATATCCTTAGATCATTCTTATATTGGAAAATGTCTTTTGGTTCTTAAATATCTGGGTCAATACTAGTCAATTTCAATTATTAGACTTTCACTAGAGATATTTGATGTTAAGATTTAGCCAATTGACTGTTTCCCTTTTTATCCTAGCTAGACTGATTTTGTTCCTGCAAAAGCTTTTAAGTTTTATTTGAAATTATCTAATTATTCTTTTATGTTCATCATTATCCAAAGCTTGGTTTGTTAAGAATTCTTTCCATAAAATAGCCTTGATATTTTACCTCAAAGTCTACAAATTGTCAAAAATGGCAATAATCAATTTTGGAGAGGTTTGGAATGATGGGTGTACCAATATATTGTTGGTGGGGTTGTGAAGTGGTGCAACTGTTTGGAAAACAATTTGGAATTATGCAAATAAAGTGACTATTATATTTATACTCTGAACTAGAGATTCTGCTACTGGGCTTTTATATCCCAAGGAAGCCATAGAAAAGAAGAAAGTCTCCACATACACCAAAATATTTGTAGCAGCACTTCTTGTGATATTTGAGAATTAGAAATAAAGTCAACACCCATCATTTGGAGAATAGCTAAACAAACTGTGGCACATGGATGAAATGATCTATTATTATGCTATAAGAAATTATGTGTATGATGAATTCATGGAATCCATGGAAACTTGGAAAGATCTACATGCACTGATATAGAATGTAATAATCAAAGCCAACAAAACAATATACACAATAACTGCACTAATGTAAATGTAAAGAAAAGCTGAACTTCAAAAAAACTAAATAGTAAATGTAACAAAATTATAAAGCTCAAGTGGGACTTAAATGAAAGGATGTGAGAGGATACCCCTTTACTATATCACTTTATGAAGCCATGAAATCCAACAGATATAATACATTGAAGGTGTTTCCAGACTCTCAATGTACTAATTAATAGTTCTGAGTATTTTTTTTCTTAAAAAATATTATTTGATATATGGGATGGCTCCCAGAGAGGGGAAGGCAGAGAGAAATTTGGGGAAATTCTTTCTATCCCTATACCTTCAATCATAGCTGTAAAAAGTGCTTCCTTCCATTCTTTATTTTTAAAAACATAATGTAACCTTTAATTTTTACATAACATGTTCATTTTGAACTTACTATGGTATATAGGGTAAGATGCTAATCTAAATCTATTTCCTGTCAACCTGCTTTTCATTTTTCCCGGTTCATAATAAACAGGGAAAACATTCCTGACTAGTTTATATCCCTTAGTTGATCAAACACAGGACTACTGTGTTTAATTTTTAAAATTTCTTTCTTGTGTTAATCTGTTTCATTGATCTACTTTTTCTTTTTTAATTATGACAAAAGTTTTGGTAATTACAGCTTTCTAGTTTGAGATTTGGAAGTAGTGGATCTTTTACATTACCACTTATTTTTATCATTTTCCCTTGAGATATTAAACCTCTTTGTTCTCCCAGATAAATTTTGAAATAATATTTTGTCCAATTCTATAAAGTTTGGGTTAGGGTGTGTGTTACAGGACAGGCCTGATTCAGACCAGCTTGCTGCTGTGGGTTCAGAATTGAAATAAAATGTGACTTTTATGGACAATTTGCTGATTAACAAAAAGAGACTTATGTAATTGGAGCTTAGGAAGAATCTTCAGCAATAATACACTTTTTATTAACTTGGATATAGCTTCCCTGCTGTTGTGTAGAACATGCTTCATCTGTTCATTAGGAGACAATATCAAATCTGGGAGTAAAACTCCAAACTTTTCTTTTTCTTTTTCTTTTTCTTTTTTTTTTTTAACCTAAGCCATAGGAAGCTACATTAGTGGCCAGAGCCTTATTCCCCAGGTCAATTCTAAAATAATCTAGCCCAGCTTACATAGTAAATTTCTTCTATAATATGACATTAATTCTATGAATTAGTTAGACAGCATTGCCATTTTCTTGTCTCCATGCATCCCAACTTAGAACAACAAACATCTCTATTTAATTCTTTGTTGTTGTTTTTCAAAAATAACAAATATATTAAGTATTCTGTGTCCCAACTCTTCATAAGTAGATGCTTTCAAAAGCTTTCTATGGTTTCCTCAAGTTGATTCACTCAAGAAACTCCTTTTAAAAACTACCTATAGAATAATTCTTATAGCACAAATATTATTCATTAAATGTTTGACAGAATTCATTTAAAAATCTGTATAGATAAGAGTATTTCTTTTTTTTTATCATCCACTTATAACTTATTCAGTTTTTCTTTCTGAAACTGAATTACTTAAATTTTCCATTTTTGTTTTGTTATTTGAATATTTTGTATTTTTTGAAGTAATCATTCATTTCTTTTAAATTTTGATTTGCCAGCATATATAGTAATTTCTGATTATTATTATTATTATTTCTTCTCTGTTCATTGCAAACTCACCTTTTTTTTTTTAATGTGTTTTTAAAATTTGTTGGTTTTTTTTTCTCCCCTTTTTGGATCAAGTTAAATTAAGGTTTTTTTTAGCTTTTAAAAAATGTTCTAGTTTTCTCATTCTGAGATGATTTTCATTTTCCCATTTTATCTATTCCAATTTTTAATATTTCTTCTAATATTTATCTAGGGTTTGTTATTTTGTTAATTTTTCTAGTTTAAAAAAATATATATGCTCAATTCACTAACTCTGTTTTTTCTGCTTGTTAATTTTTCTTCCAGAAATAGTTTTTCTTCTGAGGACTGACTTAATTGTATTCTCCATATGTGGGTATGTTGTCACATTGTTATCATTCTTTTTTCACAGTTTCAGTTGTTTTTATGATTTGTTCTTTGATCACTTATTATTCAGGTTATTGTTACTTAGTCTCCCTTGTGATCTGTATTTTTTAAAAATTGGATTCATTTTTAAATTTGCTATTTTATTTTGTTATAGATATGAGGAATTCAATATTTCTGCCTTTTATATTTTTGTAAATGTTCTGTGTGATGCTAAGAAATATATGTTCATATGAATATAATTGTACATTTCATAATATTCTCATTTAGAAGTCTCTTTAAGTCTTTTGAATATAATTTTTTCAGTTGTCTCTTGTGTTCTACATTTTACTTCTTTATCTTTCTGTTAGATGTATCTAGTTTTGACAAAGGAACATTGAAGTCTCCTACAATTATTGTTACTACTTTTTTCTTTTCACAATCTGGTTTTCTTGTGAATTTGTTATTTGGTGTATATAAATTTAATAATGATATTGTTTCATTGCTAGTATGCATTTAAATATAAAGTAATTTATTTCATCTGACTTAACATTGTAAATTTTTATTTGTTTTGTCTGAGAACATGATTACCTCCCCTACACCATTTCCATCTTTGGGGAAACAGTCTCAAAACTTAGTTCACTTCTGACAGCATAAGTCCTAAATTCATGATGAAATCAGAACTATCAGATAAGTCCTTTTCTTAACTTCTGCTGGCCTGGGATTTTTGAGGTCACTCTTTGTTTCTCAGAGCATGACTACTGGATACTAGAGTATTTTCTTGACCTTTCAAAAGTTTTAAGGTCTCGGAGGCTCCCTCTTGTTCATCTAGATTAAAGAAGAATAAATACAGAGTCCAAGGACTCAGACCCCTTTAAAGGGCTCAGAAGCCTCTTTCTTCAATTGTCTCTTGTCAGATGTTGAAGCTGATAAAATTTTTTAATTTCTCCAGTCAATCAAAGAGCCTTCTCTTTAATATATAATTAACCAACTGGAACCAGTTACAGAATGTCCATTGCATGTTCCCATATTTCTTTGCACCTCTTTCCATCTTATGAAATTTCTCTCAGAAACATGCTTTTTGGCCTCCTCCATGAGGAGACATATCACCTGACATGCTGAACAGGCACCAAATACCACGCTTTACTCTTGTATATGATAAATTATTGGATTAAAAATTATTTTGACATGTATTTACTTATGTGTTTGTTTATTACCAATTAAACATTTGGAAGTACCTGATTAGTTTCAGTACTATACAAAGCTTTGGGGATACAAATAAAAAAAGAAAAGGCAATATCTATTCTCAAAGAGCTTATATTCTTATATATTTGCTTAAATCCAATTCATCTGTATGCTATGGCGTCATGTCTCTGACATCATGGTCCTCTTCAAGAACAAAGGACAAATAATCTAATGGGGGTGGGGGAGTGAAGACCTATAGTCTTCATAGTATTGTGCTTTGTTTTATTGTGTTTTGTAGATAATATATGGGGCTGGTTTTGCTCTTTTTTTTTGTTGTTTTTAAACAAATTAAACAACCCTATGGTAACTCTATCTTAAGCAAGTCTGTGGGACCATTTTTCCAATAACATTTGCTCACTTTGTGTCTCTGTGTCACGTTTTGATAATTCTTACATTATTTCAAGCTTTTCATTTTTATTACATCTTTTATGATGATCTGTGATCAATGATCTTTGATATTTCTACTATAATTGTTTTGGGGTGCCATGAACCATGCTGATGTAAGGTGGTAACCATAATGGATACATTTGTGTGCTCAGATGGTTCCACCAATCTGCCATTCCTCATTTCTCTCCTTTTCCTTGGATCTTTCTATTCCCTGAGACATAGAAATATTGAAGAATATTACATCAACTTAGTTGATAAAGCAGTGGCAGGGTTTGAGAGGATTGATTCCAGTTTTGAAAGAAGTTCTATTATGGGTAAAATACTATCAAACAGCATTGCCTGCTCCAGAGAAATCTTTTGTGAAAGGAGAGTCAATGGATGTGGCGAAATTTATTTTTGTCTTATTTTAAGAAACTAGCCCCAACCTTCAACAACTACCATTCTGATTAGTCAGCATCAAAGCAAGACCCTCCACTAGAAGTTTATCTCTCATTAAAGACTCAGATGATGGTTTGTCAATAAAGCATTTTTAAAAAGTTAATGTATACACAGGGGTCCTTTTTAAGACAATACTATTTTCTTTTTTTATTAAAGCTTTTTATTTTCAAAACATATGCATGGATAATTTGTCAACATTGACCCTTGCATAGCTTTGTGTTCTGAATTTTCCTCTCCTCCCCACTCCCTCCCCTAGATGGAAAGCAATTCAATATATGTTAAAATATATGTTAAATCCAATATGTATAAAGATATTTATACAATTATCTTGATGCACAAGAAAAATCAAATCAGAAAAGAACAAAACTGAATAAGAAAATAAAATGCAACCTCCAGGGAGACAGGCTGCAGGGATGAAGGATAATTCCAGTGTATACAAGGTACCATTATGTCACAAAGAAATTATTTTAACCTTAAATCCTTGTATGGGGCAATTGTTTTTTTAAAAAGTGACAATACATGCCATTAAGGATTCTATAATCTAATGCATTAAATGAATAAATGAATGAAAGAAGAAATAATAAAAATAAATAAAATGCAAGTGAAAAACAATAAAAAGAGTGAAAATGTTATGTTGTGATCCATCCTCAGTTCCCACAATCCTCTCTCTGGGTGTAAATGGCTCTCTTCATCACAAGATCATTGAAACTGGCTTCAATCATCTCATTGTTGGAAAGAGCCATGTCAGATTTGATCATTGTATAATATTGATGTTGCCGACACAATACTATTATATACTTAATAGAGTACAGTATAGTATAAACTTAGCTTTTATATGTACTAGGAAACCAAAGTGACTTACTTTATTGTGATATTTGTTTTATTGTGGTGGTCTGGAATTGAACCCACAATATCTTTGAAGTATACCTGTTCTCAAAAGGAAACTGAAAGGGAGGAGGAGTTCCAGAGGGTACTTGACCCAGGGGACATGATGAAGATGATGATGGAATAGAAATCAAACAGAGTAGCTGGTATTTTGAGCTCTTATAAAGGGAGGATATGGGAGGTTTTCCTCTGTCCTTCAACTCTCTAAACAGAGGGGCAGAAAGAAAGCAACTGAAGGTACTAAAGAGGAACAAAACTGAAGCAACATCCAAGATGATGAATTTCCTGGTAATGAGATTATCTGATGATTAATTTATCATGGATGGGTAAGATGAAGATGATGTGAGCAGAGGGGATGGTGACAAATGAATCAGTTTAATTGGGGAATTTAATCAATCAACACTTAAGGTTTCCTTGTCAGTCAACATGCGTTTATTTACACTTACATGTCATTATTTTTACAATTATATTTGTATATATACATGCATTTATATATAGTTATATTTTTATCTAGGGATACAAAGCAAGGTAAAAACCAAACCAAAATCAATCAAAAATCAGTCCCTGTCTTCAAGGATTGTACATTCTAATCAGACAACAATTAGTGCATTACATATGTGTGTGTGTATGTGTGTGTGTGTGTGTGTATGTTAACTGTATAAATGGAAGACACTCTCAGAATAAAAGGATGGTGGTAGGGTGGTGGTAGGTATAAATGAGGCATTAGGAAGGGCCTTTTGGAAGACTTGGGATTTGGGCTGAGTCTTGAAGGAAGCTAGGAAAGTTAGGAAACACAGGTGAGGAGGAAGAGAGCTCCAGTCATGAGGGACAACCAGTATGAAGATGGAGTTGGGAGATGAAATATTGTATATGTGGTAAAGCATGTAGCCAATATGATTGCATTGGAGTGTACATGATTAGGAAAATAATATAAGAAGACTGGACAGGTAAATTGGGACTAGATCTTGAAGGATTTTAAATGTCAAACAGAGGAGTTTAAGTTTGATTCTAGAATTGGGATAATCAGGTATTTCTTGCAGAATTGCTATAGATAAACCTATACCTTAGAAAAGGCATCTGGTACCCATGATGAAGATGGTCTAGAGAACAGGAACAGAATTGAGGTGGGGAGATCAATTTGAAAGGTATTATAATAGACAGACAAAAGGTAATGAGTAACTGAATTAAGGGATCAATTGTGACTTGAGGAGATGGTAAAGCATACTTCTTGCCTGATGGCAGAAAACTGTCATACTATAAGTTATAAGGATGGGGCTTACAGTGTGTTGTTTTGCTTTTCATTATTATATTTACTTATTTATTACAAGGAGAGATTCTACTGGAAATGAAGATGAATTGTTGGAAAATGATCCTGTTGTATAAAAAAGGAAAATAATAAAAACATTTAAAAGGAGGAGAATCAAAAGAAAGAAAATGGAGGCTATCTATTTTCTTGCCCATTCCAAAGCTTAAAGTACTGCTGGTTCTGCCATTTACTATTTGTATGACAGTAGGCAGATTACTTCACTTTTCTGTGACTCAATTTCCTAAACTGTACAATGAAAAGATTGGATTAGATGACCTCTAAAATATTCCTTCCAGTCTTCTATGAGCTGTTGTATTCAAATTATCTTCATCATTCCCTGCTTTATCCTTTTCTCTAGTTTGATAAAAAGATGGATCTTCTTATGAAGACTAATGGCTCCACTTATCATCTTAATCATATTCCCTATTCTTTCCTCTGAAAGTTTTCCCCTCAATCATTTATTTTCAGTCTTATCCACTAATTCCTTCTCCTACAAACATGTCTAGGTCTTCCTAACCCTTAAAAAAAATCTTTATTTGATTCTGCCAAACTCTGAAAAAAGGGTGAGTTACACATTTCCTCACCTCCTATTACTAGCATCTTATAATCCCTTTACAATCTGGCTTCTGATTCTGTCACTTGATTAGAATGACTGCCTTCACGACTGCCATCAGTCTTTTAACTGCTATTCTGGTGAGCTCTTCTCATTCCTTATTCTTGACTTCCCCGTGCTTTTGCCTGACGGTATCTGGGTCTTCTCACTTCCTTTGCTTCTATGGCACAGTTATGCTTTTGGAATGCTGAGATCAGTTCAAATTTATTCAAGAAAGCCAATTATTATGAAATAGCAGAGGAGACTGAGAAGCTGTGGTCCTACAAGTAGGAGAAGAGCCATACTTGTAGGACCACAACTTCTCAGTCTCCTCTGCTATTTCATTATCCCTTTTCCCTTTAACTGTGGGTCTGTTCTGAGAGCTTTTCTATCTATGTAGATTCCCTCCCTTAGTGACTTTATCAGACTCCATAAATTCAATCTGACGGTCAAATTTATGTCTCTAGCCCTAATCTCTCTTAATCTCTTGCAAACTCATCAAATTCAGCATGTTCGAAACAGACCTCATTAAGTTTTCCCCAAAACCTATCCCTCTTCTAAAACTTCCCATTTCTTTTGATAGTATCACCATCTATCCAGTCACCCCAGATCTGCAAACCTGGAATAATCTTTGACTTTTTTTGCACTTAATAGTGTTTTTTCCAATTATATGTAAAGATAGTTTTCAATATTCATTTTTGTAAGATTATGAGTTCCAAATTTTTCTCCTCTTTCCCTTCATTACCTCTGTCTTTCTTAAGACAGCAAGCAATTCAATATAGGCTATATATGTACAACTATGTTAAACATATTTCTATATTAGTCATCTTGTGGAAGAAGAATCAGAACAAAAAAATGAAAAATCATGAAAAAGACCCCAAAATTTAAAAAGTGAAAATAGCATGCTTCAATCTGGATTCATACTTCTTTCTCTGGCTATGAATGGCATTTTCCATGAGATTTTTTTTGGAATGGTCTGAAATCATCATATTGCCAAGGAGAGCTAAGTCTATCAAAGTTGATCATCGCACAATGTTGCTGTTACTGTGTACAATGTTTTCAAATCATATAAGTTTTTCTAGTATTTTTTTCCTGAAATATACCTCCTCATCATTTTTGTAGTACAATGTTATTCCATCACAATCCTATACCACAACTTGCTCAGCTTTTCCTTAATTGATGGGTATCCCCTCAGTTTCCAATTCTTGGCCACCACAAAAAGAGATGTTACCAATATTTTTGTATATGTGGGTCCTTTCACCGTTTTCATTATCTCTTTGGGATATAGATCTAATAGTGGTATTGCTGCATCAAAGGGGATGCACAGTTTTATAGTCCTTTGAACATAGCTCCAAATTACTCTCCAGGATGGTTGGATCAATTCATAATTCCACCAACAATGCATTATAATGTCCCAGTTTTCCCACGTTCTCTCCAACATTTATGATTTTCCTTTTCTGTCATATTAGCCAAACTGAAAGGTATGAGGTTGTGCTTTAAAGTTATTTTAATTTTAATTTCTCTAATAAATATTGATTTAGAACATTTTTTTTTTCATTTGATTTTAGATAACTTTAATTTCTTCATTTGAAAACCGCCTGTTCATATCCTTTGATTATTTGTCAATTGGGGAAAATCCTTACCTTTTGACTTTCCCTGTTATTGCCCCATTCCTGTTATATAATTCTTTCAATTTTACCTGTAACCCAGTTCTCATATCCATTTCATTCTCTCCAATTACATAAGCCTTTAATGCAGGGCAAATTCTTATCACTTCTTACATGGACTGCTATAATTTCTTTCTAATTTGTCTCCCTACTTCCACTCTTCCCTCACTAATCTATTCTTCACATTATTGTCAAATTAATATTCCTAAAGCACAAGTATGACCATGTCACTGCCTACTCAAAAAATATTTAACAACTCTCATTTTCTCTAGAACAGAATACAGAAATCTTTTTTTCTCTATATTTATTTTTTATTATAGTTTTTTTTATATCCAATATGCATGGGTAATTTTTCAACACTGACTTGTTATGGGCCAGAACTTGAAAAAAAGGTGCTAAGTCACTGGAATTGATAGAGACAATGATTATGTACTTAGTACTTATTAGAGTTCACACCTTTAAGAGAGCATATATAAGGAGGAGCTCCCACAAGCCACCTCTCTCGGAGGCAGAGTCAGATTCACTCCATATTCCACCTTTGTGCTGGATGGAGCCTTTGGATTCAGAAGGAGCTAGAGGCAGAAGCTGGAAGAGACAAAGGACTTGTGGCAAGAGCTCTCGGAACCAAGGAGAGAGAGAGAGGTCTCTAAAAAAGCTAACTGGGCCCCAGGAAAAGATTCAAAACTTTGAAGGAGAAAATAAAGGATTTGGACTTTAACTCCTGGCTGCATTTGAGGTGATTATTGAACTGAACTGAAACTAAGGCTCCCTCCAGAAGCTCCCCAAGAAACCTGCTCTCAGAGAACATTATATTTTAGAGAAGAAAATTACACTGATCCTTGCAAAAACTTCTGTTCCAATTTTTCCCCTCCTTCCCTCCACCCCCTCCCCTGGATGGCAAGTAGTCCCATACATGTTAAACATGTTAAAGTATATGTTAAATACAATATATATATATATATATATATATATATATATATATATATATATATACAGTTATCTTGCTACACAAGAAAACTCAGATTTAGAAAGAAGGTAAAAATAACTTGGGAAGAAAAACAAAATGCAAGCAAGCAATAACAGAGTGTAAATGCTATGTTGTGGTTCACAGTCATTTCCCAGTGTTCTTTCTCTGGGTGTATCTGGTTCTGTTCATTACTGATCAATTGGAACCGATTTGGATCCTCTCATTGTTGAAGAGGCCACGGCCATCAGAATTGATCATCATATAGTATTATTGTCGAAGTGTATAATGATCTCCTGTTTCTGCTCATTTCACTCAGCATCCATTCATGTAAGTCTCTCCAAGCCTCTCTGTAGAGAATACAGAAATCTTTATAATTTTATTATCTCTCTCCTTTCCCTTTCTAGGCTTATTACATCCTACTTTCTTTCACATGTTTTGCATCCCTAATGAAGACTAGAGCTTCTAGCTGACAAAGATTGATCTTCCTCCTCTATTCCATTTCCAATTATTCATTTATCAATCTTCTTTTCTCTATTTTTCTCTGTTTTATAAGGTCTTATTTTAAATAAAGCTTTTTATTTTCAAAACATATGCACAGATAATTTTTCAACATTAACCTTGCGAAACCTTGTGTTCCAATTTTTCTCACTTCCTCCCTCTAAATAGCAAATAATCCAATATACGTTAAACATGATAAAATACATGTTAAATCTAATATACATATACATATTTATACAATTATCTTGCTACACAAGAAAAATCAAATCAAGGGGTAGTTAGGTGGTGAAGTGGATAGAGCACCTGCCCTGAATTCAGGAGGACCTGGTCTCAGACACTTAACCAAGTCATAGCTATGTGACCCTGGGCAAGTCACTTAACCCCAATTGCCTCAGCAAAAAAAAAAAAAAAAAAAAAAGTAAAATCAGATCAAAAAGGAAAAAATGAGAAAGAAAATAAAATGCAAGCAAACAACAGCAAAAAGAGTGAAAATGCTATATTGTGAACCACACTCATTTCCCACGGTCCTCTCTTTGGGTGTGGGGATGGCTCTCTTCATCACAAGATCATTGAAACTGGTCTGAATCATCTCCTTGGTGAAAAGAGCCAACTAGAGGTTGTTGTTTTTTTTCTTTTTCTTTTTTTTTTTTTTCTGAGGCAATTGGGGTTAAGTGACTTGCCCAGGGTCACACAGCTAGAAAGTGTTAAGTGCCTGAGGCCAGATTTGAACTTGGGTCCCTTCTGACTTCTGGGCTGGTGCTCTATCCAATGTACCACCTAGTTGCCTTGTCTTATTTTTTTATTCTGTGACTTATCATTTCTTTTATTTGCACAAAAGAGTGAATGATCATGCTTTACCTGAGGAAAAAAATAATTAGGGTTTAAACATGATCTTCTATATTGAAGCATCTTTTTTGAAGGTTTGGGATTAGTCCCATAAGCTTTTGTACTGGCAACTTTGGGTTTGCCTTGGAATCACTGATGACCTTAGAGTTAGACATGATAACCTTGGCTTTAGACTTGGTGACCTTGGTGACCTTAATGTTAGACTTGGCGACTCTGGGTTCAGTAGTAAACTTCAATTTAGTAGATTTGGGCCAGTGGGTTTTTTTTTTTAATTAATAATTTTTTATTATATATATATTTATTTATAATATTATCCCTTGTATTCATTTTTCCAAATTATCCCCCCCTCCCTCTAGTCCCTCCCCCCGATGACAGGCAATCCCATACATTTTACATGTGTTATAATATAGTCTAGATACAATACATGTGTGTGAATATCATTTTCTTGTTGCACAATAAACTTTAGATTCCGAAGGTACATGTAACCTGGGCAGACAGATATTAGTGCTAACAATTTACATTCACTTCCCAGTGTTTCTTCTCTGGGTGTAGCTACCTCTGTCCATCATTGATCAACTGGGAGTGAGTTGGTTTTTCTTTATGTTGAAGATTTCCACTTCCATCAGAATACATCCTCATACAGTATTGTTGTTGAAGTGTACAGTGATCTCCTGGTTCTGCTCGTTTCACTCAGCATCAGTTGATGTAAGTCTCTCCAGGCCTCTCTGTATTCCTCCTGCTGGTCATTTCTTACAGAGCAATAATATTCCATAACCTTCATATACCATAATTGACCCAACCATTCTCCAACTGATGGGCATCCATTCATCTTCCAGTTTCTAGCCACTACAAAAAGAGCTGCCACAAACATTTTGGCACATACAGGTCTCTTTCCGCTCTTTAGTATTTCTTTGGGATATAAGCGGGCCAGTGGGTTTGATAACCTTAGACTCAGGGTTTCTGGCAAACTTAAGAATGATCTTAGGGCCTTGGTGGGGATTTTGAAGCTAGCATATCTGGTGAGAGCCTTTGGCCCTTGGTGATTGGATTTAAGGAGCATGTACATGGGGAGACCTTGGTACTAAGGCCTTGAATGACCCCTGCATAGAGGTTGATGGGTTTGGAATTGTTGGACGGCATGATAAAAATTTATGAATTTTAGCAAAGTGAAAGTTTTTCAGAAATTAAAGATCTTGTACAGACTCCTATCTCTGTGACCCGTTTTTACTGAGGCCATTTTTATGCCATCTGTGCAATTGATTGTAGGTGCTATAGTTCTTAGATTTGTCCATCTGTCCACTGGAAGACATTGAAAGTGATAGGGGAAGCTCTAGGGCTCTCTGTGGTCCCTCACTCCTAGAAATATCCATTCATGAACAAAATAATGGGGTAAGAATGGCATAGCTTATCTAGAGTTATGTGGCTCAGCAGTGGCCATTATCACTCTCTTCTCCTAAGAAGAACATATCTGGATTTTTTAATTGAAATCTCCTCCCCACTCCCTCCTTCCACTTTTGCTGATCATCCTTAGATCCACTCCTCTCCAGGAATGGGCCACAGTCCTAGGATGCATGACCCTTTCTTGGAAAAATCATATTCTAATATACCCATTTCTTCCCTGCCCCCCTTTCCCAGGAAAGCTGTTTGTTGCCCCCTCCATCCTGAGAACATATTTCAATGACACCCCATTATTTTCTCTTCTAAGGCAACTTCCACTTCGCTCTACCCCAGGCTCTCCTCTCCACTACTTTTTTTCTATTCTACAGCACCCCGTCCTGATCAAAAGAACACAAAGATTATTATGACTTCTCTGCTTACCCCATGCTGGGTGGAAGGATGTCTCTGTCCCCAGCCTTTCCTTGTATTCCCTCATCCACAGAGGCATGCTTCCTCTGTGTTACAACCCCAAATGATTCACCGATAAGAGAATGCTGGTTTTAGTTGTCAGAATATCAGAATTCTTCCTTCTTTCCTTCTAATTCTTTAAAGTTATTTTAAAATCTTTAATAATGATAGTGCTTGAATAGCACTTTAATGCTTTCAAAGTGCTTCACAAATATCTCATTTGATCCTGGGAGATAGGTTTTATTATTATTTCCATTTTACAAATGGGGAAACTGAAGCAGAAAGAAGTTAAATTCCTTTAAGCCCTTTGGGATATAGATATAGTTGTGGTATTACTGTTTCAAAAGGTTACACACAATTTAATAGCCCTTTAGGCATAGTTCCAAATTGTTCTCCAGATTGATTGTATCAGTTTACAACTCCACTAATAGCATATATGTCCCAATTTTCCCACATTCCTCCCCACACATACATATGCTTCTCCTTTTCTGTCATATTAACTAAATTGATAGATGTGAATTGATATCTTAGAGTTATTTTAATTTTCACTTTTCCAATCAGTAATGATTCAGAGCATTTTTTCATGTGACTATTGATAACTTTAATTTCTTCTTCAGAGAACTGCCTGTCTGACTGTTTATCAGCTCTTATTTTCATAAATTTTGCCTTATTTATTGTTGAATTGTCATTTTTGACTCAATTTCTATCCTAATTTTGACTTCTAAAAATTTTATTTCTTCTTTGAATCATTTCAGAGTTTGTTATTGTTGTCTCACTTTTTCTGGTAATTTAGAAAAATTTAATATCTTGATCTCTCTAAATTTTTTAAAAAATAATACTCATTCACTGAATTGTGATCTTTTGTAGAATGCTTGCTCATTTTTTCTTGTTTCTTCATGAGTCATACTGTTGGGTTTATCTGTTTGGGAGCTGGGCTCATTCCCAGCCTTTCTTTCTTGTTATTTTATTTTTCAGCCTTTTTTCTTCTGAACTTGGCAAGCTGCATCAGACTTCTTTCTGTAGTTTTTTCACTGTTTTCCTTTTCTCTTTCATGAAATACTCATTTTATCTTGTTTCAAGCCCTATGACTGAGAGATCTCAGCCTCAAATTAGGAGATACGGGGGTTTGCCTGGATTTATATCATGTGTACAATTCATGGGGAGTTTGCTGAAGCCCTACTTATAGCCCTATTTCCCTCACAAATGGAATCCTCATCTCTTCTTGCTGATTTTGTACTTCTAGGTACATTATTATTGTGTATACTTTCCATCATATGTCTGGTAGGATCCATGTTTTCTATCTGTTTTGGAATATGGGCATTCAGATGGAGTCATTGATATGAAGAGAAAGAATAAAGTTCACTTCATCTGGAACTACAGACACAAGCCTATTGGGTGATAAATATTGCATGCAAGCCAGAATAAACATGATTCATGTTAGTGGGTCTTTGTGTGATTCAAACATCCCCTGATATTTCAGAAAATTTATATTGTGTATATCCTCATTCTTCTTCCTAGAAAATGTTTTTGTTTCTATAGATTTGGTACTTTTCTTGTTATTTGAGGTTTGGAGATAAAGAAGTACACATATGATACCATCTTGCTGATAATTTGTATGCTCCCCAATCATTTTTTACATGAGCAAGATCTTGTCTAGCCACACCTTTCTTATCTTTTACTTGTGTGTTTGATTTCTTGTATCCAAGGGCAGCTAGGCAGCAGAGTAGATGGAGCACTGGGCTTGGAATCATGAAAACTCATCTTCCTGAGTTCAAATCTAGCACTAGTGTTTGACTCCAGCTAAGTCACTTAATTTTGTTTGCCTCAGTTTCTTCATCTGTAAAAATGAGTTGGAGAAGGAAATGGCTGAGACTGAATTTATAATCATTTTGAACCAACACATAAAAAAAGTTTACTTTTTTTCCTCTCATTGTTTTTCCCTTTTGTTCTGAGTTTTTTCCCAATATGATTCATAAAGAAGTGTGTATTAAAAATTAATATAGGGACAGCTAAGTAGCACAGTGGATGAGTACCAGTCCTGAAGTCAGGAGGACCTGAGTTCAAATCTGGCCTTAGACACTTAACTTTTTCTGGCTGTGTGATCCTGGGCAAGTCACTTAACCCCAATTGCCTCAGCAAAAAATAAATAAATAAATAAAATAAAATAAAATAAAATCAATGTGTATGTTTAATCAGAAAAAAATAAAACAATTTAAGAGAAAAAGAAACTAAAACAAAAATAAAGAACAGAAGGAAATGGCAAATCACTCCAGTATCTTTTCCAAGGAAACCCTAAATAGGGTCACAAAGAATTGGACAGAACTGAACAACAACAATATCCATGTAGAAGACTTTATATTTATTCCTATTGAATATTATCGTATTTGATTTATCCCAATATTTTGACTCTATCATCCAATATATTAACTATCTTTCTTAGCTCTGTATCATCTGAAACATGTTGAGATTTTTAAAAATCATGTCTTTTATATCTTAAGTCATTCAAAAAAATATTGAACAGCTCAGGCTCAAGTATTAATATGGAGTATTAGAGCAGGGCTTCTTAAACATTTTCCACTTGGGATCCTTTTTCGTCCGAGAAATTTTTACACAACCCCAGCTAGATAGGTATATAAAACATGAGTCTAGAGAATATAAATAGATATGTAAAATATTAAGTCAAAGTAAATATTTACTGATAATAAAAATCATATGACATCCATATTCAGTTACATGACCTCATATCAGGTCATGAACCACAGTTTAAGAAACTTTGATTAGAAATCTCTCTCTGAGTTGACAAACTGAGCTATGTGGTTCAATGGATAGAGCTCTGGACCTGAAAAATCAGGAAAAATGGAGTTCAAATCCAGCCTCAGACACTGGTTGTATGGTCCTCAGCCAGTCACCTAACTATTGCTTGCCTTAATTCACTGTGGAAGGAAATGGCAGAAGCACTCCAATATCTTTGCCAAAAATACTATGGACAATATAGGCATCCTATAATCCATAGGGTCACAAAAAATTGAACATGACTTAATGATTGAACAACAACTAGGAGGTGACATTAATGTCTGCTTTCCAAATCAACCAATTCCAAATTCACTTCACTCCTCGCCTATGGCTCACATTTTTCTTTTTTGCTCACAAGGAGAGTAGGAGAGTCTTGCCTAAACTTGTATGGACTGATGCAAAGCAAAGTTAAAAGAACCAGGAAAACAAGACTCCCGCTACAATGTAAATAGAAAGAATGGGAACAGCAAAAAATGAATTTAAAACATTGTTTTATGACAAATCTCAATTCCAAAAAGAAACTGGAAAATATAGCTCCCTTCCTTCTTTGAAGACATAGGAGATCTTTTCCAAATGTGTATAATGTTATCTTTGCTGTCATACATGGAAGGATCATATGGGTATTAGTTGACTGGTTAGCTGGTAGATCCTTCTAATTCTCCTGTATGTGAATAGCTTTATGATAGCTGCATTGAGCCTAGAAACAATAAGGAGCTTCTTGAAGGAGACCTGTGGCACTCAAAAGAATTTGGCCCAAACCATGAAAGTGGGAAAACTAAATGAACAAAGAATGCCTATTGTCCAGATTATGGTATGCAATTAGATAGCCTGTCTATCAGAATATATCTCCGGGGACAAACAAGAAAAATGTTTTATGACAAATCTCAATTAGGCCGTCCCAGAATCAAACAAAGGAAGGAAAAACCAGATGGATTGCCTTGAGAAATTGTAAAATGTAATGAATGACCCCAGGCTTCTCTGAAAACAGACTGTTCAAAAAAAAACAGATCAAACAAAAAACAAGTTCCAGTAGGCTTACCTATGTTTTCAGATAGCTACAAGTGATAAAATAATACTTCCCCCAGGGAACTAGATATGAGTATTACCCAAAGGGCAATGAAGAGGTACATGGTAGCTGTGAATTAGCTGCCACATGTTGCATGTAAAGAACTTTGAAGAAGAGCTGGAGGGAAGGAAATGAACCAGTGAAACATAGGGGGAAAAATAAGATGGATCACTTTAAAATCAAGAATGCCATGCATGAGGTAATGAGCCTTCCTTAGCAAATGCATGTGTCTAAGTTCATATTAAATTTACCAAGGTACTAATAAAAACTGTCTTGTTCCTGCTCCTTTTTGCACTTATGCACTTCTTTTGTGTCCTGTATAATTTTTGTTTTACTTATTTACCTTGGTAAATTTAATATGAACTGTGCCACCCAGCTGCCCCTAAAAAGTTGGCTTTGATGTTTAAAACCACAGATTTTTCTAAAAATCAGATCTAACAATGCAGTTTCTCCCCTAGCAGAAGTCTTCAAACAAAACGGTTCTAAGGACATCCTGGGTTCTAAGGGCCCTCCCAGCTTTGACACCCTGGGTTCTAAGGGCCCTCCCAGCTCTGACACCCTGGGTTCTAAGGGCCCTCCCAACTCTGACATCCTGGGTTCTAATGGCCCTTGCAGGTATGACATTCCTGTTCTAAAAATTCTCCTAGCTTTTACCTTCTCTACTCTAAGGAGTCAGTTTGTCACAGATGATGGAAGGAAAGGACAATAACAATATTAATCTCCAGTGATCTCTTTACAAAGTATGACCACTTCTCTCTGAGTTTAAAAGGCTAACATGATTGACTCCCCTAAAAATTGTCCATTCCCCTCAGAGTTTTAAATAGTGAAACCCTGAAGGCAATTGGTATATTTTGAAAGTTTAGGGCATAACTTACTGCATGGAGTTAGAAGGTCAATAGGTATTACACATTACACATATTTTTGGACTTTTTCAATGCATTGATCATTTTTCTGGGTTTTTTCCCTCTTTAAAAATGCTGTTATATGGGATAGCTTCTAGGAAGATAAAGGATACAGGAGTTAGCTATGATGATATAAACAAAATGACATGGCAAAATTTACTTAAGAAAAATAGAAAGTTTGGGGCAGTTAAGAGCGAGAGCCTCTTAGAGGAAAGAATCCAACTTTTCATATTTTTGGGGAAAAGGAAGAAATTTTTCTCTCCTCTTCCACATTGATCATAGCTTTTAACAGAACTTATAGCATAAGCTCTTTTCATAGTGGCTAGAAACTGGAAGATAAATGGATGTCCATCAATTGGAGAATGGTTGGGTCAATTATGGTATATGAATGTTATGGAATATTATTGCTCTGTAAGAAATGACCAGCAGGAGGAATACAGAGAGGCCTGGAGAGACTTAAATCAACTGATGCTGAGTGAAATGAGCAGAACCAGAAGATCACTATACACTTCAACAATGATACTGTATGAAGATGTATTCTGATGGAAGTGGAAATCTTCAACATAAAGAAGAGCCAACTCACTTCCAGCTGATCAATGATGGACAGAAACAACTACACCCAGAGAAGGAACACTGGGAAGTGAATGTAAATTGTTAGCACTACTGTCTTTCTACCCAGGTTACTTATACCTTCGGAATCTAATACTTAATGTGCAACAAGAAAATTGGATTTACACACATATATTGTATCTAGGATATACTGTAACACATTTAACATGTATGGGATTGCCTGTCAACTAGGGGAGGGAGTAGAGGGAGAGAGGGGAAAATTTGGAAAAATGAATACAAGGGATAATGTTATAAAAAAATTACTCATGCATATATACTGTCAAAAAATTTATAATTATAAAATTAATTTTAAAAAAAGAATTTATAGCATAGTGGGAAACATCCCAATCAATAATTGGAGACATGTTTTCCAAGCAGACAAGGATATAGAAAAACAGTTACTAGAATCTAGAAACACCTTCAAAGAGTGGAACTTCAAAGAGACTCATCTGTGTAATCAAGAAAGATCAATTGAGCCACGGAGAAGTTCTTTTCCTTTATAAATCAGACCAGTTTCTTTGGGAGAGAGCTTGCAGGGTTACCTCTTTATGTCCTGATATCAGGAATTTTTCTGTGCACAGTAGTAAAATTTTCTCATTCTTAAAGTACTAATAATTCACTAGTGATTGATTATTCACTAGCCTAGTAATTCACGTGACTATGGGTAGTGCTATATCTCTTGCAAGCCACCAGGTGGTGATCTAAGCTCAAGCTTCTGCAATTCATTTCCATTGTATGTGAGCAAGGACAATCAAATATTCACTCTCCCTTTTTTTTTTCCTCTTAATTTCTCCCCCACCCCTCAGTTTCTATGTTTAAAGCCTAGGCATATAGCTCAAAACTGCATTAAGCTTTTTGAGACACGCTATATGTTTTCATAATTTATATAAAGATATGCCCCATTTGGGACAGCTAGTTGGTGAAGTGGATAGAGTACAAGATCTGTAGTCAAGAATTCCTGAGTTCAAATTCTGCCTCAGACATTTGCTAGCTGTATGACCCTGGGCAAGTCACTTAACCCAGTTTGCCTCAGTTACCTCATCTGTAAAATTATCTAGAGAATAGCTGTCACTTTGCCAAGGAAACCTCAAAAGGGATCATAGAGTTGGATAAGACTGAAAACAACAAAATTGCCCTATTTAAACTAGCAAATTTGGAGTATCTTAAGAAGTAAGAACAGAAAATTTGAGATGTAAGGATGAGATTCAGGTATAGTTAAGTCATTCTTCATCTGATAAAGGTTATGAGGTTTTGAGTAAATATTTGTACATTTACATCATTTGCAGAGACAATGAACTTGCTCCCAGGACATAGTTGCCTCCATCTTTCCCCAGGCACTCATTCATATAGATCATTTGCACAGAAACTTGGAATTAAAAAAAAATTAGAAAACATGGAACTGCAGAGCTCTTTCATGATTGTTTGGCAAACTGTCATTGCCTGGTTATGACTTAGCCTACAGAGGCAAAGATTTAGGAAATGTACTGGTAGATCACCATAAGTTAGGATGAGGTCCCTCACTGAAGGGAGCTAACCCTGAAGTGAAAGTAATTGAGAGGAAAGCTTGAACCTTTGCTTTCTCCATTAGTTATCACTCTAATATCTCTGCTTTCTGTGTATTTTTGGTGCTCAAAGACAGATGCAGGATGAAAACCATAGCATCTTCTGACGGGAATTATCCTTGGGAGTCAGTGAGGAGCCTCTGAAAAATTTTTGGGCATGGGAATGACATGGTCAGATTTATGCGTTCAGATTATTATCTCACTTGTGTGATGGATGGATTAGAGAAAGATCATTGAAGTATAGGATTTATAATTGGAAGGGATCCTAGAGGCTATCTAGTCTGACCCCTCATTTCACTAAAGCTCAGAGTGACTGGATCAAGGTCACATAAATAGCAAATGACAGATCAAGGAAGGATTGAGGTCAGGAGGAGAGATCAGCTAGGAGATTATTATTAAACAACATGGCAGACTAGACATTTTCTCCAGTCCCTACTACCTCTCCAACCTCTCCAAAACAGAAATGATAAACCAAAGATAAAGCAACTTCAGCGGTTTCCATTATTTTTAGGATCAAGAATTCAAAAGAATGTTAAAAAATACCCCAGACTCAAGAACTGATATTCACTAACCCTGAGGTTACTTAGCATCCCTGCCTCACCTCCCGTGCAGTAAGTATTAGAAGGCTAAAGTACACGACACACTATACTATGCTCCCCACTAGGGTGAAAGTCTCTTTGGGTTTCAGCATCCAGTTTGGCCACTGCCTTTAAAGAGCAAACGACTGCTAGGAGCTGAAACCTGGAAGTACCAACACCAATGCCAGGCAAAAACAGCCACTGCCAAGAGCAGCCTTTGCTAATGCCAGGAAAGGCAGGCTCTGAACTCCTGGTGCTGGTCCAGAGAACCCAAGAACAGACGGACAGTACAGGACACTGTGCACAAGGAACTATACAGCACTCTACCAACCATGATGGAAGAACACAGCATCTAGCTAGGACCAGTGACCCAAAAGTCACTTGGGCAGAGATCTAGGCTGGTGAACAATAAATTGCTCAGTGTGAAAGGAGACTGAGATACTCTGAGATCTAATCCTCAAGGAAACCACAATCAAAGGAGAGAGATTCAGAAGTAAATGATAAGGAAAATAAGCTCTGTGTGTGTGTGTGTGGGGGTGGATATATGTAGTACTAAAGATTTTAGGAAGAACTATTTTTAAAACAAACAGATAAATCAACAGAAAAAACAGAATCAACAATTAAACAAACAGAAAAAAATCAACAGTTAAAGCAGAAGAAATATGGCCTTTAGAGCTGGTAAATGAAATGAATACGTATGTATGAATACGTATTGTAAAATGAAGGGAAAATGATCCAACACTTGAGAAAGAGGACCCAGTGGGATTTGAGGAGAACATGGAAACACAACATTGCTTCTAAGTGATTTAGATGAGAAATAAGAATTGTGAATACAGAATTTATGTGCTGTGCAGCAACAATAATGAACAGAATAGAAAAACTTAAATCTGCCATGACAAGTCTCACCAAAGAATTGAGGGAACAATGCATTGGGAACGCAAACACACAGAAATGAAGGCCAATCTAAAAGAAGAAAAAGAAAAAAGAAAGAAAGGAAAAATATTAAAATAAAATATACAGATCTCCAAGATAGGATGCATAGAGATAACCTAAAATAATAGATATTCCCAGAAGAATTATAGGACAAAAAAACCTTAATACCATAACAAAAGAAAACTTCTCAGAACTATTGAACATAGAAAATGAAATTCCAATTGAAAGAATTCATAGATCACCTTGGGGGAGGGGGAATAAAAACAAGGCTGTAAATTCCTAGACAGAGATAATTCAGAAACAATCAGCTCTGTAAGCCATCTAGAAAAATACCTTTCAATACAAGAGAAAGGACAGTTGAATAACACAAGATTATTCAAAACTCACTAGAAAAAGGAGAGAATGGAACAGGGAGAGACTAGAACAGCACTAGAGCTCAGGGTGTAGTTCATGGTGATCTTTCTTGAAAATTTGAGTTTAGCCATACAGACAAAATATGGATGTTTGATAATGTAGAAGAGCTTGAAATATTTTTAGAAAGAAAACCAAAACTAAAGAGATCATTTGCTTCTCAAACACTCCAACAACAGAAATACAGGAGTGGTTAAGAGATGATAGTAATAGCAACTGACAACAGAAAGATTAATAAGAGATTTCTATCTACCCAAGGAGGCAAGAATGAATGTGAAAATACAGTGGAGGTAACAGAAAAGGCAGACAGAAAACATTATAGACCGAACCTGTTGATATCTTGCCTATATGTGAATGCTTCCTTTGTTAGACTACATCTTGGCAAGGGACAATATGAGAAAGGTGGGGAGGGAACAAGGGGATACAGAGGAATGTAATGTGCCTGGGCAAAATTGAGGGCTTCTAATGAAGAGAAAGTAACTTCTGTAATATCAGAAAGAAAAAAAAAACCTAAAGGGAAAGTGGGTGAAAAGAAATGGAAAGATTGAAAAGGGAAGGAAAGGAAGGAACCCTTAAATTGGCAATGGGAGAAGGTTCCACTGATGAACACCCCTATGTGTGAAGGGAGATGAGGATCCTACACTGCAAAAGATCTGGGGGAAATCAGAACCCCTCAGGGCAACTAGCATCTAGAGGAGCAGGAGAACATGGATGTAGGGAGGAGATTTCTTGGCAAATGTGGGAAAAATGTCAACAAGAGATAGATGAAGTGGGGAGGAGAGCAGTTGTTGGTATGAAAGGGCACTATCATGACCTCTCTAACTTTTGTAATAACTGGCATTGTTCTGGGAGTGAGACACAATAGAAAAGGGGCATCTATGAGGAAAGCCTTAAAAGGCAGTGACAGAAAATGCTTAAAGGACAGAACCTAGATTGGATTCCTTGAAGATTTTGATTGTATGAAGAATACAGAGAAAAGAGAGAAGTGAGATGATTATTTTAGTTGTCTCCCCATTTTGTTTTTTCTTGGCAGAGCTACTGAAGTAGTTTGCCATTTCATTCTTCAGCTCATTTTACAGATAAGAAAACTGAAGCAAATAGGTAGAAGTGACTGATCTATGGTCACACAGCTGGTAAGAGTCTGAGGAAGGTCTGAATTGAGGAAGATGAATCTTCCGGATTTCAGGCCTCGACTTCTAATCATTGGAATACCCATTTGCCTGTTATCTGCATAGAGGTTATAATTAAAATGAGAATGGACGAAATTTCTGAGAAGAGAAATTAGAATGAGGAAAGAAGGATCAGTTCAAAGGTCTGGAAGATATCCACATTTAGGGCATGAGAAGGAAAAGATGAACCAATAAAGGAGACTAAGGAATATTCAGAAAGGTAGGGGGTAAGGCATGAGAAATCAGGATCAGGAAAATCAAAAGATAGAAAACCCAGAAGGAGCTGGACAGCTTCTTCTGGGCTTTGTCTTAAAGAGTGTCAAGGCAATCTTATTTTTTATGTAATCCCTTCTCCTACCATCTTCAGCTGATTGCAGCCTGCCTCCCACTCCCACCCCGAAATCTTCAATCTTCCAACCAACCACCTTTAAACATGCCCTGGTCTCCCTCATTCCTTAAAAAACTTTTTCTAGATCCTAGATTTCATCAAACTCTTATCCCATATCCATTCCCTTCCCTTAAAAAAAGGCCTTCATTTACTCTCCACCTACTCTTCAATCCCTTGCATTTTGATTTTCTATCTCATCACTTAATAATAAAAATAACAATAAGCATTTATACAGTATCAGCTATGTACCAGACACTGACAGCTCTTTACAAATATCTCATTTGTTCCTCACAACAACCCTCATTTTACAGATAAGGAAACTGAGACAGAGAGAGGTTAAGTGACTTGCCTAAGATCACACTTACTAGCTGAGACTGGATTTCAACTCAGGTCTGTCTTACTCTGAGTTCAACATTCTATCCACTGAAACGACCCCATGAATTATCAATAATCTCTTAATCAGTAAATCATATAGTATCTTCTCAGTCTTCATCCTTCTCAATCTATCTGCTATAGTTGATGCTTTTGGCCAATCTCTCTTCCCAAATTTCTGTCTCCCTGTCCCTGTCTCTTTGTCTCTATCTCTGTCTTTCTGTGTTTCTCTGTTTCTCTCTGTCTCAATCTCTATGTGTGTCTTTATGTGTGTGTCTCTCTCTCAATCTCAGTCTCTCGGTGTCTCCCTCTGTCTTTTTCTGTCTCTGTTTCTCTCTCTCTCTCTTATCTCTCTGTCTCTGTCTTCCTTTCTGTCTCTGTATTATTATCTGTCTCTCTATCTCTGTCTCTATCTCTTTCTGAATCTCTGTCTCTTTTCATAAAGACTACTCTCTCCTTGTGCACCTCCTACATTTTGCCTGCTCTTTCTCAGTCATTTTTGCTGGCTCATCACCCACATCACATCCCCTAAATGTGAGTGTTCTTTAAGGTGTTATTCTTTCTCTTTTCTCCTCTTTTTCTTCTTTTTCTCTTGGTAACCTCTTTAGTTCCTATGAGTTAAACCCATGGAAGCCTAACCAAGATAGAGTGCTTCATCTCCCTGCATATGCCTCCTAGATCTATATACCCAGTCCCTATTTCACTTCTGTGCTCCAGTCTCACTTTATATCATGAACTGCCTATTGGACATTTCAAACCGGATATCCCATATCTTCTTAAATTCAACATATCTAAAACTAAGCTCATTTTATTTCCTGCTAAACCTTCTCTTCCAAACTTCCATAGTTCTTTTGACAGCAACACCATCCTTGAGCATCTCAAATTCAATCCTGGCATTATCAAGTGAGATCATATTTATATTCCCTTCTCTCTTTTTTTTCCAACCCCAAAATCCTATCAGTTGCCAATTCTTGCTTTTTTCTCTTCACAGCAAAGCCAAATTCTCTCAAGTCCCTCCCACAGCACTCACCTTAATTCAGATCCCCATCACAGTTATTTCCTCCTAATTGCTCTCCTGACCCCAAATCTCTGGATGTGTGAAGTCCATAAGAATTTATTATGCACTTCCTATGTGCCAGGAATTGTCTGGGGATACAAATTCATGTAGATATGTTTAACACATATTGGACTTGAAAAATAAAAAGCTTTAATAAAAAAAAAAAAAAGCAAATACATATAGAAAGACAGGACTTATCCTCGAGGCACTTACTTTCTAATGGAAGAAGACAATATAAAAGGAAGATCGGAAAGAGGGGGAAGATAGCCACTGCTGGGGCATGGTAGAAGTAGTCTGGAGTATAGCATGGAGGGGAATTAAACATGACTGTCCTAGGTGCCATTCTTAAATGGAGGTTCTGGAAAGAGCCATCTACTTTGTGGTCTCTCACCACCCCAATGCATCCTATACCTATCTCCATTCTTCACCAGCTGAAGTGGCCTTTAGACTGGTTGAATGGTAATGATAATGGCTAGCATTTATATGTCACTTGGGTTTATCAAGTGTTTTTATAAGTATTATCCATTTGATTTTCACAACAACCTTGGAAATAGGTGCTATTATCATCTCCATCTTATAGACAAAACTGAAGCAAAGGTCAAATGACTTGCCTCAAATAACACTACTAGTAAGTATCTGGGTTTGGATTTGAACTCGTCTTCCTGACTCAAGATCCAAATTAGCTACCACATAGTGATAATAAAATGTGTAAAGTCTTCTACCTTTCTATCCTCCTTGGACATGATCCCTACCTATAGCATGTTTATACATACTTGTTTGATGTTGTCTTCCCCATCAGATTGGGAACTCCTTGAGAGAAGCACTATCTCTTGTATCCCCAGAATTTAGCACAGTGCTTACTTAGCACATTAGGTGCTTAATGTTTATTGTGTTTTTCTTTTGTTTAAATTAAAGCTTTTTATTTCTAAAACGTGTAACATGGATAATTTTTCAACATTGACTCTTGCAAAACCTTGTGTTCTAAATTTTCCCCTTCTTCCCCCCACCTCCTCTCCTGGATGGCAAGTAACCCAATATATGTTAAACATGTTAAGATATATGTTAAATCCAATATATGTATACATATTTATACGATTATCTTGCTGCACAAGAAAAATCAGATGAAAAAGGAAAAAATAAGAAAGAAAATAAAATGCAAGAGAACAACAAGAAGACGCGTGAAAATGCTATGTTGTGATCCACACTCAGTTCCCACAGTCCTTGCTCTGGGTGCAGATGGCTCTCTCCATCACAAGACCATTGGAACTGGTCTGAATCATCTCATTTGTTGGAAAGAACCACGTCCATCAGAATTGATCATTACAGTCTTGTTGTTGAATATGATGATCTTCTGGTTCTGCTCATCTCATTTAGCATCAGTTCATATAGGTGCTTAATGTTTATTGAATGACATGATTCCTTCATCTGCATTTTGCAATGACTTCTCTGTTCCTCACTCATGACACATATCTTACCTTTCAGCCTCTGCATTGATTCTCATCCTCCATACTTGGATTGTGTTCCCTCTTTTCCGGTATTTCATAGAGGCTTCCTTTAAGATACTGCTAGATGCTGTCTCCTATATTAAGCCTTTCCCCATACTAATGTTCTCTTTCTTAAACTACCTTGTATCTAACTACCTTTTTTGTGTGTACACACATATTTTTGTATGATGTATATTTTTATTGAAATTTTTTATTTTCAAAATACATGCAAAGATAATTTTTCAACATTGGCCTTTGAAAAATCTTGTGTTCCAATTTTTCCCTCTTCCCCCCACCTTAGATGGCATATACACATATATTTAATTACATTTATTCTGTATATATTTTTATGTATGGAACAGAGAGTGGTAAGAATGCTATCCCTGGCTTGAAGGGAAGCAGAATAGACATCTCTAGCCTCTTCTTCCCGACTATTCCATCACTGTCCTTCTCCAGTGAGACTTTCATTTCTGCTAGGAAGGAAAGCAGGAATTTGGAGATGAAACCCACTTTTCTCTTCTCAGAGAGAGGAGATACTGGGCTAGAATTATATCAATCAGCTCTCTTAAATATGATTCATCATGCTAGGGAATATGATAAAATCTAAGTTAATTTTTTTTATCACTTTGTCATTTCTATGAACAAAGGGAAGCCCAAACACTTTATACAGTGCTTGACAACCCTTCCCCACAAAAGATCAATTCTACCATAAACACATATAGCCCATGGCAAAAAAATCATTAGTCCAAATTACAGCAAAAGAGAAATCGCAGAAGGGATTGTAAAATCTTTGTGTTTTATATGTATAATGCTATTATATAATAATCTATGTTCTGCTGTTATATAATTGTACAAGTAGCACATTATTATATGATATGGTATATTATAAAATTATGTTATGTAGTATATTGTTATATGGGACGTAATTATATGCTACATTACAAGACACACACACACACACACACACACACACATATATATATGTATATATATATATATATATATATATATATATATATATATATATATATATATATATATAGCCAGAGAAGGAGAATATATAAAAACAATGCATAGTGAAGATCTCCCATGAGAATCAAGATAACTTAGTTCAAAAAGTATCCTGAATGTCACCCAAAGGAAAACTTTGTAGCAAGCTGGGGACAGAAACATGATGAAGACTGCCAGCTCCTCTCATGTATTCCTGGAGTCTTTTGCTTCAGGAACCTAAGAGGGACTGGCCTCTGCCATCTTCTCTCTCAAAGCTGGAAATGAGAAGGGCTCAAACCAACCTGACAGAAAGCTTGATAAATCCCAAAGAGGACTGACCCTGAAGAGTTCTTAAGGATGACTGGTTGAGAACTGAAACTCTCTGCTCTCTTGTCAATTGGAGCCTTGTGCAGGGCAGGACAGGGCATCCATCCACCAGTGGGAGAGTCCCATTATCAAAGGGCTTTGGGGCAGAAGTTAAAGATGTATTTGTTGTCTTCTCTGTTTATTGTGAATAGAGACTATCTCATTCTTTGGATGTGTTTTCCAGATACCTATAACAAGGCCAGATATAAAGAGTTAATACATAGGGGTGTGTACATACGTGTGTGTATGTATGTGTGTATGCAGGTATCTATACACATATGTGCAATATCCTACATAGAATGTCATCTATACACAACTGTACAATATCTTATATAGCATGTATGTTAATGTGTTTATATATGATATGTTTTATATCATATTTATCATATATTTTCTATGTGATATGTATACTTGTTTCTTTGATTATTTGTTCTCAAAATTGTTATTCACATGTTAATGTGTTTTATATCATATATTTTTATATCACATATAGCATTTTATATATGATATGTGATATATATATATACACACACTTGTTGTTTCTTTGATTATTTGTTCTCAAAATTTGAGTTCTATCTGTTGCTCTTCATGTAAGCTTCTTGAGTGATTCTTAGAGTCTCCCAGTATGGTGAGCCTATCCTGCGGTTTATAGTCACTATCATGCTTAGATCAAAACAAAACTCTTTTAATAGTGGGAGTCAGGTCTTCATGATACATGGGAGAGGGTGTTGGGTTTAGGTTTTTTGGAAGTGAGGTTGGGATGAGGATGCATGAGACCAATCCTGAGTAGAAAGGGGATTGAGAGGAGAAGGTAACAATGGCTGTAGATGACCAGGAGAAAATGTAAGATGCTTTCTTGCTAATACAAGTGAGGAACATAGCCAAAGCAATTTGTTGTTCAGTTGCCAACTTTTCATGACAACATTTGGGGTTTTCTTGGCGAAGATACTGGAGTGGTTTGCCATTTCCTTCTCTAGCTCATTTTGCAGTTGTGGAAACTGAAGGAAATGGAGTGAAGAGACTTCCCAAGGTCTGCACTCTACAAGGGATACATTCCCTGTCAGAGGCCAAATATGAATTCAAGTGTTCCTGAGTCCAGGTATTATCTAGCTGCCTAATAGTAATAACAAAGGCTCAGAGAATCCTAGACTGAGTGGGAAAAGTCTAGTAGGAAAAAAATAAAATAAAAATTAGAGCAGCTCTGAGCCAGATCTGCCCTTGACTAATGTTTAGAAAAATGAGCAAACCATCCAGCTTTCAGCTCTGAAAAATGGAAAGAGTAGTAGGTTTGAAGTCAGAGGAACTGAGTTCTAACCCTGAGCTTGTTACTTATAAGATCCTGGGCAAGTCACATTTTCTTTGTAGAACTCAGTTTCCCCATCTGGAAAATAAAGGTGCTCGACTAGATGAGCTCTGGGTTCTCTTCCACCTATAAGTCTCTCTCTTTTTTTTTTTTTTTTTTTTTACAATTCCTTGAAAACCAGTAACGGTTTTTCTCTCCCTAGTATCTGACTCCCTACCTTTTACTATCACACCAAGACTAGGGCTGTGGCCAAGATAATACAGGATTCTTATTGGACCCATTTTCCTAGTGCTACCCTACTCCCACTTCTACTTTTTATTCAGAGAATAATAATCAAATTAATTCTGAGCTGAGATCTAGGCCTTGGATATCTTTGCTATTAGAAAGAATATGATAATCTTCTGTCATCCCAAGCCAGTTTTCCCCTTTATTCAGATTCCCAGTGATCCAGGATCCACTTGGGCTGCCAAAAAGAAGGAAGCTCTCTTACCACTCCTTACATTCTTAAATTCATTCAGATCAACCTACACCCTCCTCCATTCTTTTATGTCTTCTTCTTCCATCATTCCATGGAGCCTCTGTTCTGTTATATATTAGAATTCTTCTTATTATTATACTTCTAGGTGGTAATTAGGTGGTTAACTGGATATAGATTCAGGAAGACCTGATTTCAGATATAGTCTCAGTCTCCTCCTAATTCGGTGATCTCCTGAGCAAGTAAAAAAACTGTAAAAATAATAACCCCTATCTCTCAGGTGGTGTTGTTCTGAGGATCAAATGAGTTAATATTTGTAAAGCTCTCCAAGTGCCTGGAACATAATAGGGGTTTAATAAATAGCTATTTCCTTCTATATTTTTGCCATCCCAGAAGCCTGGATCCAAAAAAAAAAAACCAGGGTATTCCTGGCTGTCTTTTTCTGTGTTGGTTGTATCTTTTTTCAGGTCAGGAGAAGTAGAAAAAAGAAATGCTTTTTCCTCATTGCTACTTCCAAATCTTCCCTATCATTGTCACTCACCAACCTTTCATCTGAGGAGGTTGACCCCACCCTAAATATAACTGTATTCAAACCCCTTCTTGGTTAGTATTCAGATTCCAGTAACAGTTATCTGCCAACCTTCCTCTTTTCTCAAGGAATTAAATATTCCTCTCCCTCACAACAACCTCCTCTTACATTTGACACTTCAATCTATGTGTGGATGTCCCTTGCCATCGCCTCATCTCACAGCCTTTTAGCCACATATAAGGATGGCTTTATTTCATTTACATCTGTGGCTGTACTCTCTCCACAAAAAGTAACTGAAAAATTCCCTCTATTCGTCCTCGCCTAGCATAATGTGATCTGCAGCTTTGATAGACACAGGAAGGACTGTGATGGCTACTACCAGGGAAACTGAGAATTTGGGATGGGGTAAAAATACCACCAAGTCAGAGACAGACCTATTACCTTTTGTTTTTCATGGATTTTGCTCCTGGATGAAGATTCCCAGTTCATTCTATTTCCCCATGTGACAGGGAGCAGAAAAGTAGAAACTGAGAGCTGTCCCCAATTGTATCCATTTACCATAACACCAAAGTACTTTGCTATCAAAGGTGAGACAGCTTCTGGAGAACTGTGCCAAAACAGCACTATGGCAAAAACATAGACCAGTGGACCCTCAACAAAACCATTATTTCAAAGGATTATTCTTTTTTTCTTTTCTGTACCTCTAGATTATTAATAACAGTGATAAATGACAATGCATAGCATTTTAGGGTTTGCAAAATGCTTCACATATTGACTCATTTGATTAGAAGTTTTAACACAGAATCTTTAAACTTCTTTTGTTTTAAAGTAAAAAAAAAACACAAAAAACAAACAAACTATTTCAACAAATTGGCACATGGAACAGAGCTTTTTTTTCCCCCCTGAGGCAATTGGGGTCAAGTGACTTGCCCAGGGTCACACAGCTAGGAAGTGTTAAATGTCTGAGGCCAGATTTGAACTCAGGTCCTTCTAACTTCAGTCAAATTTTTTAAAGATAGTTTTTCCTTTCTTTTGTCCAAAATCTGTCTTGCTTCAATTTAACCTATTATTCCTGGTCCTATCCTTTGATGTCAAATGAATGGAACGTAGGTGGTATAAAGGAGGAAGAATTGGTAGATTCTGTTTGAAGAACAGAAAGAACAGTAAGAACAATGTCACTATCATAGAGTATGTGAAGAGTAAGATGTAAAAAGTTTAGAAATGTAGGAAGGGGTCAGGCTCTGAAGAGTTCTAAAAGCTAAGAAGAAGGTTTTATTTTTGATCCATTATAGCTTATTGAATAGAGAAATGACACAGTCAGATCTGCGCTTTAGAAAAGTCATTTTGGCAATTGAATGGAAAATGGACTGGAGTGGGAAGAAACTTGAATTAGGAAGACTAACCAGAAGGATATTTGCAGATGATATATATGAAGGTGCAGAGCCTCAAGGCTAACCCCAACATACACGTGGGGTCACCTACTACATTCCTAGAATTAGAATTGGGGAAGGGAAAGTCAACAAAGTTACAAGAGACCAAGAAATAATAAAACAGAATATAAAGAATTTTAAAAATAGGATAGAATGTGAAATACCTCATAAGAAAAACAACTGATCTGGAGGATATATCAAGAAGAGAAATCAGAAGAATTATCAGATTAGCTGAAAGCAATGATGAAAATGGAGAACCTTGATACAATAATACAAGAAATAATTTTTAAATTGTTCTGAAGTTTTCAAATAATAAGGGAAGTAAAAATAGAAAAAAAATCACCTATTACTATTGAAAGAACTCTTATGAGAAAAACCTACAGGAATATCATAGCCAAATTCAGAACCCTACTCTCATCAGGAATGGGTTACATACATACATACATATACATACATAGGTATAAAAGTCTTCTAAATTCAGAAAGAAATAAGAAGGCAGGGTTATGAAGAGGGGTAAAAGATAAGGGAAAGATTTTTAGATAGAACATTTACTTTTGAAAGGTAATAAAAGTTTTCTGAATTTGTAAAGAAATAAGAGAGTGAAGAAATAGGATAAGTGAGGTATAGAAGGGTACATTAGATTAACCAGAGGAGAAAGAGTGGGCAAAGAGAATAAGGAAGGGATCCTTGTAATAGGACCATAGGAGGGAAATAATAATAGGAGGGAAAGACAGCAGGTAGAAGTAAAGCAGGGAAATTAGGAGAGATAGGAAAATAAAAGATATACACAAACATAGAATAAAGATCAGGAGAAGAATTTATTATGTTAAAAAAAAAAGCAGGGGTAGATCTCAGACAACATTAAAACTAAAATAGATTTATTGAAAAGAGAAAGATAGGGAAACTATATGTCAACCTGAGTAATCAGTATTGTTTTAGACTAAAATAACTAGACAGTTTAAAGTCGGAATATAGCTTTGGTGTAGGAAATGGTAAGTTGATAGAGTTAGAAAAATATGGAAAGATTTGGATTTATAAAGGAAGATGTTATCCACCTTTAGTGAAATAGAGAATAAAAAGCATAAAATAGTCTCATATAGATGCATATCAACATGTATATATGTATATGTATAATTGTAGACATTTATGTACATGTATGTGTATATGTATGCATACATGTTTTGTGCATCTGTATAGCTATATGTGTGCCTATATATAAACATATAAATATAGAAGTGCTTAATGCTTCTTTTTTTGAGGGGGGAGGAGAGGAGAAAGGGGGAAAAATAATAAAGTAAACCATGTCCAACAGAGAACAAAAGAAAACCTACAAAGAAGGAGAGAAAAGATGGACAGCTCTGAACACAAGATGCAGTATTTAAAATGTGCAGGCTTTCTTGAAATGGAAATTTATTGCTTTGCATTTTGAATTCTCTCTTTTATGTTCTGCCTGTGCACATGGTAATGTTTTTCTTTTCCTATTTTGCATTTGTTTAAAATAAATAATTAATTTTAAAAGGAAAAAAAAATTCCACCATAGTTTGGGTACCCCTAGCAATGTGTTAACTTTTATGAGTTTGCTGGGAACACAATTCAAACTAAAGATATTTCATGGATTATTTCATGAAATTTCATAAAATAGCAATAGAACATTTCTCTCATAAACCTGATGCACCCAGTTCTACAAATTAAGACATTAAATACAAGAATGGAAAAATCTAAGGAGCATTCATGAAAGGGCCCTCATAAAGGGAAAATGTGCAGTCAGTGCACCTGAAGAACATACATGATCAGGACTGACATATAAAATATCAATTCCTAACTGATTCAACAGGGCTGGAAGTCTTTGATGATGTCATCGTGTTGCTCTCCATGGGCCTGCTTCCAGCTGCTCTCATGTGGAGTGAAATATGAAGTGACTAAGGAAACAAAGTCTTCCAAATCTTCCAAGAATATCAATTCATTAAACAATGCACGCCAAACAAATAGGGACCAGGTCCTTTTCTCAGCTTATGGCTAGATCTCCAATACAAGAGAAGGCAGACCAAATATATATAACCAAAATATATAACCATATAACCAAAAAATGCTTAGTCAAATATGGCCAATTAATTAAAAGGAAACAATACATCAGGTAATCTGATTTCTAACTGGAGGAAAGATTAGGAACTAAGACATTTTGTTGAGTCTGTAAGCAGTAGATACAGGTGGTTTAGCTTCCCAGTCGTACAAGTGGTTCAAACAATGCAATATAGTTTTCTCACAAGACAGAAGTTGGACTAGACCTATAATTGAATTAGAAATAGAACTGGGCTATCTTCAGAATTGAGTCACAAGATCAAGTTAGTGTGTTTCAGTCTCCATGATTAAACAGTTGCTATCCTAATTCCCTCAATTCTTCCAATTTTCTCAATTTCCTTCTTTTGATTGTGGGGCAATAGGCAATCTACTCCCCCTATTGGATCACTTATCTATAAGCCAAATTTATAAGGTTTTTCATATATCCAGAATCAGAATTACAGATTATGTATCAAACTACTTAGAGAGCTAACAACAGATTAATTTTGAAAAGGGAAAATTATATATCACTAAAATAACCAAGAAAACTTAAATATAAACACTGTGAAACAGGACAAAGAAATACATTAATAATTATCAATATGAACTAACATTAAGTCTCCTTATCCTAGTAATCCACTCTCAATAACCAACACATTTTGAGTCCCAGATATCTCATGATGTCATTTGGTTCCTGTAAATCTTTGTTTCTTTTTTAATTAATTATTTTGTTTTTCCAAATACATGCAAAGATAGTTTTCAACATTTACCTTTGCAAACATTGTGTTCCAAATTTTTCTTCCTCTTTCCCCCTCCTCCCCAAGATGCATATCAATACAATCTGATATGGATTAAACATGTGCAAATCTTCTAAACATATTTCCGTATTCATCACAGCTGAAAAATCAGGTCAAAGGGGGAAAAATGAGAAATTTTAAAAAAATAAGCAAGCAAACAAACAAAAAAAAGGTGAAAATACTATGCTTTAATCCACATTTAGTCTCCATTGTTCTCTCTCTGGATGTGGATGATATTTTTCCATCATAAGCCTATTGGAATCACCTCATTGTTCAGTCCATCACAGTTGATAATCACATCATCTTGTTAATGCGTACAATATTCTCTTGGTTCTTCTCACTTCACTTAGTATTAGTATATATGTCTTTTCCTGGAAATTTTCTCTTGCACATTCTAGAATAGACTTCCTTCTCAGGACAGCTTTGAAGGAGTTCCGTTTTCTGGTCCAAATCACTTTTAAAGATTCCTAGGTAATTCTGTGAAAATCTTCCAGTAACAAGATTTAATATATAGTACAATCTCTATAATTCGATTCTCCAAATCTATAGCTTTAAAGAATGTCAGGGTTTTAAAAAAAAATTTTATGAAAGCTTTTTATTTACAAAGTATATGCATGGGTAATTTTTCCAATATTGACTTTTGTATAACCTTTTGTTCCAAATTTTCTCCTCCTTCCTCCCATCCCCACTCTAGCTGGCAGGTAGTCTAATACATATTAAATATGTTGAAATACATGTTAGATCCAATATATGTATACATATTTATACAGTTATCTTGTCACACGAAAAAAATCAGATCAAAAAGGAAGAAAAAGAAAAAATGAGAAAGAAAACAAAATGTAAGCAAATAACAACAGAGTGAGAATGCTATGTTGTGATCCACATGCTGTTCCCATGGTTATCTCTCTGGGTATAGATGGCTCTCTTCATCACTGCACAAGTAGAACTAGTTTAAATCATCTCAATGTTAAAGAGAGCCACGTCTATCAGTACTGATTGTGGAATAGTCTTGTTGTTGCTGTGTATAATGACCTCCTGGTTCTGCTCATTTCACTTAGCATCAGTTCATGTAAATCTCTCCAAGCTTCTTTGAAATCATCCTGCTGGATTGTCTCTTACAGAACAATAGAATTCCATAACATTCATATACTACAATTTATTCAGCCATTCTCCAACTAATGGGCAGCAACTCAGTTTCCAATTTCTGGCCACAAAAAGGGCTGCCACAAACATTTTTGCACACATTGGTCCCTTTGCCTCCTTTAAGAGCTCTTTGGGATACAAGCCCAGTAGTATCACTGCTAGATCAAAGAGCATACACAGGAAAAAAAAAAAAAAGTATGCACAGTTTTTTTTTTCCATTTTAAAAAATTAATTTATTAATTTTATAATTATAATTTTTGACAGTACATATGCATAGGTAACTTTTTTTTTTACAACATTATCCCCTGTATTCACTTTTCCAAATTTTCCCCTCCCTCCCCTAGATGACAGGCAATTCCATATATATTAAATGTGTTACAATATAACCTACATACAATATATGTGTGTAAAACCAAATTTCTTGTTGTTTTCTTGTTGGATTCCGAAGGTATAAGTAACCTGGGTAGAAAGACAATAGTGCAAACATTTTACACTCCTTTCCCAGTATTCCTTCTCTGGGTGTAGCTGTTTCTGTCCATCATTGATCAACTGGAACTGAATTGGATCTTCTTTATGATAAAGATATCCACTTCAATCAGAATGTATCTTCAGAGTATCCACAGTTTGATAACTTTTTGGGTATAGTTCCAAATTGCTCTTCAGAATGGTTGGATCTGTTCACAATTCCACCAACAATGTATCAGTGTCCCAGTTTTCCCACATCCCCTCCAACATTCCTCATTATCTTTTCCTGTCATCTTAGCCAATCAAGAATGTCAGTTTTTTTTAATGTTATTTGCTGTTTCTATCTTTACCTAAATCCTATGCCTGGTAGAAGAATTCAAAAAGATTTAAATACAAAACAAAACCTTTTGTCTTTCTAAATTAGCATACTTTAAAAATGGAAAAAAATTTCATTTTTTGTACTTTAATTATTAATACAATTTTCTATGTAAAATACTTAATCTACTTAATAATATTAATCTACTTAATTTTTTTAGAATCTGAAACATAATCAAAGGCTGAATTTCTTTACATTTAGAAGCCAATCATATGCATGTATACACACACACACATATATATATATAGTTCTTAGAGAAAAAAAATCATATCCTGTTGTTTTCTCAAAATTATTCCATTTAATTAGGAAATTTTTACATTGCACCTTTGTTTTATGTCTTCATCCATTTTTTGGTATCCAAAATAAATAAATAAATATCATATTTTGGTATCAAAAATTATTTTGGTATAATTCCTATATTACAATATAGGAATTATATATAATATTAATATGTATTATTAATATTATATAATATATAATTAATATTATATAAAAATTATAATATTATAATTGTATATAATATAGGAATCATAAAACATTCCTATATTATAATTTGACCACAAACAGATTAAAATTATTAAATTTTTCATACTTAACATCTAATTTATAATAACTTAGATATGTTCCAGTATCAATCTATTAATTAATAGATTTAGTAATATACTTAACAAAGCTACAATTTAACTGCCCTTATTACAGAAATTTGCTATGAAAGGAAAAGGAAGGACATAGTGAAATTCATTTGAAGTATACCATTACAGGAAAAAAAAAACATCCCTTAGCTCTGTTTCAGTCTAGGCATGAGTCATTTCTGACAATCAATCATGTGGTCATGGTATCAAAAGCAAGGCTCAGGATTAACCAGATGAGGGAAATTCCTGTTCAGAGAGGATAATAGTACATCAGAAAACTTGAGTCAAGAGGCTCTTACCTTATGCCATACAAAATCATCCCAAAAATTTTTCCCCACCTTAGCAGTTTTCAGATGGCAGTGCATGCCATGTTTTATTACTACCTTCAAGACAATTCAGACAAACATTCCTTTAATCAAAACTCAAAACAATAGTAAATTGTAGTCCCAAGATTTTAACCTCAAATAGCAAAATTTCACTAACCACAACTTAGAGCTGGAATAGCTTTACTTATGTTTTCCTTATAGTTAAAATTTCACTTGTTCTTTTTTCTTTAAATTAAAACTAACCACATTCTGGTGTTTCAGACATATGGCAAATTCCTGATAGCTGACATATTAATGTACTGAAGTTATATCTATAAACCACTCTACACATTTTCATAATTCTTGTATGTGACAGCCAAAAGTTTTCAGTTGAAAATTCACTCTTTATTATAGCAACATTATTATCTATTTTGAAACAAAATATACCTTGTTAAGTATTTGTTTTCAGATACCTTAAGAGCTTAATTCATAATCCAACAGCACCCAGATTTAAAATGGTTATTTTTCTAACAGCATTTCTGATACAATGATTCCTCAAATGTTACAATATAATATGTTAAACTGAAAAGACTTTCCCCAAACACAACCAATGCAACAAAGAATAGAAGAAAAACAGAAATCTGGGAAACAATTTTTATGGCAAGTGTCTTTGATAAAGATACTTTGATAAAGTATCAAATTAATAAAAATACAAGTAATTCCCTAATTGATAAATGATCAAAGGATATGAACAGTTTTCAGATGAAGTAACCAAGCTATCTATAGTAACATAAAAATGCTTTAACTCACTATTAAATAGAAAAATGCAATTTAAAATAATTCTGAGGGTACCATCATACACCTGCCAGATTGACTAATTTGACAGAAAAGGAAAATTATAAATGTTGGAGAAGATGTGGGAAAATTGGGATATGGACCAAACCAATAATTCTGGAGACAATTTGAAACTTTGCCAAAGGGTAATCAAACTGTGTATATACTCTTTGATTCAGAAATATTACTACTGTGTCTGTATCCCAAAGAGATCATAAACAAGAGAAGAGGACTATCTGTACAACAATATTTATAGCAACTCTTTTTGTGATGGTAAAGAATTGGAAATTGAAGGAACGCCCATCAGCTGGGCGTGAATGTAATAGAATACTACTGTGATATAAGAAATGATGAGCTGGTACACTTCAATGTTGTATGAAAATGTATTCTGATGGAAGTGGATATCTTCAACATAAAGAAGATCCAACTCACTTCCAGTTGATCAATGATGGACAGAAACAACTACACCCAGAGAAGGAACACTGGGAAGTGAATGTAAACTGTTAGAACTACTGTCTATCTACCCAGGTTACTTATACCTCTGGAATCTAATACTTAATGTGCAACAAGAAAATGGTATTTACACACATATATTGTATCTAGGTTATATTGTAACACATGTAAAATATATGGGATTGCCTGTCATCAAGGGGAGGGAGTAGAGGGAGGGAGGGGATAATTTGGAAAAATGAATACAAGGGATAATGTTATTTAAAAAATTATTCATGCATATATACTGTCCAAAAATTTATAAATAAAATTTTAAAAAAAGAAAGAAAGAAAGAAATGATGAGCTGGTTGATTTAAAAAAAATCTGGAAAGACTTACATGAACTTAAATAAAATGAAATAAAACCATAAGAACATTGTACATGGTAAGAGTAACATTGTGCAATGATCCGTTATATGCTCTAAGGTACCACTTCACACCTTTCAGATTAGCTAAAATGACAAGAAAAAATAATGATAAATATTGGAGGGGATGTGGGAAAACTGGTACACTAATGCATTGTTGGTGGAGTTGTACATTTAATATCTGTGTGAGAACAGGTAATTATTTCACTTAGTTTCTTTCCAGTTCAGTTTGCTAATCCATAAAATGGATGCAGTTCCTATAGAACAAACCTTATGAGGTTGTCAGGATGAAATGAGATAATGCCTTTAAAGTGTTCTTTAACCCCAAAATCTAAATGTCTGACATTAATATGATTATTATTACACATTATTCTAGGCAAGGCTGACTTCCCAGTTTACCAAAAATATAAAGGAGTCAAGACAACCCAAAAGTCAAGGGCTAAACCACACCCAAGATTCTTATTCTCCTAAGCCCTTGTCGAACCAAAAGGTTCAAGCCATCCAAGTTCAGCTGCCGGATGATATTTACCATCAGATTCCCGCTTACTATCTTGAGCCCCATATGCTCAGGTTTAACGCCAAAACCAGGCCTTTTAGTAATGTGCTGGTAGATGAGATGGACATGATGCTGACTAAAGCAGCCACAGTCATCCAGTCAGCCTGGCGAGGTCACCATATTCGACAGAAGATGTCCATAGAGCCAAAGAGAAGCAAGGCAATAGAGAATGTTCCAAATGCCTGCCGTCCGGTTCATGTCCATCAGCATCTGCAGTCTACTCAGGACCTGGAGCACATGGGCCAGGAGCAGGTCCAGGTCTTCAGAGGGACTTCTTGTCCACAGAACAGTTCTGAGACAGTCACTGAGACTAGTAAGGACCATAAGCAGCCCTGGAGACCACTGGTTCATTTACATCAGCAGAGATTAGGGATTTCTACTACTGGACTCCATCCCCCAAAGAGTACAGTGGACAGATGGACACAAGTCTCCTCCAAGGAGGACATTCCAGTTGCTGAGAAACTTAACCAGTCATATTTAGGGAACAAAGTATCCTGGATACAATCCCAAGATTTGCAAGGGGCTAAATCTGAGCCCTCCAAACCACATAGGTATTTCAGTAATAGAAAGACCAAAGTCCAATCCCAAATGAATTCTACAGATAAAGTGGCCAAGACCTCTTCTCCAACATATGCTATGACCAAAGAGGTCAAGGTTCCATCCAAGGGACAACCCACAGCTAGATTTCCCAAGAGCCCTTTGCAAGAATGCATAGACGGAGCGACTAAGGCCCCATCTCAGGCAAATCTGGTGGCTGGCATAAACAAGACCTCATCCCATTCCCAATTCTCAACTAAATTGACCAAGGTCCTATCTCACACAAATCTGGCAGCCAGAGGAACCAAAGCTCCACTCCAGACCCAGCCCACAGCCAGATTGACCAAAGTCTCATCCAAGGAATGCATAGCATCTGGAACAACCAGAGCTTCATCCCAGTCACATCTGGCAGCTGTAGTCCACAAGATCCTACATCAGACACACAGCACAGCTGGTGCAACCAAGGTCTCATCTAAAGAACACCTGGCAGCTAGAGGAAGCAAGGCTCCAGCCCAGACACATCCTGCAGCTGGATTAACCAAAATTTCATCCAAGGAATATCCAGCATCGGAAATTACCAAAACTGCACATTTGACAGCCGTATCTAACAAGATTCTACTCTATGAACAACTCACAGCTGGAGCAACCAAGGTCTCATCCCAGTCACATCTGGCAGCTGTAGCCAACAAGGTCCCACGCCAAGTACAACCCACAGCTGGAACAACCAAGACTTCATCCAAGGAACATCTAGCAGCTGTGGCCAACAAGATCCTTCACCAGACACAACCCACAGCTGGAACAACCAAGGCTCCACCCCAGTCATATCTGGCAGCTAGAGCCATTAGGGCTCCACACCAAACCCAGCCCACAGCTGGAACAATCAAGGCTCTTCGCCAGTCACATCTGGCAGCTATAGCCAATAAGGCTCCACACCATGCACAGCTCACAGCTGGAACAACCAAGGCTCCATACCAGTCACATCTGGCAGCTGGAGCCAATAAGGCTCCACACCAAGCCCAGACCACAGCTGGAACAACCAAAGCTCCACCCCTGTCACATCAGGCAGCTGGAGCCATTAAGGCTCCACACCAAGCCCAGCCCACAGCTGGAACAACCAAGGCTCCACCCCTGTCACATCTGGCAGCTGGAGCCATTAAGGCTCCACACCAAGCCCAGCCCACAGCTGGAACAACCAAGGCTCCACCCCTGTCACATCTGGCAGCTAGAGCTATTAAGGCTCCACACCAAGCACAACCCACAGCCGGAACAATCAAGGCTCCACCCCTGTCACTTCTGGCAGCTGGAGCCATTAAGGCTCCACAACAGGCACAAGCCACAGTTGGAACAACCAAAGCTCCACCCTTGTCACTTCTGGCAGCTGGAGCCATTAAGGCTCCACACCAAGCACAACCCACTGCTGGAACAATCAAGGCTCCACCCCTGTCACTTCTGGCAGCTGGAGCCATTAAGGCTCCACAACAGGCACAAGTCACAGCTGGAACAACCAAGGCTCCACCCCTGTCACATCTGGCAGCTGGAGCCATTAAGGCTCCACACCAAGCCCAGCCCACAGCTGGAACAACCAAGGCTCCAACCCTGTCACATCTGGCAGCTGGAGCCATTAAGGCTCCACACCAAGCACAGCCTACAACTGGAACAATCAAGGCTCCAACCTTGTCTCATCTGGCAGCTGAAGCCATTAAGGCTCCACAACAGGCACAAGCCACAGCTGGAACAACCAAGGCTCCAACCCTGTCACATCTGGCAGCTGGAGCCATTAAGGCTCCACAACAGGCACAAGCCACAGCTGGAACAACCAAGACTCCAACCCTGTCACATCTGGCGGCTGGAGCCATTAAGGCTCCACAACAGGCACAAGCCACAGCTGGAACAACCAAGGCTCCATCCCTGTCACATCTGGCAGCCCTAGCCAGTAAGGCTTCACAACAGGCACAAGCTGTAGCTGGAACCACCAAGGCTCTACCCCTGTCACATCTGGCAGCCCTAGCCAGTAAGGTTTCACAACAGGCACAAGCTGCAGCTGGAACAACCAAGGCTTCATCCAAGGAACATCCATCAAGAGGAGTGGCCAAGGCCCCAGCCCAAGAACACTCCATTGCTAGAGCCAATAAGACCTTATCCCAGTTACATCTGGCACCTGGCGGGACCAAGGTCCCAACCCAGGCCCACTCCACGGCTGGCCTAGCCAAAGTCTTGCTCAAGGAACCTCCGTCACCAGGAGCAAGCAAGGTCCCATTTCACTCCCATCTGACAGCTGAGGTGACCAAGGCTCCTTCTCAGGTCTATTCCATGTCTAGGATGAGCAAGTCCTCTTCCCAGACACATTCTATAGCTGGAGTGATCAAGACCCCATGTCAGGCACATCTGGAGGTCAAGGCAACCCAGGTCCCATCCCATGAATATTTGGAAGCTAAGGCAATCCAAGTCCCATCTCAGAGCGATTTGAAGAACAAGATGGCCCATGGTCTACCTCAGCCATATCTGGAGACCCAGGTCCCATCCCAAGTCCAACTAGGGACCACAGGGACAGAGACACCATTGCAAGTACAGATGGGGTCACTCCTATCCAAATTTCTATCCTGGAGAGACATGGACATGAGCAAAACTCAGGCTTTCCAAGAGCAGGGAGGAATGATGGCAGTTCCAGAGATGGAAAATGAAGAGAATGAAGTAGAAGAGTCCCAAGTGGCCAAGACTAAGCCCTCTCAGGAACAACTGGGCACTGTGCTGTCCAAGGCTCTGTGTCAGGGAGAGGTGAGAGCAGCTTTAACCAATGCCTTGTCCCAAGAAGTATTAGGCTCTAGCATGGCCAAGACTTTGCCTCAAGGGATTTTGGGGCCAGTGTTGATTAAAGCCCTGTCTCGGGGGGCTCTGGGAACAAGCGTTTCCAGGGTCCTGTCCCGGGGGGAGCTGCGGGCAGAGGTGACCAAAGCCATGTCCCAAGGGAAGCTTGGGGAAGCTCTAGACAAAGTCCTGACCAAAGATGAGAGGGCTGCTCTCAACCAAGCCCTCTCCCAGGGGGAGCTGAGTACTGTCCTCAGCCAGGTTTTATCCCAGGGTGTGTTGGCAGCCATGACAAGACCTTTGGATGTAGGAGCTGCTTCAAGCTCCTCCCTAAAAGAAGCCACAAGTCAAGTGGATGTGGGAGAGACAAAGCGAACCGTCTTCTCAGTAAGCCCCGGCCCATCAAAAGTTGTCATCTCAAGGGAAAATTCTTGGCAGAAAATCTCCCAAGAGACCCTGCTACCTGTGGACAGCAGCCATGGCAATGTGAGTCTAAATCATCCTGAGGAGCCTGTAGCCAATAAAGTGGCTCCAAGTCTGGCCCCAGGGAGCAGAACCAGCGGGGTGACCTTGGGTCTCCCCTGGAGAAACCTGCTCAAGGGGATGACCCCCAGTCTTCATCAGGATTCTGAAGTCAACACAGGACCTGGGCCAAGTCTCCACCAAATATTCCCACCCAGTGGCCTGGGCTCGATCCTGCCCTGGGGGTCCATGACCAGCGGAATGGCCTCAAATCTGTCTCAGGGGACAGTGGCCAGTGAACTTGTCCAAAGTCTATTGCAGAGTTATGAAGTGGTCTCCACTCTGGACAAGGCCAGGGAGGAGATAGCAAATTTGCCCGAGGAAAATGGGATGGGTGGGGTCAAGCCAGGCCCACAGCAGCCATCTGTAGCCAATGAAGTGACCCCAAGATTACAGCAATCATCCAGGACCAGCGGAATAGCACCGGGTCTACCCCAGGGACCCATGGCCAGTGGGGTAATGCTAAGCTTGCAGCAGCCACCTGTGGTCAGTGAGGTGACTCCAGGTTTGCACCAGGTATCTGTAATCAAAGGAGTGACTCAAAGCTTATGTCCAGTCTCAGGAGCCAGCGGAAGGGCACCAAATTGCTTTCAGGATCCTAGAGACAGTGAGACAGCCCCAAGTTTATACCAGCCGTCTGTGGCTAGTGAGGTCTCAGCTCTATATCAAGGGCCTAAGGCTGGTGGTCCCCAGAGATCTATGGAAAACAGGGGAATTCCAAGTTTAAACCAGGCCTTGGTAGCTAGTGGAGTTACCCCAACTCTCTCCAAGGTATCTATAATCACTGGGGTACCCTCAGGTCTCTACCACAGATCTATGACTGCTGCTATGTCTCCAAATATGTCCCAGATGACCGGGGGCAATAGAATGGCCCCAAGTCTATCCCAAGAGTCTTTGGTCAGTGGCGCAGAGCCACGGCTACACCAGACGTCTGTGGCTCATGGGGTGGCCCCAGCCCTACAACAAGGGCCCGCAGTCGGTGGACTGGTTCCCAGTCTATATCCAGCCTCAGTGATCAGTGATATGTTCCCAGGCTTCCACCAGGCATCCATGATCAGGGATGTGGCTTCGAATCTGTATCAGGCATCCGTGGCCAGTGCTTTAGGTCAGAGTGCATGCAGGTCCCCCGGAGGAACTGGGATTCTGGGTCCACAAGAAAACTTGGCTCCAGATAGCTTGGCCAGAAATCTGTCCTGGAGCTCCATGACCAATGAGATACATTCCAAGCTAGCCAGTGGGGCCGTGCTAAGTCTCTCCCAGGCTGCTAATTCTAGGCTACCCGTCCCAGATTTCCACCAGCTGGCCCAAACCACTGGTGCAATGTTGCAGCACACTTTGAAACCCAGTGCCCTGGCCCTGAGTGTGCACCTAAGCGAACAGCTGGGGAACAGGATGGACACGAAGAACCTACAGCAGGGACCCATGTCTCCATATCTGGGGGTGGTCCCAAGTCCATATCCAGTATCAAAGAGCAGTGGAGCAATTCAGAGTGGACCTGAGACAGCGATGCCCGGCAGTGCTGCCTCAGATCTGTATGAGGCGCCTGAGGCCAGCAAGGTGACTCCCCTTTTACACCAAATGTCTGTGGCCAGTAGAATGGAGCAAAATCTATACCCTGTATCCCTGACCAGTAAGTTGTCCCCTACTTTATGCCAGGGGTCCATGGTTAGTGCATTAACCTCAAGTATACAGCAGGTGTTTAGGGACAACAAGTCAGAACTTAACATACACCAAGTGTCCACTACTAGGGGAATGACCCAGAGTCTCCACCAGGAGTCGGGGGTCAGTGCTGTGGGCCCGAGTCTATATCAGGCTTCTTTGGCTAATGAGATAGCCCTGAGTCTACAAGGGGTTGTCCCCAGTCTCCCTCAGGATCCTTTGGTTACTGGAGCACATCCTAATCTATATCAGGAATCCATTAATCCTAGGGTGGATTCAGGCACAGCCTGGGATTCTGCAATCATGAAAGTACCCCCAAATATGTATCAGAAACACATGCCTACTAAGAGCACCTCAAATAATTCCAGGAACCCTCTAACCAATCTACACAAATCCATGGCAAGTGGTTCGTCCCTAAGCCTGCCTCTGGGCTCTTCTATCTTTGGAGAGGGGCAAAGTGACGTCCAGGAAGTAAGAGCTGCTCAGGAAGACACAAACGCACCACAGAGCTCCATGATCACAAAGGTAGAATCATGTGAAGTCCAGAAGTTCAAGAGCTACAGGGTGGGCCCAAACCTGTCCCATGATGTAATTCCAAGTTCACACAGGAAACCAGGAGTTAATGAGGGGACTGCACATCAGAAATCGGGAGTCAGGGCACTAACCCCAAATATGTACTGGCCATCTGAAGTCAAGAAGGGGGTGTCTGATGTGCACTGGGGATCCCGGATCAGCGAGCTAGCCCCAGACGAGCATATGGGAGCCAGAGCCTTTGAAACGGCTCCGAATATGCACCAGGAACCCAAGTTCAATGAGGTGTCCCTAGAAGTGCCCTGGGGAGCTGTGGTCAGCAAGGTAGCCCCCAGTGGACCACAAGAGAGTGCAGTCAGGGAGGGGATCCCAAGGGTGCCTCAGGTAACTGCGGTCAGTGGAGTGGTCCCAGCTGTGCATAAGGAATCTGTGGTCAGTGGGATGGCCTCAACTGGGCTTCAGATCTCTAGGGTCGGTGGGGAAGCCTCAAGTTTGCTTCAGGGACCTGAGGTCAGTGGGGTGGCCACAAGTGGGCCTCTGAGACCAGTGGTCAGTGAAGCCATTCCAGACATGAGTCAAGAATTGGTAGCTGGTGGAATGGCCCCAGCTGGGTGCCAAGGATCCGTGCCTCAAGCAGTGTCTCCACAAGTGCTTTGGAGATTAGCAGCCAGACAATTGGTTCCAAGTCTATTACAAAAGTTTTTTCCCAGTGGGGAGGACCCAGGAATGAATCAAGGTTCTATGGCCAGTGGAGCGACTCCAGCTATGAAACAGGGATTTCTGTTTGACGAGGTGACTTTAAATATGAATCAGAGACCTGTCTCCAAACCAGAGTCCCCAGGAGTACAATGGAGTTTAACAGCCAACCAGCTGGTACCAAGCCTGTTCTATAAGTTTATGCCCGGGAGAGAGGACCCCAATGTGGCCACAGGGACAGCTCCCCATGTAAATCAAGATGGGGCTCCCGATACACATCAATCATCCATGGTCCCAAGTGGACACTGGTCAGCTGGATCCAGTGAGGCAATGCAGAATAGGAATGAGAAATCTGTGGCCAGTGGAGCACTTCCCACTGTACACCAGGGACCAATGGTCAGTGGGGCGGCTCCGAGTCTATATAGGGAACCAAAGTCCCCAAGTGCACCTCAAGGTTGCAGAGATAGTGAAGTAGCCCCAAGTATCCAAGAGTCTAGGACCAATAGGATGATTTCAAATGTACCTCAAGAATCCAAATCCAACACTGCAATGCAGAATGTAAGGTGGGGCTCCATGTCCAATGCAGTAGCCCCAAGAGTTCACCAGGGACTCGTAGGTGGCAGGGTAGCCTCCAAATCAAGTTTGAGATCTGTGACCTACAGATGTGCCTCAAATGTACAGCAGGGATCCCTGCCACGGGGTGCAGTCCAAACTCTGAGCTGGGGTTCTGTGAACAACGGGGCAATTCCAGGTATAAGTCTGGGACCTAGGACCAGTAATTTAACCCCAAGTGAAGGTCGACAATCTGTAACAAACAAAGTCACTTCGTGTGAAGAGCAGGGATCTATGGCCAGGACCATGGTCCCGAGTGAGAAGTGGGGACCAGAAGACAGCAAGATGGCTCCGAGTGCGTTCCAGGGAGCCTTGAGCACTGCGGTGGTCCCAGAGGCAGGCTGGATCTCCGTGAGCAGGAGCATAGCCCAAAGCACCCATCAGGGGTCTGCAGGCGGTGAGATAGCCCCTCTCAGAGCTGCGGCCAGCAGAGTTGTCCCAGGGGTGACCAAGGGATACGCAGCCGGCTGGGGAGGCCCAAGGACGCATCAGGGGTACATCGTCAGTGGCAAGACCCCGAGCATGAACTGGGGCTCTGCGGCCAGTGAAGAAATAAGAGCAACCCCAAGCCAAGAATCTGTGGCTAGTGGGGTCACACCAAGTATCTATCAGAGGTTCCCAGAAAGCGGGGGGAGCCTGGGATCTATGGCTAGTACATTGTATCAGGGATCTTCTAGTAGAATGGCCCTGATCTATGGGAGATCCGTCAGCGAAGTGACTCCACAATGCCCAGCTAGCCCGGGGATCCCGAGCACACAACAAGCAGATGTGGCCGGTATAAACCAGGAACCCGGGGCCAGTAGAATCGTCCCAAATGGGCTTTGGGGGCTCATGACCCAAAAGGTAAATCCCTGTGTTGTGCAGCAGGGGTCTGGGTCAGTTCCAGAGCAAGAAACCCCTATTCAGAGGGAATGCCACAGCTGGCCACCAGAAATAATAGAGGCCATTCAGCACCAGGCGGCCTCGGTGATCCAGGGCGCCTTCCGGGGCTACATGGCCCGCAAGCAACTGAAGGCCTGGCACATGGCAGCCACTGTCATCCAGGCTGGGTGGAGGAGCTACCAGGTTCAGAAGGAGCTGGCTAGACAAATAAAAGCGGCCATCACGATCCAGGCCTGCTGGAGAAGCTTCTATACCCGCCAGAAGCTGATGAATCCAAGGTTCATCTCAGAGGTAGAACCGGAAAGCCTGGACGAGCAGATCTCGCCCCACCGCTGCTTCCACTCCTGCCAGCCAAGGTCCTGTGCCCTCTGCCAGGCCCTGCAGAGGAAGGTCCAGAATGGTCCCACCTGCCTGGCCCTGCTCACGCAGCCCAACTCCAGGACCTGCCACATCTGCCAGCGTACATTCCAAACGAGGATGCTCCATGGCCTGGGCCAGGGCACTGAGGACCTGCGCGGACAGAAGGTGGGCGCATCCCCCATACAGAGGTCTCACCAACTGCATGGCCAGCTGAAGGCAGCGGTGCTGATCCAGGCGCTCTGGAGGGGCTATCAGGCTAGGCAGGCCCTGAATAGGCAGCAGGCAGCGGCCATTAGACTGCAAGCCTCCTGGAGGGGCCGTATCACCCGCAAAAACCTCACTGAGAAAGTCATGCTCCTGGCTCCTACCTTGGCCCTAGGTTAGAGAGGCGATCCACCAGCTCGCCGAAAGGTGGGCGTGGGCTGGGGGTGATGGGAGAAAGGTGGCTCTGGAAAGCAAGTCTTTCTTGGGATGATCTAATAAAGCCTTCTAAAGCCTTGATGTAAAACTGTCTGTGCTGTTAGGGTTGGGCTAAGTGGGATAAAATGAGAGTCCCTAAAAGGTTTTAGGGTACCTGAGGGCGAGGTAGAAATGGGGCTCCTGCTTAGACAACCTATTCCCTCCTTTGCAAACTCGTGTAACTCCACTCAAGCAGTGCCAGTTGGTTCCTAGAAATACAAGAGGGTGGGTGCTAGAAACTGCAAACATTAAGTGCCATAGGGCAAACTTCCATTAATGATCCCTCAGAGTGGGCATTTTTATTATTTTTAAGCTATACATGTACACTCATTCTCTACATTTTTCCATATGAGCCATATTGGCAGAGAAAAATCAGAACAAAAGGGAAAAATCATGAGAAGGGAAAAAAATTGTATGCTTTGATTTGCATTCAGTGTCCATATTCCCTTTCTGGATACCGATGGTATTTTCTACCCAAAGTTTACTGAATTGCGGAGAAGAGCTAAGTCTATCATAGCTGATCATCACTGACTATTGCTGTGCACAATGTCTTCCTAGTTCTGCTCATCTCACTCAGCATCAGTTCCTGTAAGTCTCCCCAGGCTTTTCTGAAATCATCCTGCTGGTCGTTTCTTATAGAACAATAATATTCCATTACCTTCATATCCCTTAATTATTCAGCCATTCTCCAACTAATGCACATCCACTCAGTTTCCAGTTCCTTGCCTCTACAGAAAGGGCTGCCGCAAACACTTTTGTACATGTGGGTCCTTTTCCATTTTTTATGATCTCTCTGGGATACAAACTCAGTAGAAAGACTGCTGGATCAAAGGGGATGCCCATTTGATAGCCCTTTGGGCATAGTTCCAAATTGTTTTCCAGAATGGTCAGATCAGTTCATGACTGAGTGAACACTTTAAAATAAGACACTATACTGCTTTGAAGAATCCATGGGAGACCAAGTCACAAGGGCAGTCCAGGAGAGACACACAATGAAGAGGCAATGGACCAGCTGCAAAAAAATAAGCCAATAACGTGGTAGAAATCTTCATGTACTTTTTAGTTCTTCCCTTTCCCATTCCTATTTAAACTGGTTTGGCCTCCTGGCTATAGTTTGCTGACTCCTAGTCTAGATTTAAGAAAGTGAGAGAGAAAATGTTAATAATGCAACTTAAGCTTTATAGTGTGCTGTGTTTATAAATATAAACCCCTCTGGAGAGCTGGTTGTTAAATCTTTTCCAGTAAACCTTTGCTCAGGAGAGAGCAGTTGCAGAGAGAGGAGCTATGAAGAAAAAAATAAGCCTACGGAGACCAACAGAGTTTTGCCCAAGCTAAAATGCTGTAGAATCCTGTAGGATCAGAGCTAGAAATTTCCTTAGTCTCATGTATTACCAATGGCTGTGCCTCTCTATCAGAAAGTATATTGGAGAGAGGTTTTCTGAGAGCAATGGTTTGTTGTGACTGTTCTGTTTGCTATTTCAGTAAATGATTTTGCTTTGGGCTAATTGTGTTCATTCTCTGGCCATTGGAGGTAATAAACACATCAGAATGCAGAGCCACAGAGTACTTTCTACTTGGGGCAGTCATTACCAAAGGAACCCAACAGGCAAATGTGATCAGGGAGTTGGTTGTGGGATAGTCCAAAGAGGACCCCAACTGGCTTCCCATTTTAAATTTTAGACCTAGTTGAATAGAACTCATGCGGGTAATCTGAGGAGGTAGAGAATGCTTCCCAGAATGTGCATATATGTGCAAACTGGAAAACTAAATTTGTACATGGAGGAGGTGAGAAGTAAAGTGCTGGTAGCCTGAGCTCAGAGTGCCCCCTGGTGATCTATGCTAAGATTACACTAAGTCATGCTTTGCCTCTTTGGAAGGCACCTGGGCAATGAATAAGGAAGGCTCACCCACTAGTCTTTCCTCTCCACTGCCCATAGAAGACAGGGACATCACAAAACAGGAAAATTGACGATGACAATAGCATTTATCTTACCTGCCTTCTTTGCCAGAAAAACAGTCCAATGATGGAACCTCAGTTGTGAGCCCCAGTTTACCATCAAGCCTCTGCTTGCTCTCCAAGGTAGGATGATGTGTCTGCGGGATTGCTTTAATGTTACAGATCACGCAGTAAAAATCTGAAAAATATGGTCTAGGGACCAAGAATCCTCTGTAGTTCTGAAACCTCTTACTTATTCCTAGGATCAGAGTGACTCTTTTGGAGAACCAACTATATAATTCTCAGTTCAAGCATTTATCTACTACACTCCATTAACCAGACCTTACAAGGCATATAGAACTCTCATAGTAAGAAAGCATTTAATTAAGACATGAAACAACATAAAGAACAAGAAGTTGGAGACTGTGAATTAATACATGCTATGTTCACTTTTTTCCTTTTTTAATGGTTTTTTTTTCCTCTCATCATTTTCCCTTTTATTCTGATTTTTCTCTCCTAATATGATTCATAAAGAAATATGTATTTTAAAAAAGAACAAAGATCATTCTCTACAGTTATACACAAATAGATACAAACTCATAGTATAGCATCCCTAGAATAATCAAATTCCCCCTTTAATCCCACTGATCCCCCACAGAGGAAGTCATAAAAAAGGGACAAGAGTTTAGCATGCAGTGCCATCTGTTTCCAAGAGAGACTCCTGTTCCCTCTTCTACTTTGGTTCAGGAACATTTAGATCTTTCTCACACATTGAGTACCTCTAGGATACAGACAGGACCAAGAGGGATTAATGACAAGGATAAAATCTTCCATAATACAATTGTTTCATGTCCCACTTCTGAAACCATGAGCAGGAAGGCATCGATAATTGAGAATGCATAAAACATACAAGTTTCTAGGATGAAAGCTTCCAGGCATAGGCAATTTCAAAAAAGGGCAAGAGGAAAGAGCATATCCAGAAAGAGCTTATCACAAGAGAAAGTAGGCTCTCAAACTACAGAGTCACACACAAATTTTCTCATAGCATTCTTGTGAACAAGATGGAAAGATGTGACATAGCAACACTTTAATGAAATTCAAAACTGATTGGATGGCCAAAATCAAAGAGTATTCACTAATGATCCCCAGTGGAATATCCCAGGGATCTATTTATCCCCAGATGCTTAATATTTTTATAAATGACTTTGAGATGACATGCTTCTCAAATATGCAGATATCATAAAACCAGAAGGAATAGCTAGGATGATAGATGACAATTGGAATTCCAAAAAAAAATATTAAAAGGCTAGAACACCAGCCAAAAATCTAGTAATATCAAATCGAATGGTAATATTTAATAAGGCTTAGTCTTGTCAATTTCTCTTATAAGATAAGAAGAAACAAGAGTAGATGACTTTAATGGTCCCCAAACCTGACTGAAGTCACCAGTATGATATTGAGGCCAAAATGATGGCAAATGCTATATTAGTCTGCATTAAGGAGACACATAGTGTCCAGAAATAAGAATCTAAGTTCTAGGACAGAAAGGAAACTTAAAGGCCAGTTAATCCAATTTCAGGATATTACTGATAATGAAACTGAAAGTATAGTTGTATAGACCCTTGTCCAAGAAAATGCTCTTTGATTTTGGCCATTCAGCAATAGGGTGTCTAAAGATGAAGTGAGCTCTCCTTCACTGGAAGAGGTCAAGGAAATGCTAGATAATCATTTGACTAGAGTAAAGGGGGATCCCCAAACTTTGTATCCCTAAGCTGAAGACTCTTCTAATTCCAGGTTTCTGTGACTTGTCCAAGGTAACCTTAGGCGGTAACAGTCATAATTCAACCCCTTTGTGTCGTGTATATGTTCCATTATTACACCTTTATTATTGCCTTTCTTCATTGAGATTCAGTTTTCTCCTCTAGAATAGCAATGGATTGGCCTACCCACGGCGTGCACTGCTATGCACTAGCCATAATGTCCACAAGACATTGGGGATACAAAGAGGAAAGGGTCCCTGTCTTCAAAAAGTTTACATTGTCAGGGAGGAGAGGAGGAATGCAGTAGATATAGATATATCTATAAACCTATAAATAACAGTTATTTATTCACACAAACACATAAACATACATACATATGTGTGTGTCTACACACTTAATATGCATATACAGTATAAATACAAAGTAAAAGCAATAAGTAATTAGGGATGGTGCTAGCTTGTCCTGTTCTGCTAGAATACAGGTGGTGAATTATTGACTTAGAATGAAGTCTACACTCTCAGTTGATTTCTTTTGCTGAACTACAGTGTCATAAATAGCTCCTGGTATCCCTCCTCTTTATGGCAAAAATTATTTTCAGAAATAATTATGAAATGAAAACAATAAAAATAATAGTCAGAAAAGAAATGCAGACAGTGAAAATTTTCTTTTACTAAACTTGGAATATATAATCATGCAAGTAAAAAATTTTCTAAAAGTACCTTAAAATAAATATAGGGGGAAGAGGGACTCATACTGATTTGAATGAATAGTCTTTCAACTTCTTAATAGTATTTCATTTTTTTCCAATTACATATAAAGACAATTTTAAACAATTTTTAACCTTAAAATTTTTTATTAAAACTTTTTAATTTTCAAAAGATATGCATGGATAATTTTTCAATATTAATCCTTCCAAAACCTTGTGTTCCAATTCCCCCCCCCTTCTGTATACCCCCTCCCCTAGATGTCAAGTAATCCAATATATTTTAACAATAATTTTTTTTAAATTTAGTTTCAAATTTTCTTCCTCTCTCTTAACTCTATCCTCCTTAAGAAAGCAAGTAATTTTATATGGGTCACATATGTGCAATCATGCAAAACATATTTCCATATTAGTCATATCTCCAAACTTTTTTGGCATCCTATCAAAGTTTTTGAATATATGTATCTAATATGTACATATTTATTTAAAAGATTTATAGATGCACTTCTTGCTGTTCTTCAATCATGGCCAACTCTTTGTGACTCCAATGGAGGTTTTCTTGGCAAAGATATTGGAGTGGTTACTATTCCTTCTCATTCCAGCTTATTTTTATAGATGAGGAAACTAAAGCACACAGGTAGTGACTTGTCCAGGGTCACACAGTCAGATTTGAAATCAAGTCCTCCCAACTCCTAAGCCAGCATTCAACAGAATTCATACTTCACGACCTAACTGCCCAATAAATTCATGTACATTATATACAGAAATGAAAAATAAAAAGGACTAGGTAAAAGATGAAGTAATATTTAACCACCAGAGCCACCAGAGTTTATTGAATATGTGAGTGAAATGGCCAAATCTATGCTTTAGGAGAATCATTTTGATGGCTGTGTGGAGAATGAATTAGGGTAAGGAGAGATATGGTAGGGGGCTCATTTAAGGAGCTATTCCAATAGTCCAGAAGAGAGCTTCACACTCCATCGAAGTGGTGGCTATATACATAAGACAGCATTTAATATGTGATTTGCTTCATTGAACTTTACAGATGTTGCATTTTGAGAATTCTCACACTTTCAAACTTTTTCATTATTATTAAATCTGTTTTGGTGATCTGTGATCAATGATCTTTGATTTTGTACTGTAATTGTTTTGGGATACCAGAAACTATGCTCATATAAGAACTTGATTGATAAACGTTGAATGTGTTCTAACAGCCTCCACGGACCTGCCATTCTCCCTTTCCTTCTCTTTGGCTATTCCTTGAGACCCGGCAATATTAAAGAACATTGCATCAACCTAGTTGGCAAAGAAGAAGGGACAGCGTTTGAGAGGACTGACTTCAATTCTGAAAGAAGTTCTCTTGTGAGTAAAATTCTATCAAACAGCATTACTTGTTACAGAGAACTCTCTCACAAAAGGAAGAATCAACAGTTGCAACAAATTTCATTGTTGTCTTATTTTAAGAAATTGTTACAGCCACCCCAAACTTCTGTAACAGCCAAAAGCATCAAAACAATACCCTTCCTCAGCAAAAAGATTACAGCTTTGCTGAAGGCTCAGGGGATAGTTATCATTTTTAGCAATCAAGTATTTTTAATTAAGGGATAAACACTGGTCTTTTTTTTTAGATATAATACTATTGCACACTGAGGGATGCCTACCAGACTGACATTTTGATCTGAGAGGCAGGGAGTGGGTGAGAGAATTGAGTCACTGTGGGCAAATGGGGAATGGTGGAGTTTCCTTGGAGAGAAGCCACCCATCTTTCCACTTTCCACCCATTCTCCCTTGACTCCCCTGGCGTCCTATCCTAGCTTCCATTTTAGAGCTAAGCGATATCAATGACTTCCAAAGTCCTTTCCACTCCTATCAAGCCATATTCCCATAATATAGATGAATAAACATTTATGGATTTCCTTCTAGACCCTGTGAGGAGATTCCCTTCACCAGTGCAAAACAACAGCTGCCCTGGAACCTGGAAAGTTACCAAGTTTTCTTTTCCCATTGTACACATAGGAAAATAGAGGCTGAGAGAATAAAATCACATGGCTTGATTGTGTACTTAGAGCTGTCAACAAGTAAATCTTCTATTCCAACTCGGGTCATTCCTGACTTTATTTAGATAGCATTTTCCATCTAAACTTGTTGTTCCATGTTCTAAGACCACCCCTAGCTCTGACAATCCACATTTTATATGAGGGGATTGTCCAGTTTTGAGCTTTGGTGCTCTAAAATTCCTTCTGTTACTGACAAATAAATCACTGTTAATGATAGGTAAAGTGAGTAGCAGAGAAACAACTCCCATATTTACCAGCATCCCCTATATGTGGCTACTCCTTCCATGGACAACTCTATGGAGATGAAGGGCCTGGGCTATTTCTGGGGATAGAATGGTGCTTTGGATACCCAAGGGTCCCAGAGCATTCTCAGGGGATTTAGAGTATCCGTGGGAAGTGAAATGGTCTGAAGTAGTTATATGTGGAAAGACACCAAGATTGTCTTTAGTGAGGGTGAGAGGGTGGGCTATTCTTCTGGATGTAAGGAACCACAGCTGTGCCTGGAGGATATGGGCAACCTGAGCCATTCCAATGAGAAAGGGAAAAAACAGAGCTGATCTTAGTTGTGTGAGGGTCCTAATGTATTCTTAAGGAACATAAGGGACAATATTATCCTTAGGGACTAGGAAAGATTCCTAGAGAGAATAAGGGGTCCAAGATGTTTGAAAACCTTGGGTGTGCCTAAGGAGTTTGAGGGGCCCAGAGCAACCCTCAAGAGTATGAGAGGTCTAAGCCATACGCAGGAATTGTGAAGGGCCTTGACTAAAATTAGAGGCTTGTGAGACAGCCAAATGGTGCAGTACAAGGAGTATCAGCCCTAGAATCAGAAGGAGCTGAGTTCAAACTGAGGCAGGAAGAGGAGACAAACTGTGGCTGAAACTAAGAGATTCAATGTGATGTGGCAGAAAAAATTACTGGCATTGGAACCTAGAAGCTCTGGGTTCATATTCAGACTCTGCTATTAACTTCCTGTATGACGGAGCAATTATTTCCCCCCGGGGTAAAATGCGTAAGGCAGCTGGGGAGTGAAGTAGATAGTGTGCCTTGCCTGGAATCTTCCTGACTTCAAATCTGGTCTCAGACACTTACTAACTGTGTGACCCACTTCACCCTGATTGCCTCAGTTATTTCACCTTAAAATGAGGAGAAGGAAAAGGCACCCCTCCAAATGGGGTCACTTCAGAACAACAAAATGACTTGAGTCTTAGTAGATGAACTCTAAGGTCCCTTTCAATTCAAAGTTACTGTTCCCTGAAAGACTGTGAAATTTAAAATTAAAAAACCCCCTTAGTGGGTGACTGAGGGACCCACACCTCCTTTGTAGGAGGTGAGGGCCCTTGTGTTGAAAGCCCTTTTGTTATCCTTAGGGAGTTGCTATAATTTTTAAGGCTATTGGTCCCACCCTTCCTTCTGAGAGGGCCAGGCTGAGCTCCCAAGCTAGGAAAGGTTGGGTAGGTATGAAATTCTGGCTCCACCCTTTCCCCAGGTGGACGGTTCCCCATTTCCCTACTTCCCTTCCCCCTATACAACACCAGCACCAACTCCACCACCACCACCACTTCTCTCAGTCCATAGCCCACTCCCATCCCGAAGTGTCCCAGGACCGGAGGGCAGCACCTGTCCCCAGGTGTGCAAGGGCGGGGGAAGCCAGGGGAAGGCTGAGACTGTATAGCTGCCTGTGTGCTGGAGCCCCGAGCTAAGTGACTCACCTTAGTGGAACTTGTCGCGGACGGGCGGACAGCTGGCCCGAAACTGGCAGCCCCGAGTTCTTCCCCAGGTGGGCCCCTAGCTGAACTCTTCTCCTAGCCATGACGGGCCCGTCTCCTCTCTTCGTCCTGCTGCTGCTGTCCTGGAAGCTGGAGGTAGTTGGAGGTAAAGGCTGGGAACCGGGGGCACTCCCTCCTAGCTAAATGCTTGGTTAGTCTGGAGGAGTTAGAAGGGGGAGGGGGGAAGGGGAGAGGGTACGGGTCGGACCCGACCTGCCCCAGATGCGCCTCCTCCTCACTCTGCGCCTTATACCTTACACCCAGAAAAATGTAAATGACGTTAAAGAAATCATTCAGTTTATCTCGTTCTTCTTTTCCCCAGGCAGACTTCTTAAAATGTCTACTGGCTATTCCTGAACCCACTCCAGGAAGTGTGCTGCTCGGTATCAAATAACTCCTGGCAGTTGCAATTTAAATCGTTTTCTGTCTTCATCCTACCTGGCACAGGACAAGTGGCCATCCCCCAAGACTTGGTCATTCTAGACTCTCAGACTGCTAGAACTAGAAAGAATCTAGCAATTAGCCCTCCCAGACTATCTCACCCCTTTCCTAGATCACATTTTCTTGTTTTTATTTCTGCTTACTATGATGTTCTGAACTTTCAGTTCTCCAGGAAGGGTTAGGTGAGCACTGACCTGTTTATTTCCTTCCAATTCATCAAATATTTCTTTCTGTTTTGGCTTTTTGTTTTTATTACCCTTCATGGGGGCAGCTAGGTAGCACAGTGGATAGAGCAACAGCCCTGAAGTCAGGAGGACCTGAGTTCAAATGTGATCTTAGACACTTAACACTTCCTAGCTGTGTGATCCTGGGCAAGTCACTTAACCCCAATTGTCTCAGCAAGGAAAAAAAAAAAAACAAAACCCTCCTTTTTGAATATGAGAGGCTATTAGGTATCACAATGGCAAGAACTTTGGACTTTTATTTGGGCATGACTGAACCTGAATTCAAATCCAGCCTTAGACATTTACCACCTATACGAATTGGGGCAAGTCACTTAACCCTGTTTGCCTCAATTTCCTAATCTGTAAAATGGAGATTTATAATAGCATTTACCTCCCAGAGATATTGTGAAGATTAAATGAAATATTTGTATAGCACTTTACAAACTGTAAACCTTAAGTGCTAACTGTTATTATTGGCTTTGTTACAAGGCATTCCTTGGATAGTGGGTGCTATCATCATCATAATTATTATCATTATTAACATCATCATCATCCTTATCATTATCATTATCATCATCATCTCTTACTGCCCAACCAGCTGTCCCATGTAACAAATAATTAAAAAGAAGAAAAAGACAGATCAGCAAAGTTAACCAACATATTGAATATTCCACATCCACAGCCCTTAAATTACCTTTATACTCCTTCCCCAAATGTGGGAGACTCTTTTCTTTTCTCTAGAGCAAAGCTTGATCCATATACTTACCCATTAAGTTAGGTTTTCATAAAATGTAACTCAAGTGATTTTTATATGTTTAGTCCTAGACTGAGTTCTGTTTACAAAAGTATCCATAAACTGATATGTTCACGAAGGAGAAAGGAGGAAGTCAGTAACTGCTTTAGGAAGGGGTGAAATGGAAGAGAGCTTCTTTGACTAGAGACTGGAAGTCAAAGTGGGATGTTAGGGGAGAGGGATCTGGGATGACTTCGTAGTAAACAGCACCACCTGACTGCAATGGGTGAAGAGAATTGTGTTCCAGGTTGGAGGAGAAAGGGGAAGTGGGGTCTGTCTGCATAAAGACAGAATCCCAAGTCATAAGGGGAAATTGCATGAAATTAAAATAGGAAGATAGGTTCCAGATCAAGAAATGCCATACTAAGGAATTCTGTCACAATCTCTCAGTTCCTTATTTATAAATGGGTATAATCAAAGCACACACCTCCCAGGATTGTGAGGATCAAGTGATAATATTTGTAAAAGTGTTTAGCACAGTACCTGACATAGAGCAGTTTCTCTGTCTCTCTCTGCCTCTCTCTGTCTCTGTCTCTCTCTGTCTCTCTCTCTGCCTGTCTGTCTCTCTGTTTCTTTCTTTCTGTTCTGCTTTCTCTGTACACACACACACACACACACACACACACACACACACACACTCATGTGTGTGCTATTATTCATTATTATTAAATGTCAGCAGCCATTAAGAAAGATTTAGACATTCATAGGTTACTGATATATTCCTAATTACAGATATATTCCTAATCACTTAGGAGAGTTAGGGAAAGTTGGGGGTGATACCAGGTAGTCCAATGGAGAGAGTCCTGAATTTGGAGGGTTAGGAGGTCTGGGTTCTAGTCTCAACTCAGCAAATAACTCAGTTGTACAAATCATCTCCCGTTTTTGGTCTCAGTTGCTCCTTTCTAAAATAAATCTGTACTTCAGTTCTCTCAGTTGTTCCTGACAGTCATATGATTCCAGAGGTCTGTCAGCTATATCAGGCATTAGGAGGTACAATAGTTAAGGGACAAGGGAAGAAAGAGAGAAGATTGATGGGGAGGAGAAGCAGAATCCCTCCGATAATTCAAGAAAATCATACAGTCTCAGCCAGATTTTTGAAACTTAGGTGTTTCAGGGATACAGCACTGAGCTTGGATTCAGGAAGAACTGAGATTAAATCCTGTCTGAAGACATTTTCCATATATGTGTGATCTTGGACAAATCCATTAACTTCCGCCTGCCTCACTTTGCCCTTAAATGAAAAAATAACACCTACCTCCCTGGGTGATTGTAGGTGTCAAGATAAAGTCATATTTTTGTTAAGTGCTTTGCAAACTTTAAAGTGCCCTAAACATACTAGCTTGCTATTTATTAGCCCTTGGAAGGCACACCTGGCCAGGCTGGGCATCCAAAGGTCTGGGAGCAAAATAGTGTCTGGGGAGTTCACCAGAGCTAGAGAGAGAAAGTAGCTGGATTTAATTAGATAAAGAAATATTTACTCACCCACACCCTGGGGCAGGTCCACCTGTGGAGTTCCCTAACAGGGTGGGTAGGGATGAAAGAAGAGACCAGTCAACCACAAAATAGTAGTTGGCCAAAACTGCTGTCCCTTTCACTCCTGACTGCTCAGGGCTTCCCTTTATGGTAGGGTGGTAGAAGCCCTACCCTGTGACTCAGGTGAATTTAAGACCCTTTTCTTCCTTGATGCTGTTCTCAGGGCCTCTTAGCTCTTACACCCTGTGTTCTAAGGGGCTCCCCAGCTCTGATATCCTGGGTTCTAAAAAGCTCTCCCAGCCCTGATATCTTGTGTCCTAAGGGCCCTCCTATCTCTGACCTCCTGGGTTCTAAGGGCTCTCCCAGCTCTGACCTCCTGGGTTCTAAGGGCTCTCCCAGCTCTGACCTCCTGGGTTCTAAGGGCCCTCCCAGCTCTGACCTCCTGGGTTCTAAGGGCTCTCCCAGCTCTGACCTCCTGGGTTCTAAGGGCTCTCCCAGCTCTGACCTCCTGGGTTCTAAGGGCCCTCCCAGCTCTGACCTCCTGGGTCCTAAGGGCTCTCCCAGCTCTGACCTCCTGGGTTCTAAGGGCCCTCCCAGCTCTGACCTCCTGGGTTCTAAGGGCCCTCCCAGCTCTGACCTCCTGGGTTCTAAGGGCCCTTCCAGCTCTGATCTCCTGGGTTCTAAGGGCCCTCCCATCTCTGACCTCCTGGGTTCTTAGGGCCCTCCCAGCTCTTACCTCCTGGGTTCAGGACCCTCCCAGCCTTTACATCCTGTGTTCTAAGGTCCCTCTTATTACTCTATGTTCTAATGACCCTCCCAGTACTGATATCTGGATTGTAAGGGCCCTTCCAGCTCTGACATTCTATGGCTTTTGGATTCTGAGAACTACAGGACTTGTTGGGTCACCATGACAAGCTAGACAAGAACTTTGAGAAGGATTAGAAGGAAGCCTTCCATCATCACTCAGTTATACTACCAACTTTGCCCTGAATAGAGTGAATCTTGACCAGGGATCCAGAAAGTTAAACCATCTTCTAGGACAGGAATTCTATTTTTAAAGGGTTAATGGAGAAGTAACCTGGAAGTGTGTTTTTTTGGGGTGGGGGTGGGGGTGGGAAAGGACTGGAGAGAGGGAAGAAAAATTTCTAACCTATGAGGATTTAGTAGATTTTCTCCATCTTTTCTTTAGGGAATAAATCTTCCAAGATCTCTTCCTCCCACGGTGAATCCCCCTACACTCCCACCTCTCACAGTAGCTCCTCCTCCACTCTCTCCTCCCACAGTGGCTCCTCCTCCACTCTCTCCTCCCACAGTAGCTCCTCCTCCACTCCCTCCTCCCACAGTGGCTTCTCCTCCACTCTCTCCTCCCACAGTGGCTTTTCCTCCACTCTCTCCTCCCACAGTGGCTCCTCTTCCACTCTCACCTCCCACAGTAGCTCCTTCTCCACTCCCTCCTCCCACAATAGCTCCTCTTCCACTCCCCCCTCCCACAATAGCTTCTCCTCCACTCCCATCTCCCACAATAGCTCCTCCTCCACTCCCATCTCCCACAATAGCTCCTCCTCCACTCCCATCTCCCACAATAGCTCCTCCTCCACTCCCATTTCCCACAGTAGGTCCTCTTCCACTCCCCCCTCCCAAAGTGGCTTCTCCTCTACTTCCCCCTCCCACACAAGCTGGTCCTCAACTCCCTTTAAAGGCTCTTCCCCAAACCCCAGCACTTCCTTTGGAGCTCCATCAGCTGTTACGAGTATGGCAACCCCAGCTAAGGGGTCCACCATTCTGGGGATCAGTGCCAGTACAGGTGAGGACTAAGTCCTGTTGGGGTCAGATTAAGACCAGAGAGGCTGGTCATTATCTGAAAGGGCACCAGGCGGCGCTGCCACCTTGTGGGAACTCAGGAAGGTGTCAGGGCAGCCAGGGTAAAAGCTAGTTCAGCTGGGAAGGATGGCAACCAAAGGAGAGATGAAGGTATGGGTCAGAATCCAAAGTTCCCATCTCTGCTTAAGCATCCTTCCCTTTACCTTACTCAAGGGGCCTTGCAAGGACAGCAGCAGTTGGGAGGTGGGGGGGGGGAGGGAGAAGGGAGGGAAAGACATTGATGTGGGGAGAAGAGCCTGACTGGGAATTTCCCTTCCCACCCCCAGGGGAGACCCAGCGAAATCCTGGTGTGGTGATTGTGGTCTGCCTTTTCGTGTCTATTCTGGTCCTGGGCTTGGTGATGGTGGCTGTGAAATGCTTCAGGAAGAACATAAATGGCTTTGAGAAGATGGATGAGTTACCCATGGTCTCTGCCTCTGAGATCACCCTGATTCCTGTCCCATGAGCCCTTTTGCCTCCTTCCCTCCCTTCCTTCCTCCCCCCTTTTCTTCCTTTCCCCTCCATTTTTCTCTTCCTTCTCTTTTCTCTCCCTCTTTCTCTAACTCCTTCTCTCCCTCCTCCTTTTCTCTCTTCTCCTTTCCCTCCCTTTTTTCTTCCTTTCCTTTCCTTTCCTTTTTCTCTATTTCCCCTCTCCTTCCTCCTTTTCTCCCTCCCCTTCTCTCCCTCTTTTCTCTCCATCCTTTCTTTTCCTCTTCTCCCTTCCCCTTCCATCACACATTTCTCTTCCTACCCTTCTCTCTCTCCTTTCTCTTCCTCCTTTCCCCCCTCCCCCTCCTCTCTCTTCCTCTTTCTCTTCTTATCCTTCTCTCCCTCCTTCCCCCCCTCCACCTTTCTTTTTCCCCTTGTTTCTTGCCCTCATTCCTCCCTCATTTTGTCCTCCCCTATGGCTACCAGCTCAAGCTGGGAGAATTGTCCCAGGAATAGATTGAGACTGTCTGGCCCGAGGCATTGGTAGCTCAAGGAACCTCCAAATCAGTTTTTTTGTCTTTTCCTTACCCCAAAGGGGCAGCTCCTGCCTGAATGACTCCTGTTTATTTTTTTCCAGGAAACTGTTCGAGAGGAGGCACCCTTTGCTAGACTGACCCCTCAGTGACCACAGATGGCAGTGGGGGAAGGCTTCTGAGGGGCTATTGGCACAGTTCCTGCTCACCCATGACCTCTCCCCCTTCCAAAAGGATACTGGTGTCTGTCATTCAATAAAATGAAGATGGAAATGAGACAGAGGCTCATCCTGGATCCTTTAACTCTATACATATCTCTACTGTTAAAGTTGGGACCCTCACTTTTGACTTTTGATGAAATGAAATAACATTCAGTGCTTTGTAAACTTGAAAGCACTATATAAATGCTATTATTTGACCTGAACATCCCCAAATCAAGAAATGGGCTAGTCCTCCTCACTCTGATGGGTACTCTCTCCTCTAGGGGGCAGGACTTCAGATCAAGAAGCTATAATAGTGTTGAGTTGTGTCCTTTGGACTTCCTCTTATTCTCAGAGAAGCCATCATTTTACTCTTGGTCCTAGAGACCAAGAGGTAATTTAGTGTGTTAGAAAAAATAAATAAAAAAAAGAACAATTTATATTCAGGAAAATCTGGATTTGAATTTTTGCTCTGCCCCTGACTAGCAATGTGACCCTGGGGGAGGTTCTTCTACTCTTTACCATAATTAGTAATAATAATAATAACAAGAAAAAGAAGAAGAAGAAGAAGAAGAAGAAGAAGAAGAAGAAGAAGAAGAAGAAGAAGAAGAAGAAGAAGAAGAAGAAGAAGAAGAAGAAGAAGAAGAAGAAGAGGAGGAGAAGGAGGAGGAGGAGAATTTTGATTATGACTAGTATTTATTGAACACATTTAGTTATGCAAAACACATTATATATACTATCTCCTTCAATCCTCACAACATCTGAGGTGAATGCTATCATTTCCATTTTTCAAGATTACTCATCTGTAAAATGACTTTCTGGGAAATTCAGCTTCCAGTTTAAGCTTTCCTCCGTGGAGCTCCATTTTCAAACCCTACTGGCTCTCTTCCCTCTCATTTAACTGTTTGGGAAATAGTAGAAAATATCTTACCCTAAGTCCCACAGCGAGGTAAGGGGCAAAGCCAGGGTTCAGACCCTTAAACTTATTCCTACAAGGAAGGGAACAGTTCTGAAGCCCAGAATCAGAACCATATGTTAGTGTTCAGAGGACTGGCAGGGGTCTAAGAAGAAAAAAGAGAACGGCTTATTTTGATTGGTTCTTGCTTCTGAATCTGACCTGCTTCTGGCTAAGGATACACTAACAGCCCCATAAGTCTGATAAGACTGGAGGGCTTGGACTGAATTTTAGAATTCAGTAGAAATCTAGGAGTTTTGGGAGGGAATTGTAATGACCCCGTTGGTTCCTTCCCTACTTGGGCTTTCCTCCACTCTTTGGGCCTTTAGATTGATACCCACAGTGTGCAGAGGCTGAGGTTTAGGGCCAGCTGAGGTTACCCTCGGTCATCGAGTGGCTGGGGGAGGGGGAAGCTGGCTTGGAAGGAGCCTGGAGGGACTGACCCAGGTAAAATATTAACCAACAGCTTCGGGAAAGGCAGGGGCCAGAAAGGTCTGAGAACCTCCCCCCTCCAGTCTGTCCCTTTCTCCTTGGCACTGGGTCAGGTGCCACCCCTACCACTTCCTCTGTCAAAGGAATTGACTGATCCCAGAGAGAATCTTGGCTTCAGGTATGACTCTTTGTCTCCCCTCCATCCCCAGCCCCCATCCCATGGAGCAGCTGGACTTCCTGAAGATGCTTCCCTCACCCTTCCTCTCTGGACGGAGGCCAGTGATCTTCTCTTTGGGGATTGCCTGTCCTCCCTCCCCAAAGGGTCAGAATTCAGGCAGGTAAACTCATTCTCTTAATTCAGGGCACTCCATCAGTTCTTCCCATATGCTCTGGGCACTGAGCTAAGCATCAGAAAGGGCAGAGAGGGAGGTGCAGTGGATTTGGAATTGGTCTCAAAGGACTTGGCTTTGAATCCTGCCTCTATTTTCTCAACTCTATAATGAAAGAAGTTAGAATACAAACAATCCCTTCTGGCTTGAAAATTTCCCTGAGGGAATGGGAGAAAGGGAGGGGATTAAATATTTATATAGAACCTACTAACTACCAAGCTATGTACTAATAATCACTTTTACAAATACTCCCCTTTGAGGCACATAATATAAGGTGGGTGCTGTTATTAGCCCCGTTTTACAGCTGGGGAAACTGAGGCAAACAGCATCAATGTCACAAAGCTAGTAACTATATGAGGACAATTTGAACTCAAGTCTTCCTGGTTCCAGACCCATCATCCTATCTACTGTACCACCTAGCTGCCCTCCTCTTGGGATGAAGTTAATCAACGTGACTCACAGATATCAAGAATGCTTGTTGACTTGGCACAAGAGATAGTGAAGATCAGTGGAGAGTTTAGTTACTTGGAGTCAGAGGATCTCAATTTAAAGGTCCTGCCATTTACTACCTCTCTGGCCTTGGGCCTCAATTTCCACCTCTGTATTAGGAGGACTAGATGGCCTCTGAATGCTCTCCCAGCTCTAAATCCCGAATTCTATAAACAATCTATCATCACTTCCTTCTTGTATACTCAAAGTCCTAGTCCCTCACTCCAGAATGTCACATTTTTCTCCCCCGCCCCCTCTATTCCCACTCTCCTTCCCTTGCTGGGAACATTCACACACACACAGTCACGCTCTGGGTCTCTGGCCCCTGCCAGCTCACTGGCCCAAATCATCCAGAGACCTCAGAGGAGGGTGGAGGTGGAGGCTCCAGGGATCCAGCACACAGAAGGTTAAGGGGCAGTGTGGAAGGTGGGGGGTGGGGGGAGCCTGGCTGGCCAGAGCTCATTCTTCCTGACTGCCTCCCCTCAGAGGATTCCTGTACACACAGTCTGGCTCCTGGCCTTAACCTACCCAACGAGGCCACCTTTTTCCTACCTCCCCATACCTGTGTCAGGAAGCAAAAGGTAGGGAACCCCTGAGGGAGGGTGCCTCTAACCTGAAGAGCCCAAGGCAACTCCATCAGAGCCAGATCTTAGCTGTGCAAGGTCTGGGGAGTTGGGGGACAGAATGAAGAGAGGAAGTAATTGCCAAGAACTAAGCTCCCTTAATCCCACCAAGAAGACTGGGACTGGGCTCCCGGCCCCTTGCTGAGCTCCTCCTGGCCAGTGCCTTACATTCTCTTCGATGTGTGTTTAACTCGCAATCTAAACTTGGCCCCCGGTTATATATACAGAGAAGATTCCTGGCCCTGGACCGGAGCAGGGCACAGAACAGTGTCACTTAACTGCTTGCCTCTGAGGAGGGAAGGAGAGGCTTGAAAGCATCTGTTTAAACAGGTAAGGAAGGAAGGGTTCCGTCCATCTCTACTGGACCCAGGTAGATCCGATTCAGGGAGAGCAGGGGCATTCATGGAAATAGGAGGGGGAGGAGAGAGCCGATGCTCTCTTGGGGACCCGGTCCTCCATTCAGGATCTTGCTGGGTCTCTGGAGATAGAAGTGGGAAAAGCAGACAATAGTGACATTCTCCACAGGATCCCTCTCACATTTATTTATGGGAAGGGAAGGGGCTCTGTCCCTCTTTGGGGGCTCCTTAGCTCAACTCTGTTGGTGATGGAAACCAGCTGTTATGGGGGTTGAAAAAGGGAGAGTTGTACTTCCTACTTCATGAGGTTGGTTGGGGGCTATGGTGTGTGTGTGTGTGTGTGTGTGTGTGTGTGTGTGTGTGTGTGTGTGTGCGTTTGCTCTGGATTTGTAAGAGGCTTTCTAAATGCTCCCCCCTTTTTATATTTTGGGCCCCATAGTGCATACTCTGCGTCTCTGACTTAGATTGTGTAACTCTGGGTACAAACTGTGATGTGTTCTTGCTCAGTAGAGTAGTAGACGTTTAAGAGCTCACACGGTTCATAATGTAGATGCTGGAACTGGGGCGGCTCGGAAAGTCCACCATGTTTTCCGGTGAGGGACACACTGTGTGTCTCTGAGACGCATTTGCCTTTGGCACTCACTGTGTTTATAAGGTGTGTGTGTGTGAGGTTCGGGCTATAAAATATACCTCGCTAGATAAGGCGGGTACTAAGTGCTCCCGGGTGCTGGACTTTGTGTGAATGGGGGCAAACTGTGCGGCTTGTGGAAGTGCCCCTGGGCGTGTCCCCGTACGCCGCGCGGTGTTGTGCTGCAAGGTGTGCGGCCAGTCTGGGGAACCCCTCAGGCCCCACAGGGGATTTGGGGAGGATCTCACGGGTCCTTTCTCTCCCTAATCCAGGCCCAGCCATGAGGCGGAGCCGAACCTCGGCGTCCTTCCTGCCTAACGAGGTGAGAGGACCTGAACCCTGATGGGACGCACCCCCCCCCCTGCCCCGAAGCGCTGCGTCCCAGTCTGGCCCGAGGGGCGGGGCTGGCGGGAGGGCCGAGCGGGGCGACCGAGGGGCGGCCTCTGAGTAGCAGCAACAGGTTTTCAGGCAGCGTCCTGGCGGCGGCTGGTCAGTGACTGGCCAGCGGAAGGAGCGGGGTAAAGGGCAGTGCGTGGCCTCTGGCTGAAGCTAAACAGACACTGGGCAGTCGAGGAGGAAGGGAAGTGAGTCCCAAGCCTAACTGGACCCCGCTCCTGCTCACCTTCTTCTCCCTCTTCTCCTTCCTCCTCTTTCTCACTTGCCTGTGTCTTTCCCCCCTTCTCTTTGTCCTTCCCCCTCCTTTTTCTTTCTCCCCTTCTTCCTGATCATTCTCCCCATCATCTCAATCCACTTTCTTCTTCCTGTCTTTTCGCATCACTCTTTTTATTTTCTCTCTCCATTCTCCCTCTTCTTTCTATTCTTTTTTTTTCTTTTTTCCTCTTTCCTTTCTCCTCTCTCTCTCTCTCTCTCTCTCTCTCTCTCTCTCTCTCTCTCTCTCTCTCTCTCTCTCTCTTTCTCTCTCTCTCCTCTTTTCCTCCTCTTTTTCTCCTCTTTCTCTCCTCTCTCCTCTCTTTCTCTCTCTTCCCTTCCCCCACCCTCTCTTCTTCCCTTCTATTCTTTCTCTTTCTTCTCCCTACCTTCCCTCACCTCCTTCTTTCCCTTTCCCTCTCTTCCACCTTTCTCCCTCCTCCCTCTCTTTTCCTTCCTTCTTCCTCTTCCCCTACTCTCCCTGTCTCTCCTTCCCTCCTCTCCTTTCTTCCCTACTCCCTGCCTTCTCTCTCTCTTCTTTATTTCCCTCTCCTCTCTTCTTTTCTCTCCCCCTTCCATTCTTTCCCTCTTGCTCCTGTTCTGCCTCTTTCTGTTTTTCTAACTCCCCTCTTTCTCTCCCTCCTTCCTCTCCCTCTTTTCTTCTTTCTCTATAACTCTTTCTACTACCTACTAGGTACTAGGAATAGGGTGAAAAACAAGATGCTGAAATCTGAAAAGGACAAAACAGGGAGAGTAGAGCCAAAACAAGTCTATAGTAGGAGCCTATAATAAAGATTTGTATAGCACCTATTATGTGCCAGGCCCTGTGCTAAGCATATGAGATATATTGTTATCTTCATTTTACAGTTGAAGAAGCTGAGATTAGGTCATTTATCCAGGGGCACATAGCTGATACATGTCTGAAACTCAGGTCTTCCTGAATGAAACACCAGAGCTCTATCTATGGCACCACCTAGTGCCTTGGACTACTGATCCAGGCAAGTTCGGAAAAGAGCCATCCTTGGAGTCTGGAAAAGTGTGGCCCTAGGCCACATTTTGAGGCCCCAGGCAGAACTTCAGCTTGGAAGATGAAATTCAGAAGCTCTATCTTTCCCCAGGCTGGTAGGTGGTCCTGTCAGGGGCCCATAGGGTGGTAAAATTCCCTTAACAGTCATCACTACAGACTTGGCATGTGGAAAGGGAGAAAGGACAGGACCCAGAGAACCATCTTGTGAATAAAGGGCATGACATATTCCATAATAAATGTCTTTTTTCTCTCTGCCTTTTATCCACTTTCCTATCCCCTTCCACCACCTCCCAAAACAGCAGAGCTGATTGTAGAGACTGTCTGGGACTGAGATGAGAGAGCTTATAGATTTTCTGCCACACTGAAAAATTAACTTTCTAGTTGGACCTCAGTTTCTTCCATGTAAAAATGCAGGAGTTAAAAATCTCTTCTAGTTCTGACATCTCTATTCTCTAAAGGCTCTCCCAGCTCTGATATTTTATGCTCTAAAGTCCCTCCCAGCTCTAATATTCTCTTTTGTAAGAATTTCCCCAAATCTGACATTCTCTGTTCTTGATAGTCTGTGTTCAGAGGGTCTATCCAGAGCTATCATTCTACAGTCCAATTACCTTTTCACTTCTGAGGTCTTAACCTATTTTTCAAAAGACCAGAAAGCCATGGAATTTAGAGAGGAGTCAGATTTCCCTTACCTCCGGGAGTTGTGAGAATCAGAGGGTCCAGACAGTCTTGGTAGATGGAAGGGCTCTCTTTGCTCTCCTTTTCAAGCTTGGGGCTTTTTGCCACTTCCTTAGTTTAGTAGTGAGTGGGTTGAATAGGTTTGGAGTTCCAAGACCCATTAGAGCCAAAGAAATTATGGTTGTCTGGAGATAGTTAATTGTGGCAACATTTATCCATGCATGATCCAGTAAAATCTCATAGGGTAAGCATAAGGTTAAGCATCTGAGACACAAAAATTAATTTCTAAAGTATAGGATGGGAGAATCATGACTAGATAATTTGTCTGAGAAAAAAGAGAATTCAGGTGAACTGAAAGCTTAAATAAAATCAACAAAGTGTCACAGCGAGAGGCTAATTGGACTACAGAGAAACAGTAGGAAGCTTTCCAGAAGGAAGCAAGTATGTGTTCTTTTGTGCCCTGCCCTGGTCAACTCCTGCTCCAAGTATTGCCTCTTTTGGGGTGCCACATTTTAAGTACACTGCTAAACTGAAACACATCCAGAAGATGACAAGAATGAACTTCAAGATCAGTTTAAAGAACAGGGCATAGGATCTGGGCATTTTCTTCCTCTCTACTCTCTTGATAACATACTCAGCTTCCATGAACTTAACTATCATATCTATGCAAAAGATTCACAGTTATTAATCCAATCCCAGTCTTTCCCCTGAATTTCAGGTCCACACCACCAGTTGCCTATTGAACATTTCAGCTTGAATATTTTGAAACAGAAGTGTCAGACTTGAGACTCATGGACCCATGGCTGAAAAATTCCCAAGTGCAGCCAAAACCTCTTTAAAATGTAATTGGAAATGTTTAACCTAATACAAATACAATAAACACATTTGTAGTTTTCAAAGTCAATATGCCATCTGCAAAGATCTATTTCTATTTGACTTTGACATCAATACTTTAAAGAGTCAACTAGTCTTTATTTTTCATGAAGTTTTTTTATTTTCAAAACACATGCATAGTTTCCAACATTTATCCTTGCAAAATCTCATGTTCCAAATTTTTCTTCTTCCCTTCCTCCCACATGCTCACTTAGATGGTAAATAATCCAATATATGTTAAACATGTGCAATTCTATACATATCTCCACAATTATCATGCTGCACAAGAAAAAAATCAGATCAAAAAGGGAAAAAATGAGAAAGAAAATAAAATGCAAACAACAAAAAAAGTGAAAATATTATGCTGGGATCTATACTCTGTCCCCACAGTCTTCTCTATGGGTGCAGGATGGTTCTCTCCATCACAAGACCCATTGGAACTGGCCTGAATCACCTTGATTCAACTAGTCTTTATGAAGCACTTAAAGTGCCAAATATTGTGCAAAGTTCCGGGGACATAATGAAATATGATCCCTTCTCTCAAAGATCTCAAGTAACTCTAGTGGCTTCCTATTATAAACTATTCCCTGTAACTTTTAAAGTCTGTCACAACCCAACCCAAATTTAACTTTCTAGATTAGATATTATTCTCCCTTTTGAATCCATCCAAACTGGCCTTCTCTGTTCCTCAAATGATATTCTGTAGCCCATCTCTATGCTTGATGCTTTTGCATGCCATTGAATGCCATAAATGCATTGCCTTCTTACTTCAGTCTTTTCCTTTAAGATGTAGCTCAGGCACCATTTTTTACATAAATTCTTTTAAGATCCCCAGCTTCTACTGTCTTCTCTCTCAAACTATCATGTACCTAGCTACTTGATATTATATACCAGTTTATATTTATGTTTCAGATATACTTATATTTGTGCCTATTGTCTTAGTTCTTTGCTAGTACAGATCATTTCAGGCTTTTTACTTACATCCTCAAAACTGGTACAGTGTCTAGGACATAGTAGTTGTTTAATATATCCTTAATTTTCCCCAAATGTATCCTTCCTCATAATTTCCCTATTTTGTTACTAACACTACCATCTTTCCAGCACTTGTTTCTTATCTTCCAGTAATTTTTAACTCTTCCACTCTCTGATCCCCTGTACCTACAATCTGATTCTTACCTCCCTTCCCAGTGTTACTCCCTTCTCTTTCTGTGTTCCAGTCAAACTACCAATTAGCTATTAATCACACAACTTTGGCTGTATTTTTCTCAAGTGGAGTCCCATATCTGGGACATTTTTTCCTCCTCCCTTACCTCTTCTCAAACCCTTAGCTTCATCACCTATGACAAACCTTCCCTAATACCCCAAGTTATAGGCCCTCTGACTTCTGAAAATAGCGCATTTTTATTTAGTTGTATTCATGTTGTAACCCTAGGTATTCATGTTGTAATCCTAGTATAATGCAAGCTTCCTGAGGCCAGGGATTGTTTCTCTTTTTTCCTCTTGTGTCACCAGTACCTTACACATATTTAATAAATATTTGATGAACTGAATTGGATTTAACATTTTAAGCTCTGCAAAGAGTTTTATAAACATTATCTCATTTCAGGATAAAAGGAAATTTAGGGCAGAGCAATCCTTTAATTCCTCCTGATTCCTTTATTCCATGTATAAACTATTTCATTGATGTCAATGACAACATACCAGAAACAGAAGGGACCTTAGATCATGAAATATTCAAGTTGAGAGGGACTATAGCGATGATCTATTCCAACTTCATTTTACAGTTTGGGAAAGTGATACATAGAAAGTGGAAGAGATTTGTTCAAAGTCACTCCCCAGAGAGAAGATCCCTGGTGGAGCTCATTATCCCTCAATTCTGGGTCACTCCCCAGAGAAAAGATCCCTGGTGGAGCTCATTATCCTTTGTCTGGGGAAAGTGAGTCATAGAAAGCCTATGACATGCTTAGCCCTCAGACTGACTCTCTTCCCTGCCTTGCTTTTAACAACTTCAACCTAGATTTCCTCCTTTCCCCTTTATTTTTCTGAGCCTCCCACCCTTCTTTCTCAGTTCAATACATTTACTTTTCTCTGCTGCCCCTTGAAAGAATAATTGGTACTCTACTCCCCAAGTAGTGAATATGATCTGGGGCAGGTAAATTTTTTTTGCTTTTGAATTGAGATAGGGGAAAGGTTTTGGATGGAGGGTACTAATCTTCCTTCCTGTAGACCCACAGATCCCTTTCCTCCTTTCTCTTCCCTGAAACTGCTTTGTCTCCTTTTACCACGAATTTCCACTCCAGCCTTCATGACTTGAAATGCAATTTATTTCAAGAGTTGAGTTAATTAGCACCAGTACTGAGTGGCCTCAGGAAATGGAGATTTCTCTGGCTGGCTGGCAAACAGATGGGCAGGAGTGCTCCAGAGATGAGGCTTCCTCTCCAGATAATGGGAGTGTGGGCCCCACCTCCCATAGGTCTAACAGAATTCTGCCTACATGACCTGAATTTATGTTTATCTTGAAAAGATCAGACTAGTCTTGCTTAGCCCTAGAAAATAGATCTAGAAACAAATGATTTTGAGTTGGGGTGGTGGTGGTGGTGAAACACTTGAAATTTTCAACTTCTAAAGAAAAAAACTTAAGAATTAGACCTATCTCAAAGTGGATTAGTAAACTCTTCCTCACTGAAGGGCTGCAAGAGCATTCTGGGAAAGTGAAATTTGTAGAGCCCCTTTGGATGCTGCAAAGCGATTCCAGTTCAGGAACTGTTCAATTAAATATCCTATGAGATCTTTTACAACTTTGATATTTTGGAACCCTCTGCCCCATATGTCTTCTTCAGCCTGTTTCTGGAAATTACTTTGAGATATCATACACTTATATACCGATCCTAAAAGGGAAGGTATTTCTTCCCTCTCCCAATCTTCCCCTATTAATGGGTAAAGGATAAGCAATGATATTAGATTCAGATCTGGAAAGAATCCTAGATCACTGAATGTGAAATGATCTTTTGTTGAGAGAAAACTGAAGCACAGAGTTGGGGAGGGTCCTACTAGAGATCAGTTAGCTAGAGGCAGTACCAGAATGTAGGCCTTATGGACCTTTTGGGGGGTTTTAAGTTTTTAAATTTGGTGTTATGAAAAGAACCCTAGATTTAAAGTCATGGGCAAATCATCTTACTTCTCTGGACTTCAGTTCCCACACCTATAAAATAAGATACAGTAGAGTATCTGCCCCTTCCAAGTCTAAATTTTATGACTAATTTTGTCTTTGTCTCTGTCTCTGTCTCGGCTTCTTTCTCTGTCTCTGTCTCTTTCTCTCGCCCTGGAGAAAGTGAGGGAGGCCAACAGAACAAATGTCCCACTCTAGTTCGACCTTTAGACTAGCTTTCTTCTAAGGACCAGTTCTGAGAAGTCTTTGCATAGTCAAAGGGTCGAAGGCTTCAGCACTATGGACAGCTTCTAGGATGCTGGACATAGGGAAGCTCCTACCACTTCGTTAGTGGAGAGGAAAGAATTAGGGGAGAGGGGCAGACTGAGGGGACAGCAAAGGGGAACGTACAGAGAGTGCTGCTCTTTAAGCCTGCAGCTCCTTCACCATTCTGAGTCATATCCTAGACACCGAGGAGTGGTGGAGGGAAGAAGCGCCCTTCCTCCCCCGACCTTGGCCCAGGCCCCACCAGCCTCCCCTTGTCTCTGCAGCGAGCCCGAGAGGCAGCTGAATCGAGCCCTGCAGGGTCCTTCGGCAGCGGCGCAGTCCGCAGGCGCTTCTCCGGGACCCCGCAGCTGCCGCCGCTCACGTGGCGCCACGGCCCAGTGGGAGAGGCTGCCCGGGCCCTAGAGCCCGAAGCTAGCGCCCGGGTCGTATTCAGCATCGAGGAGCGAGTGCCGGAGCGCGGCCACCCCTCGACTGGCAGCAGCAGGTAAGGGAAGAAGGGAATTTGTGTGCGGAGAGGAGAAATCAAAGTTGGGGACTGAGGGAGGAGTCGGAAGGCTCGGGACAAAGCTGGAGGGGCAAGAGCAATCTCTATGCAGGCCATGAAGGGCAGTGGGGCAGGATGGGGGGTAAGGGTGCTGCTAGGAACAGCTGATTGGAAAAGGAGCAAACCTACTCCTCCGTGTCCAATATTAACTCAATTCCATGTAGAAAGTGCAAATTTTTCCCACCGCCCCCTCGCCCCCTACCTCGTGCCACTGGAAAAGGATCTGTGTCACCTGGTTGGATTTGTAAAGGGACACTTTTGGTTTCCCGAACATATAGGATCAGAGCTCTCTTGGGAAAGGCAGACTGGGGGCGGGAGTGGGGGGGGGGGCTGCAGGGGAATGAAAGTTGTACCGGTGAAATCTGCTTGTCCTCTCTCCAAACCCCGACCTCTTAAATCTCCCTTACATCCCAGCCTTCGGCGGGGTCTCCTTGAGCCCTAAGGAGCCCTCGCTCTCTTCCCGCATAGGCTGAATCTATGTATCCCGACCCTCTAGCCTAGTCATTCAGTTCTCAGTTACCGCTAAGGGTCTAAGTTCCTTGGAGTCAGATGATGGAGGCCTGCCTCTCTACGCGGGACACCTGCTCTGTATTACACTAAGCAAACTCTTAGTTGTTCCCTGCTGGGGATGGCTGTGGAAGCCGATCATGGGAGCTTTGACGCCTGGTCTGTTCTCCCTCACCGGGGTGGGGGTGGGAAAGCTTCTCTGAGGTGCCTAAAACTCGCCACGGGGACTGAGGGACGTGCTCAGTTCCCTAACTAGGGGCTGTGGAGTGGTGCTGGCGTAGCCAATGAAATTCGTTCTCCTTAAACGGCCACGGGAGTCTGGGAGCGCTATAAAAGTGGTGACTGGCCCTTCGGCAGGGACTGGACTCAGGGCTGGCGCGTTTCCCACCTCTTGGAACTCAGTCCTTGATAGCTTGTCTGCCTGCCCTCTCTGGACTCTCTATTTCTGGCCCTCTGGGCACCTAGTAAAAAGCCATCCTACTTGCTTTGGAAGAAGAGATCCCCTTTATCTTCCTTCCGTAGAGTTCCGACGGAGAAAGCCCAAGGAGGTGGGTTCAATTCCCCACCCCCACCCCGCTTCCGGGGCACTTGACCTCCCAGTTTATAATTGAGTGGTCGTGGTCTAGGAGAGGCCGCCCAGAAGCGCTGGCCCACTCAGTACGTAGCTAGATCCAGCGGCGCCCGGAACCCGGAACTGAGCCCTTTGCCCACCGCCCCCACCCCCATCCCAGACCCGGACAGCGAACGAAGTGGGGGAGGGAGGAAAGGAGAGGAGGGGCGGGATTCTGCATCTTCAGGAGGACAGCTTCCCGGGTTGGAATCGGAGCCTTCTCTAAGAGACAGCCTCATGGCTTCAGCACCTCAAGAGCAGACAGCTCCCCGGAGCCCAACCAACTGAGGGGAGCCAACCCGGGGATACCCGGAGCGCTTTAGCATCTGTGAGGAGTCCAGTGTTGGGGGTTACAGTTTTCTGTTTATCCCAGAGATTCCTGAGCCTACCCGCCAACGGTGCGAGAATTCAGCCCCCACTCGAGGGACAGTTCCCTGGAGCGTGAGCCGCGGGAGGAACTGGCCTTGAGGGTGAGTCGGTTTGCAACCGAACATCCAGCTCTGACGGCTCGGGGGTGCGGAAGTGCGAGCCGGTATCTAAGACGCCGGGAACTGGCGGATTCGGCATGGAGAGCTCGGGAGGCGGCGGCCTCTATGAGGAGGATGCGGCTGCGGAGGCGACCGAGACGATGAGGATGTGCCGGGCTCTCAGCCGGGAGGGCGCCGGCTCCGCCAGGCCCCCCAAGCACCTGTGGCGGCAGCCTCGGACTCGCATCCGCATCCAGCAGCGCTTCTACTCGGACACCGACAAGTATCTTTCGAGTCGGAGCTCCCGCCCCGGCCTCCGGCAGTCCCGCGGTTCGTGGCCCTCCTCCTTCCAGAAGCGGTAGGTGAAGCGGCGAGGGGAGGCCCGGACCCGCGCAGAGGTCGCCGTCCCTAACCCCATCCCGCCAGTCATCAGCTCGCGAAAGCGACTCCGGGTTTTTCCCTGATGGGGGTGAGAGGAGGAATCAAGCGGGTTGGGAAAGAGCTCCAGCCTTGGTTCTTTCGATCTGAGGGTCTGCTGCCTGCTGGGCCGGTAACAGGACAGTATTCACTGAATAACTCGGTGAAGCCCTGGGATTGTATGTGTCCTTGTGTGACCTTGTGTGAAGGGGGGAGTGTCTGAGAGGAGTGGGAGAGAGAAAAAGAGAGACTGTGGGTATTTAGTATAGTACACAGTACATTGTACGGGGTACGGACTTTGTAAGCCCGAGTCTCCACATGTGTCTCTACATATATAAATAGGTGTGTATGGATATAGAAAACCTGGTTGCTTCAAAGACAGGGAAAGAAAAAGGAGAAGGTAAAATTACTCTGTATGTTGTTTTGTGTAAATGAGTAAAGGGGGTAGAATACTGAGATACACAACATAAACATACAAAAGAGGAGGGAGAAGAGAAAACAGAAAGGGAAAGAGCTATTGAAAAAGAGAGAGCCTGCTGAGAAAGAAGAGGCACACAGAGAGAAAGGAACGTGAGATAATACTAACATTCATATAAAACTAGAGATTTCGCAGCCCCTTTTTCCATAGATTGAGAGAGGCAGTGCGGGTAATGTGGAGAAAGCTGAGTTTCCCAGCGGAGAAGATTCAAGTGCAAGCCCCTATCTCTGAGGCATACTCTGTGGACTGAGCAAGTCCACTGACCTCTGGGTGCTCTGGTTTCTTTCAAGGGTTTGCAGAGAAGGTACTGATCTACATTGGTAAAAAGAAGTTTGTTTTTTTCATTTGAGAAACCACTTATACCAATGAAAATCTTACCCCTTACCTACATTATTCCATTTGAGATTTTACAACCATCTTTGAAATAGATTCTATAGGGATTATTATCCTTAGTTTTACAAATTAAGAATCTGAGATACCCAAAAGGTTAGGTACCTTTCCTCTGGTCACACACACACCTAGTAAGTGTCAAATATGGGGCTTGAACCAGGATCTCTCATTAATCCACTTCCAGAAACCATTATCTACACCACACCACCTAGAGATAGATGAGAGAGAAATGGAGAAAATACACGACCCCCCCTTCCCCTGTCCCCAAGGGAAGGGGCCAAAGCTGATACTGCTTTGTCATCTCCCTCCCACCCTTACACCTCCCTTCAACCCAGTTTGGGATTAGAGCAAATAAAGCCCATCCCCTGGAGGTTGCTAGGCTAATGGAGCATGGTCTGTTTGTTCAGACACATAGTGTTCCATGTACCTATAAGAGAGAGCACAGAGTGAAGAAGCTGTTCTACATTCAAAGGCTCTATGAAGAGAAACCAAGCCTAAGAGAAAACATACGCATCTGGAACAGACACTGAGACACAGAGAGAGGACAGGGATATAAAGAGAGGAGAAAAATACTAAAACACAGAAAAAAGGGAGAGAGGCACAGGTTAAGTAGCAAGATACTGAGATCCACAAAAGAGAGGGTTATAGAAAGGGAAAGGAGGGGAAAGACCTGGACACATATAAGAGGGGAACACATAAAAGGAAGGAAGGAAGGAAAGGAAGGAAGGGAGGAAAGGAAGGAAGGAAAGGAAGGAAGGAAAGGAAGGAAGGAAAGGAAGGAAGGAAAGGAAGGAAGGGAAGGAAGGAAGGAAGGGAAGGAAGGAAAGGAAGGAAGGGAGGGAGGAAGACCAAAACAGAGAGAGAAAAGAGGTTAATATTGAACTGATAGAAAAGAGAGTCTGAGATAGAGACATAAAAGAGATAAGTAACAGATAAAGTAAGAAATAAGCACACAGTAAGTAAAAATAAACAAAGAAGTACAGAGAGGTGAAGAGAATTGATTATCTTGTACCTTGCATTTGGTTGTACATTTATTAACCTGGTGCTATACATAGACCACAGATTTTGGAACTAAGAGTCCTTCCACTCAGTGGCATGATATCTATGGCAAAGTTCTTCCTCTTTATGGATCTCAATATCCTTCATTGTAAAATTAGAGTTTCTCTGAACCAGAGCCAATACTCCCTCCCAATTTTCAATCACAATTCCAGTTTGGTGAGCTAAATATTTGAGGGGGGGGAGAGGAAATGCCTTCACCAATCCAATCCCTTAGCTCCAGAAATCAAGGAGGAAACTAGCTTCTTCTATAAGCCTCTCATTCACTGCTTAGAATTATAATAAGAAATCTTAGAACACAGACCCTGGAGTATCAAAGAGCAGACACCATCTATCTAATTACCATCACCCATTTCACATGATTAAAAAAAAACTGAGGCTGAGAGAGAGGAATACTTGCTTAGCATCATTTTTTTTCAGTCATATCTGACTCTTGGTAACCCCATTTCAGATTTTCTTGGCAAAGATATTCCAGGAGATTTTAATTTACTTTTCCAGCTTTTTTTTTTTTAACAGATGAGGAAACTGAGGCAAACAGTTAGAGTTGGTATCTGAGATTTGAACTGAGATCTTTCTGACTCCAGGCCCAGTACTCTATCCACTTTGATACCTACCTGTCGCATCTAGCATCATATAGCTTACTAAACTCTGTTTTTTAATGAGGTGGAAGAAAAATCTTCCCTATTTTTAGACACTCTCATTGAAGGAAAAAAGGCCTAGTATAGGAGCACTACTATGGGGGGAATGGGGCAGGCAAAGGCTTTGGAGGAGCAACAGGAGAAGCCACAGAGAAAGCCTTATTCACTCTAGCCAGGTCAGCTCCTACTTCCTGCATCTTTTCTCCATGTTCTGCCATCCAACCCTTGTCCTTCCCTCCTTTTCTTTTCTCTATTAACTAATGTCTTCCCCCCGTATTCATTTAAGCCACAAGAAGATTGGTTGTAACCAAGCTTGCTGGGGTCACCTGCCTCAATGTTGTGATTGTTCATGTCTTATTCTTCAGCATTCTATATGTCCTGTGTACCTGTGTGTAGATACTGGCTAAATGAATATGTGCACCATAGATGACATTCTTTTTTCTTCTTTTTTTAATTTGATTTTTTTTTAATTTTCAAAGAACAAGGATGATTTTTCTTTTTTTCTTTTTTTTTTAATAGTTTTTATTTACCAGATATTTGCATGGGTAATTTTACAACAGTGACAATTGCCAAACCATTTGTTCCAATTTTTCCCTTCCTTCCCCCCCCCCAAAAATGGCAGGTAGACCAATACATGTTAAATATGTTAGAGTATAAATTAAATACGATATATGTATACATGACCAAACAGTTGTTTTGCTGAACAAAAAGAATCGGACTTTGAAATAGTGTACAATTAGCCTGTGAAGGAAATCCAAAATGCAGGCGGACAAAATTAGAGGGATTGGAAATTCTATGTAGTGGTTCATAGTCATCTCCCAGAGTTCTCTCGCTGGGTGTAGCTGGTTCAGTTCATTACTGCTCTATTGGAACTGATTTGGTTCATCGCATTGTTGGAGAGGGCCCCGTCCATCAGAATTGATCATCATACAGTATTGTTGTTGACGTCTATAATCATCTCCTGGTCGCAAGGATGATTTTTCAACATTGATCCTTGAAAAACCTTGTATTCTAATGTTTGTGGCAGCTCTTTTTGTAGTAGCTAGAAACTGGAAGATGAATGGATGTCCATCAGTTGGAGAATGGTTGGGTAAATTATGGTATATGAAGGTTATGGAATATTATTGCTCTGTAAGAAATGACCAGCAGGAGGAATACAGAGAGGCCTGGAGAGACTTAAATCAACTGATGCTGAGTGAAATGAGCAGAACCAGAAGATCACTGTACACTTCAACAACAATACTGTATGAGGATGTATTCTGATGGAAGTGGAAATCTTCAACATAAAGAAGAGCCAACTCACTTCCAGTTGATCAATGATGGACAGAGGTAGCTACACCCAGAGAAGAAACACTGGGAAGTGAATGTAAATTGTTAGCACTAATATCTGTCTGCCCAGGTTACATGTACCTTCGGAATCTAAAGTTTATTGTGCAACAAGAAAATGATATTCACACACATGTATTGTATCTAGACTATATTATAACACATGTAAAATGTATGGGATTGCCTGTCATCGGGGGGAGGGAATAGAGGGAGGGGGGGATAATTTGGAAAAATGAATACAAGGGATAATATTATAAAAAAAAAATATATATATATATATAATGAAAAACCTTGTATTCTAATTTCTCCCCTCTTTCCCCCTCCTCTCCCCTAGATGGCAAGTAATCCAATATATGTAAAATATGGTAAAAATATATGTTAAATTCAGTAGGCATACATATTTATACAATTATCTTGCTGCACAAGAAAAATCAGATCAAAAAAGAAAAAATAAGGTGCAAGCAAACCACAACAAAGAGTGAGAATGCTATGTTGTGGTCTACCCTCAGTTCCCACAGTCCTCTCTCTGATTGAAGATGACTCTCTTCGTCATTAAACCATTGAAACTGGCCTCAATCACCTCATTGTTGAAGAGAGCCAAGTCCATCAGAATTGATCATCAGTCTTGTTGTTGCCACATAAAATAATTCCCCTGGTCCTGTTCATTTCACTCAGCATCAGTTCATGTAAGTCTCTCCAGGCCTTTCTGAAATCATCCTGCTGGTCTTTTCTTACAGAAAAATAATATTGCATCACATTCATATACCATAACTTTCTCAGCCATTCCCCAATTAATGGGCATGCACTCAGTTTCCACATTTTTGCACATGTGGGTCCTTTTCCCTCCTTTGGGGTATAAGCCCAGTAGTAGTATGGCTGGGTCAAAGGGTATACACAGTTTGATAACTTTTTGAGCATAGTTCCAGATTGCTCTCCAGAATGATTGGATCAGTTCATAGCTGTATCAATGTCCCAGTCTTCCCACATCCCCTCCAATATTCATCTTAGCCAATCTGAGGGATATGTAGAGGTACCTCAGAGTTGTCTTAATTTGCATTTCTCCATAGATGACATTCTTTTAAGTCTGTAGCATGTGGTTGTGCACATGTGAATATGTGCATGATTTAGGGGGGGGGGTGTCTGTGTGTGTGTGTGTGTGTGTGTGTGTGCACATTAAGAGTGTGGGTGTAACAAAGTGCATGTACACTAGCCCACGACTCCACTTCTTTGAAGCTATTCTAGTATCTTGGGTCGGGTTGGGGAGAGCTTTCTTTCAATGCATCATGCTGAGGGAATCCTGCATTTCTCCTGCTGTCTATAGGCTGACAAGATTTACAAAAAGGCAAGGCTGGAAATAATGTTTTATCCCCTTCTCCCCCACAATAATCCCTCCTCCCTGCCATGCCAGCATGGAAAGGCCATCATTGCCTCGTGTCCCCATCTCAGGAAAATTCAGCCCTAGGCTCCTCCTTCTCAGCTCTCAGCTTGGGCTCCCTGCAGCTAGCTCATCGCCCCCCCACCTCTGTGATGTCTCCCACTGTGCCTTTCCTGAATTTGTTTTAATCAGTGCCCATTAGTGTTTCTGGCAGCAGCCTAAGATGATGTCCCTAATGAAAAAAATGTCTGCTTGCTCTTCAGGCAAGTGCTTAAGGGAATCAGTATGTGAGCTGGTAATGGGAGGCAGAGTGGGGAGCAGGGTGGAGAGGGCACAAGTGTGTACATCTAAATCTAGGCCAGAGTTGGAAAGGACTCAGAACCCAGAGTAGCTCTTATATTCAATAATGTAAAAGCTGTAAGGGACCATAGAATTTGAACAGGGACTGTGAGAGTGCCCTAAAAAATAGACCAAACAATCAAAAAGGATTTATTAAGCACCTACTGTGTGCCAAGCACTGGGCTAAATGCTAAACTGTGGAGTATTCTTAGGATTTTAAGAGGCCAAGTGGGGAAGGAAGTGCATTTCAGATTCGAGAGATTGTCTAAGCACACACGAGTGGGAGATGGAAAGTCATTTAAGACTGGAAATCATTAATAAGACTGAAAAGAAAAATTGGAAAGAGGATGTGAAGTGAAGGACTTTCTAACAATAAACAAAAGAGTCTGTTTTTGATCCTAGAGCTAATAGGGAGTCACTGAAATTCACTGATCATTCGAGGGAGTGGTCACACCTGCGCCTTGAGAATAACACTCTGGCAGCTTTTCAGAGGATGGATTGGAGAGGGGAGAAATTTTGCGAGATTTGAGCTTAGACCAGATAGAATTGATTTCAGTTCAATAGCCCTAACAAGAAATAGAGAGTATTTGAACCACGGTGGAGCTATGTGAGCAGGAAGAAAGGAGATTGGAGTCATCGAATCATAGATCACAGGATGTCAGAGCTAACAATATTTAAAGATCATTTAATCTAACAGACTTCATTGAAGGAAAGAGAAGGAAGCAGAAGCTCAGAGAAGGGACAGAAAAGGCTAGTGTCTGTGCTGGGAAGAATCCAGTCTCCCAAGGACTCACCTAAGCTTCTTGGAAATTCTCCCATCTGCACAGATGGAGCAGCTCTTAAAATCTGCATGATTGTGTGTTGGTGTGATTGTGTGTGTCTTCCTGCTCATATTTACGTCCATTCACTTCAATCAAATGAACATTTATTCGATACTACATATTGGGTATTTTGGTAGAGAGTAGATTTCCATGTCCAAGAACCCTGAAATCTCTCTCTGTGACATCTATCTCCTGTCCTTCAATGTCTTTCCCGATCTTCATTTCTCCTCCATCCTTCTCTTAACCTCCAGCCCCTTGTTCTGTCTGGGATACCTCAGGCTTTTACCCTCACACTAACATTACTTTCCTCCCTTCTCAACCTTAACCTTGTAGTTAATCATTTCAAATATATGCTGCGCTCTATTCTCAATTCCCTTATCCCCTTTTCCTAGAAGCCAATACTTTGCCAAACCACAGCCAAGGATAACCTCCATCATCAATCTTATGCCCTCCTACTTATTACAGCTGAACGGAGCCAGAGGAAGTCTTAGAACTGTGCTGATCAGTATCTAACAGCGCCAAATCTCAGTGGGCCTTCGTTGCTCCTGGGTAGTTCCTCATTAAAAACTCTTTCCAAATCAACTATCTCATACCACATAGGCTGCTCCAAAGCTCCTTCCTCTTCAGGTCGTCTTTCCCCAGTCTCTTCCCAAATCCCTCTCAGGGGATTTCCTGACACACTTGACTAAGAAAACAATGAACCGTCTCTCCTGCTCCACAGCTCATAGCTCCTTGACATTATCCCCTATTCTCTCCTTTTTGCTACAGCTTCGGATGAAGAGTGTCTTCTGAGTGTCAAAACCAATTCCTCTTATGCCATTAATCCCATCCCTCTTTTCTTTTCCGGTATATCAATCATCTCTTTCTGTCTCTGTCCTCTGATTCTGTCAGTCTCTCTCTCTGTTTCTTACTGTCTCTTTCTCTCTGTCTCTTTGTCTTTCCATGTGTATGTGTCTTGTCTTTCCATTTCTATCTCTGTCCCTCTCAGCTTTTGTCTTTTTCTATCTCTCCATCTCTGTGTCTGTCTCTGTCCCCTCTTTCCCTCTCTCTCTTTCTCTCTCTGTGTCTCTATGTATATGTGTGTGTCTGTTTCTCTACATCTCCATCTCTCTCTCTGTCCCTCCCTTTCTCAATCTCTCTCTCCATCTCTCTCTCTGTGTCTCTATATCTGACTCTCTGTATCTCTCCCTGTCTCTGTGTCTTTCTGTCTCACTGCATCGCTCTCTGTCTCTCCATCTCTGTGTATGTATGTGTGTCTCTGACTCTATTTCTCTCTCTGTCTCTGTGTGTGTCTGTGAGTGTGTGTATCTGTCTCACTATTTCTGTCTCTTTCTGCCTCTGTCTCTCCTGGCTTCTTCTTTCCTACCTTTTTTCTACTTTCACTTGCTCTACCATCTCCTAAAGCTATCTTCTTACCTCTCCTCCCTTTCACAGCCAAATTCCCAGAAGCAGCTGCCCTTCCTCCTCTCCCCTCCTCTTCTCACCCTCTCCACAAACTTTGGTAATATGACTTGGAACCTCATCATCGAAGTAAACCTGATCTTTCCAAGGTTATTAATGATCTCTTGATTGCCAAATCTAATAATTGGCTCTCAGTCTCCACCCTTCTTGACATCTCTGCAGCATCTGATACTGATTAACATCCCATTCTCCTGGATATTCTCCCTTTCTTAGGTTTTCCTGACACCCTTATTTCTAAATGGTTGTTTCTTCTCTATCTCTTTGCAATGTCACCAGCTTTGATGCAGTGTCTAACTGAGGTTGTTCTCTAGGTCTCTGTCGTCAGCCCTGTTGTCTGCTGCAGCTAGGTGGAAAGGAAAGTAGAGTTAGAAAGACAAGAATTTAGATGTAGCTTTGTGTGGGATGGATTGTCAGTTGACAGTCTCAAATTCCTCATCTATAAAATGGGGATAAGAAAAGGGCTACTGTGAAGATCAAATGAAATAACATGTTATTATTTTTTGCAAACCTTAAGATGCTAGATAATGCTAGTTACTTATTATTATTCTCTTTTTGTACCACCTCCCTTGATGAACTCATCAGCTTTCTGGGGTTCAATTATTATCTCGGTGAAGATGACTCCTAGATCTGTGAATTTAGAGTAAAGTTACCTTATTCCCCTCAACCCACTCCTCTCCTAATTGTCTTTTTCTGTTGGTGGCTCCACCATTATTTCAACCAGCTATGTTCACTGCCTTTGAGCCATCAATAAAGCTTCCTTTTCCCTGAAGCTTCATATCCAATCAGTTGCTGGTCAATTCTGCCTCCACAACCTCTCTTGCACCCGCTTCCTCTTCATCCATCACACACACAACCAACACCTTATTTCAGATTTTTACCTCTTGGGTAGACTTTTGCAACAACTCCTTGATTTGTCTCCTTATTTTCATTCTCTCTTCTTTTCAATCCATCCCAAACATAGCTACTGAATTGATATTGTTAAAGCACAAATCTAACCATATTTCTCCCCTGCTTAAGGAATTCAATGGCTCCCTATTTCTTCTGAGGTCCAATACAGACCCCCTAGTTTTGTATTTAAAGCCCTAAATCATCTTGCTCTGTTCTACCTTCCTCGGTTTATAAAATGTGCTCTCTTCTAGGCAGATTAGCCTACTGCTAATCTCCCTCTTCCTCCTCCCTATCTTTGTACATTAGGTGTCTCATACCCAAAATGTGCTTTCTGTTCTCTAATTTCCTTCAAGACTCAATTGTCACCATCCACAGGAAGTCTTTCATAATTGTCTTTGTTGATAGGTACCTTTCCCCTAAAATTACCTTTAATCATCTTTACCTTATATATACTTTTAATGTACTTCTTAGGCAATAAGCATTTATTAAGCACTTACTACGTGCCAGGCACTATGCTACTCTGTAGAATCTTGTATCCAGGAAAATATAAATTCTTTGAGAACTGAAATTGTCTTATTTTTGTCTATCAAATAGTAGGAGCTTAATAAATGCTTTTTGAATGAATATAAAGATAAAAATAAAGCAGCTCTTGCTTTCAAGAAGCTTATATTCTACTGGGATGAGGGAGAACATAAATAAATATAAGGAAATATAAGTAATGTACAAAATGAATACCATTATTGGGTGATAGAGCTCTAACCAGAAGGGGAGGCAGAAAAGCCTCGATGTCACTTGAGCTGAACCTTGAAGGGAGATAGGAATTCCTAGAGTCAGAATTGAGGAGGAAAGGCATTCCAGACAGGGGGTACAGCCTGAGCAAAGGCAAGGAGGCAGGAAATGGAATATCATTTGTGAGCAAGTAGGCCAGTTTGAGTAAGTATCTGAGGGAGAATTGTGTGAAATTAGCCTGGAAAGACAAGTTAGTGTCAGATGGTAAAAGGACTTGAACTGCTAGACTGAGAAGTTTATATTTTATTTTAGAATCTATACAGACATCTTTTATAGTTTCTAAGAATGTATCTCTTTATCTAGCCTCCTCTTTCGCTTCACCCAAGGAGGCCTAGTAGTTAGAAGAGAAGAGAGTTAGACTTTTAACCAAAGGATTTTCCCTTGTTTCTGGTACCTCATCTCTAAAATGCAAGAATTGGACCAAAGGAGGATAAAGGATTCCTTCTATCTTTTTTTAAAACAAAACTTTTAGTCATATTTTTTGTTTTATATCACTTTATTTCCCAAGACATCTCTTTTTTTCTCTCCTCCAGAGAGCCATGTCTTATAAGAAAGAATAAAAAAAGAGATGGAGAAATATTTTACCACCACTAGGAAGGAAGGAAACAAGCATTAAGCACCTACTGCATGCCAGGCACTGGACTAAGTCCTTTACAAATATTATCTCATGTGATCTTCATGATTTAGGAGCTATTATTTTACAGTTGAAAAAAACAGATGGATGGAGGTTGTGACTTGAACAAGGTCATTTAGCAAATATCTGAGGATGAATTTGAACTCAAGTCTTCCTAACTCTAAGTTCAATACTCTATCCACTGAGCCACCTCAAAATAGATCAAGAAGTCTGGCATTTTCTATAGTATCCGGAGGAGAGACTTTTTTATCTTTTCTTTGGGGCTAACCATGACCATTATATTTTGGCAACATTAAGTTTTTATTGTTTTATGGTGACTCCTCCCATTTACGTTGTTGTAATCATTGTGTGTATTGTTTTCCTGGTTCTGCTTATCTCACTTTGCATCACTTTTTATGAATCTTTCCATGTTTCCCTGTAGTCATCATATTCATCATTGCTTACAATTTAGTAATATACATTGTATTCATATACCAGAAATTGTTTCACTATTCCCAAAGAATGGACATCTGCTTTGTTTCTATTTCTTTACTATTACAAAATTGTTGTGATAAATATAGGGGGAGGGGGACTTGATTCTTACACATAAAACTCTCAGTAATCCCCTTTAGCTAGCTTCCCGGAGAGCAGCCTACTACTTCTATGGGTTCCAGATTATCCTGTGAGTATGGGCTCCTTCCACTATAACTCAGTTGCCCCTTAGGTGTATTTTCCATTAACAATCAAACAGTAGATACATTTTTTTCTTTTTTTTCTTTTTTCTTTCTTTCTTTCTTTTTTTTTTTTTTTTTTTTTTTTTTAAAGAATCATCAGTCCCTTTACTCTTTTTTTAGCTTTTTATTGACAGTACATATGCATGGATAATTTTTCAACATTGACCCTTGGAAAAACTTCTGTTCCAACTTTTCCCCTCCTTCCCCCCACCCCCTCCCCTGGATGGCAGGCTGTCTCATACGAGTTAAACACGGTAAAGTATATCTTAAGTACAATATATATGTGTGCATATTTATACAGTTCTCTTGATCCAATTTCTTCTTAAGGAAGCATTTGCTTAATATTTGTGGGAAGAGTGGGCATAAATCCAATAATCTAGACTAGACCAAAATAGAATAGAATAGGATAGAATAGAGGTGAGGCACATAAATAAGGAGCCCATGGGCCAAGGCAATTCATAGCCGTGGAACTACAAAACCCAATGTTCTTTCTCTCCTAGTGGAGTCCTCATAAAACTCCTTTGGAGAACAATGTCTCCCCCTTAGTCTGTCCCTCTCCAAAATTTAAATCTAAATTGCCAGGAGTACCTCTCTTTTGAGTCATCACTGGATTTTTCCTTTGCTGCCAGAGGTTCTGTTCTTTGAAGCTGCTTCTAGCCCTTGCCTCAACTATCACTTGGGATCAGCATCTGTCTAGAGCATGCTTTTGCTCTCTCAACTAGACTTCAAACTCTCTGAAACAACTCTGATTGTTGGATGGATTTTCTCCTCTTGAGATAATAGCTTCTCAACTAGAGGACAGAGGAAGAAATGGAGGAAGGAAAATAATTCCTCTCCTCCTCTCCTATTTTACTGCCCACCCCACTAGGAGATGAAAAGGTGAGTTCTTCTGGAATAACTGAGCTACTCCAGGGATTAGCATATGAGACAGCTAGGTAGAACAGTATATAAAGCACAGGACTTAAAATCAGGAAGACCTGAATTCAAATTCAGCAAAACAATAACCTCTGTCTACCTCAGTTTCTTCAGCTGTAAAATGAAGATAATAACTCCCAGGATTGATAGGAAGAAAGTGAAATATTTACAAACCAGATAGTAAATGCTTATTTAAATGTTTATTCCCTTTCCCTTGTTCCCCTTTACCCCTGAAAAAGTACTACCAATTTTTGCTAATCTAATGATTCTTCTTTCTTCTGATTCAATCAGAGTGAGAGGCAGTAATACTACTTTATAAAGGCATATTAGGAGGTAACAACTTGTCAATACACTTTTCATCGGTGATTATATCTGGTGGTTACATCCCCTCCTTTGATATAGCTAAGTTTATTTCTTTGTATCGCCCTCCTTGGCATATTTGTCTAGTGCTGCAATCTCTAGGTCAAAAGCTATGGAGATCTTAACCACTTTCTTCAAATAATTCCAGATTGCTTTCCAAAATGGTTGAACCAGTTCATAGCTTCACCAAGAGCATTTGTGTATTCATCTTCCTACAGGCCTTTCAATGTTTTCTTCTTCTCATTTAATTATTTTTATTTTTAATACACACTGCTTTGTGAATCATATTGGAAGAGAAAAATCAGAGCAAAAGGGAAAAAACCATGGGAGAGAGAAAAAAAAAGTGAACATAGTATGTGTTTGATTTACATTCAGTCTCAATAATTCATTTTCTGGATGTAAGTGGCATTTTCTATTGGGATTGTTTTGGATCATTGAACCACTGAGAAGAACCAAGTCTGCCATAGTTGGTCATCTAATGTTCTTGCTGTTCTTGTATACAATGTTTTCCTGGTTCTGCTTGTTTTATACTAAGTATAAGTTCATGTAAATCTTTCCAGGCCTTTCTAAAATCAGAGTGTTATCATTTTTTATAGAGCAATATATGTCATTATCTTTATGTACCATAACTTATTCAGCCATTTCCCAATTGATGAGCATCTACTCATTTTCCAATTCTTTACCACCACAAAATGAGCTGCTACAAACATTTTTGCACATGTGGGTCCTTTTCCCTCCTTTATGATTTTCTTTGGATACAGACCCAGTAATGGCACTGCTGGGTCAAAGGGTATGCAGTTTGGTAGCCCTTTGGGCATAGTTCCAGACTGCTCTCAGAAAGGTTGAATCATTTCACAACTCCATAGCAATGCATTAATGTCCCAGTTTTCCTGCAACTCCTCCAACATTTATCATAATCTTTTCCTGTCATCTTAGCCAATCTGACAGGTATAAAGTGGCACCTCAGAAAGGTCTGAATTTGCATTTCTCTAATCAATAGTTATGTAGAGCATCTTTTTATATGAATATAGATGCAAACCCTTCAATGTTAACAGTTCTCATCTTTTCCTTTTGCCAGTTTGCTGTGTTAAGTTCCATGATTCTCTGCCTCATGTAATTGTCATTAATCTTATAAATAAAAGCCTGTCCTGGGGATATTTCTCTCCTTTCATTTGTCCCTCAATGACCCTTATTTAAATTTGGGGACAACTGGTCCAGTTGTAAACCTCTGGATTTCCCCATCACATCACACTGGTTCCCTTCACTGCCCAGTCAAGAAAGACCCTGAGAGGAATGATTCTGGCTCTTTCCCTCTGGCATTCAGTTCTCTTCTCTGCTTTCTGTATGGTGAAAAGAGACCCGAAAAGGGAGGTCCAAGCTTTGTGCTCCCATCCTACTTAGCTCTGCCTGTGGGACACTGAGCAAATCTCTCCCTCTCTCTGGGCTTTTGGAAAATGAGAGAAGGGTACAGAACATTCCCACACATTCCTTCCAACCCTGGTATTCTGTGGACTACAGCCCTGACGCCCTATGTTCTACGGGTCCTCCCATATCTAACAGTCTGTGTTCTAGAGTTCTCTTATTTTGAGGTAATTCTGCATCTTAATTATATTGTAAGGACTCTCCAGCTTTGACCGTGAGATTGTCAGTCTATGGAGAAGAGATCTCTGCTCTTACCAGAGAACAAAGGGATTTGTTGGAGGGAAGGGGGTTGGGAGGGGGGGGTCTCTGTAGGAGACAGCTGCCTTCTCTGCCTCAAGAAGCTCAGTTTATTTATAGTCATTTGTCTTTTGTCTTTTAGGTTCTCAAGACCTTAATAATAATAATAATCTATCTCCTTAAAGATTCGGAAGGGCTCATCTTTGCTTATCACAGCACCCCTGGTAATAGAGACCCATACCCCCATTTGGCAGATGAGAAAACAAAGTCAGAGAGGTCCGGCCCAGGGTCACTCGGCTAATTCTGGCCGAAGGTCCGAAGTGTTGGAATCTGGCCCCTGGATAGTAAATCCCAAACCCATTCTATCTTAATGTTTGCAAAGCACGTTACGCAAGCTCCCAGGGCGAAGAGAGGGCGGGGACTATCGCCCCCGGGGTCTAGAATGGAAGCCCCGGGAGCTACCTAGGCAACACACTGTGCCGGTGGCGAAGCCCCGGAGTCCCGCCCCGCCCCTCCCCAACACTTCTCCCCTCTCCCGTCCTCCCCCACCCGCGCCCAACTCACCACTTCCACCTAGCGGCCGCAGTGCGGAAGCGCCAGTCTCAGCCCGTCTGCTTTGGGCAAGCCCAGGGCCCTCCACCAGTGGGCAGGGTTCTCCAAGCGAGGACGGGCGGCAGGGGCTGGTGCCTTTTAAATGCCACGGTTCCCATTCTTTGCCTTAAGTGAGCTAATTAGGGCTGTTGGCTGGAGGTTTGATCATCTACAATCACGTTGTAGGAACTGGAGCTGAAAGGGACCTAAGTGAGCGTCAGTCAATCAACAAGCATTTATTAATCACCAGCTCTGTGCCAAGCCCTGTGCGAAGCACGGAGAGCACTGTCTGGTCCAGCCCCTCGTTTTACAGCCGACACAACAGAGGCCCAAGGAATCAAGTGACGGCCCAGGTCGCACAGCTAGTAAACACCAAAGGTCTCTCTCCCTCCAGGTCCAGCACAGATCCGCTAGCGCTGCCGCTCATGTCTGCCCAGTGTCTCACAAGGAGACAGACAGAGAGAGATAAGAGATAAACACAGGAAAGCAGAGATAGAGATAGACATAGACAAGGAAACAGAGAGTGTGTCAGAATCAGAAAGAAATACAGAGACACAGAGAAAGTGAGACAGGGACAGAAAGAAAAACACAGAAAGAGACAAAAAGAGGAACAGAAACAAAGAATGAAAAAGAGACAAACACAGACACAGAGAAAATCAAAGATGCAGAAACCCAGAGAGAAAGAGATTGAAACAAACCGATGGAACAATGTCCAGAACCAGTCCCCTTGGTCCTGGGATCTGAGGAGTCTTGTGAAATGAGAGAAGCCAGTCATGGGAGAAACCCACCTGGGATGCAAAAAGCCTGCCCTGTGGGAAGAGTGAAGTTTCTGCTAGGTCTGGCTTGCCATGATTCTAGACACAGAGGGAAAAGTTCTTAATGCCAATGCCTTCCCTCTCATGGTTACCCCCAGTTTATCCTATGTGGTGTTTGTGCATGATGATTTGGTTTCCCCATTAGGTTGCAAATCCCTCAATGGCAGGAACTGTCCTTTTCCTTTCTTGGTATCCTCAGTGACTAGAACAAGGTAGGCGCTTCATAAATTCTTACTGACCAGATAGATTTGGAGGTCAAGGAGCTGAGTTTCAAGCTTGGCCCAGTCTTACCTTTACAACCTTGTTCGTTTTATGAGCCTGTTTCCTCATCTGTAAGGAGGCAATTGGATCCGTGACCTTTCAGAGAGCTTATAACATTACATCTATTGTCTTAGGAATCTTCTTTCTCCATTCCTAACCTGGTGCCCTCCTGAACCCTTACCCCCCATCCCTGCCTCCCCATCTCTACTTGGAGAGCTTTACCCTTAATCTCTTTCTCCCTTCTGGCTCCTTCTCTTCTCAAGTTCTTCCTCTCGGCCATTCAGCCTTGAGTCTGAGAAGGGTAAACAGAAATATAAGAGGCTGAGGGCTGGGACTGAAGAATGGCAGGGGGTTTCAGTACTTCAGCATGGCAGGGACAGCAATCCAGGATACTATAGAGGACTTCAGATGGGCCAAAGCACCTCCTCTCCCCCCCCACCACAAACACACAGACATGCTCCAAAGGGCAGGGCTCAGAGCCCTGGCTTCTCCCAGGGGAAGGGTAGAAGCTAAAATTAGGCCAGGCCCAGCTATGGGATTATTTTTACCATTCAGAGCCAGCAGGGCATTTTCCCACCAGGTGTTTGGTTGCAGAAATGAGGGTGAGGTATGTTGGTAAGGGGGAGGGGACTAAGGCTGTCCGGATGGCCTCTAGGAGGCTCCTTCCTTAGCATATCGAGACCCTGGGGCTGGACTTATCCAGGCACCTGATCTGGGCAATGCTTTCTGAAAATGGATACGGACACTGAAACCCAGATTTACACCCACCACAAAAAGAAATCAACGCATTCAGATCCTCTCCCAGACAAACAACAGAAGCATCCAAACGTTGACTTGTAGATCCAGAAACAGAATTACAAAAATCTCAGAATTAATGAGACGTACTTCCAAACCTAGACACACAAACAGAAACTCACAGAAAAACTCAGACCTCAAAAATACAACTCCCAGAAACACCAAGACAGCCACAGTCAGATCCAGAAATATACACTAATATAAGAATCCTCACCCACTGAAATATATAGACCCACAGAAGTATCTAGACATCGATGCCAGACCTAGAAACGCATCCTTCTCCAGTGAAAGCAACACATACTGAAACAAACAGAATTATCCAGACACCCAGAGCCAAACTTAGCAACACACACAGTGTGAAATCAACACACACTGAAACTTACCCACAGAAGCACCGACACTGACCAGCCCAACTCAGAAACACACCCTGCTTCGTGAAAGCAACATACACCGAAAGAGACGGAAACACTCAGATACTCACAGTCAGACAGACAGTCATAGTGAAAGCAACACACGCTGGAAACATACATTTAGCAATTACAGTGACATTCAGAAACATACAACATACACTGAAACTTATAGACCTGGAGAAACAGCAATATTGCTGTATTTTAATCCAGAAATAGACCTTCAGCTCCTAAACCCACTGAAATACCAAAACAAACATTTCTAGACATTTCACACTTTCTCATCCAGATTCAAAAATCCAGACACACAAGATCTGCAGGAACACTAAAACATACTTCTGGGTCTGGATTTAGTCTTTCTTACTTACCACAAACAGAAACATGAAGGCCTCCAGTAGTATCCTAAGACTTAAAAACATCCAGGTCTAGGAAGGCAAACACATATCTAGGGAAGCTCTAGAACATAAATCCCAGACCCAGAAACACACTCAAACCAGAGAAACACCTCAATACCCCCTCATGACCAGACCCAGAAACATAAAAGATATTTAAACAAAGGTCCAGACATAAATGGACACATGAGCACACACACATACACACAGGCACAAAGTGAAACACACCCAGACACAGAAACATTATCCCCCTCTGCCCAAACAGAAATGGAAAAATCCAAATAAGAATGAAAATATAACTGCCTGCAGGATCCTGCTAGCAGTACTACAAATTATGTATATATATATATATATATATATATATATATATATATATATATATATATATATATATATATATATATATATTTTAATCTGAAACTTGCCTTGCCTCTTGATGAAGTGAGCTATGACAACAGAAATAGCTACAGTACAAAGTCTGGGAGTGAGGGAGAGCATGAAGTGACAGAAGACTGGCATTGGGGTCAGCAGGAAGTAGGTTCAAATGCTGCCTCTGACACCCTAGATCTGTGCCCCAGGCAACTCCCCAAGATGTTACTGAAGAATTACAAGTTTGAGTTGATACAGGGATTACCTCATCTGCCTCAACTCTGCACCTAAATGCACACCAAACCCTTGGGCATAATCTAATCTCTCTCTCTCTCTCTCTCTCTCTCTCTCTCTCTCTCTCTCTCTCTCTCTCTCTCTCTCTGTGTGTGTGTGTGTGTGTCTCTATCTGTCTCTGTCTCTGTCTCTGTCTCTGTCTCTCTCTCTGTCTCTCTGTGTGTCTCTGTCTGTCTCTGTCTCTCTCTCTCTTCTCCTCTCTCTCTCTCCTTTCTCTCTCTCCTTTCTCTCTCTCCTCTTTTTCTCCTCTCTCTCTCTTCTCTCTGTCTCTCAGATGCATCTCTCTTTCACACACACACACACACACACACACACACACAAATACATACATATATACACACCACACCCACCAAGGAGAAGAACCCTTTGTGGTTCCAGATGGCTTCTTTGAGGTCCCAGTGCTATTGGCCTCTAGTACCCTACCACCACCACCAGCACAGCATCACCCCCTCCATGGAGGCTGGAGCAGCTGCTCTGAGGGAGGAATGGTCCGGAGGGAGGAAATGTTAATAAGCTTCTAAGACTCTTCTTTGAAACTTTAGAAAGGATGTAATAACAAATGGAGAAACTAAGACTCCAAGAGTTTACATGCCACATCATAGTCATAGAAACTCAGGTCATCCCGTTCCAAATCTAGCACATTCTGGAGAAAAGGACCCCCCTGGGACGGAGGGGGAGAGGGGGAGTGTGAGGTTGGCCCAGGAGCAAGGAAGGTAGAGATGCCGGAAGAAAGGAAGCCCGGGGATGAGCTGCGTTGTGTGTGCCGGTGACAGCCGAGCCTGCTCTGTGTTTCCCCCTGTCTCCCTTTCCAGTCCTGTCCGGAGGCCCCGGAGGGGATAGTGGTGGTGGGAGGGGGGATGTGCGTGTCAGGCGGGGGTGGGGTGGGGGGGGTAGAGTGGGGTGGAGGAGAGTGCCGGATGTTTAGCGGATCGGAGCTCGGGACAGAGAAAGAAAGATGAGTCCTGGAAAAGGGAGCAGGATCTGGTCTGTGTCAGGGGCTACATAGGAGGCCAGGAGTCTGGGTCCCAGGAAGGGAGCTTCTTCCTCACTCACTCCCCCCCCTCCGCCCGCTCTTTCCCGAGTCTCAGCCCCAGTACTGAGCTGACGCGACTAGGGGCTCCGAGGAGGTCGGGTTCCGGTTCTGGCGCCCAGCAGGGTCTGTTATGGGAAGGGGGAAAGGAAGAAAGGGGAGGGCAAGGAATGGGGACAGCCTTGGCCTCGGGTGCCCCGCCTCCCTCCCGCCTAAAGCGCTCTGACACTTGAGTCCAGCTGAGTTCAAGCCAGGCCGGCTCCAGAAGGGACCGCGACAGACAGAGCGGGACAGACCCAGACAGAAACAGAGAGGGAGGCGCGGTCGCCGGTGATGAGGCAACAGACCGGACTCGGAAAGAGAAGAGTGTCCGAAGCCCGGGGTCTGAGGCCGAGAGGCGGGGAAAGAGGGATATGGAGAAGGCTACGAGACAAGGAACTGAGAAGCCGGGAAAGCGAGCTTGGACTAGAGAAAGACAGAGCCAAAGCCAGAAGCGGGAGCGGAGAAACTGAGGCACAGTTGAAGAGCAATAGAGCGAGGAGGACAAGGGGAGTGAGCGGCAGTGACCGAGACCCAGCCGGTGGAAGCGGGACCCCGGGAGCCAGAGCACAGTGGGGCGGGGCGGAGCCCCTGGGACTGAGCCAGGCCCCCAGCTGCGGCCGGGCGGGAAGGAGAGACTTGGGGGGAGTGAGCTTCGAGGGGGCCCGGGGCGCTGCACTCAGTGTCTCTGCTCTTCCGCCTGACCCCTAGCTCGCCGTCCCGGGACCCCCCCGGAAGCCCCGCCCCGGCGACGGGCGGAGAAAAAGACCCGACGCGGAGAGAGGGACACAGACACACACGGAGTGACACACGGGGGGGAGGGAGAGAGAGACGGAGAGACACCCGCAGCCAGAGACGCCCTGAAACGGGGATCCACACAGAGAGAGACACCCCGGGGGCAGCAATCTAGGAACGTGCGGGGAGCTGGCCAGCCATGCTGGGTGGACAGCGCAGCCCCCCAGGCCCCGGCCCGGGAGCCCCCTCCTCACCGGGCGGGTCTCCCCGGGCTTCCCCGCGTAGCTCCCCCGGACTCTTCAGGAAACTGCTGGTAAACCAGAGCATCCGACTGCAGCGGCGATTCACCGTGGCCCACCCTCTCTGGTGAGCCTCGCTCCCCCCTTGGGAACTGTCCCAGGAACGGAGGGAGGGGGTCCCGGGAGGGAGGCTCACCGGAGGGGGAGCGTCTGAGAGAAAAGTACCTAGAGACGCATATACGCCGAGGAAGGGGCAAAGACCTCAGAGGACGTGGGCAGGTGTAGACACTGGCAGAGACAGATGGCAAACTGGAGACCTCATCCACCCTATGCACATCCCTGGGACTCCAGAGATGGAGAGGCAGAGATTAAGATCAAGCCTGGGAGACTGAGGCCTCCAGTCCAGACAGAAAGAGACAGAAATAAAAAGAGATGGAAACCGGAAAGGCTGAAATCAAGAGCCACAAACAAGAGGCTCAGAGAGAAACAGAGAAAAAAGTGATGGGGAAACAGTGGGAAGCAGGAGAGGGAACAAGGAGCCTGGGATGCAGCTGGTGTCTGAAACAGAGGTAGAGGAGAGAGACCCAGAGGCAGAGAGAGAAGCAGAAAGCTAGGCCATGAGGGAGGGGGGTGGAGGAGCAACTTCTGGCGCAAAAGGTGGGGGTGTGGGTACTGTGTCCTTGTCCTCTCTCCTTTGGCTCAGTGGGACACTTGGCCCCACCCCATCCTTGGCTGAGTGACAGCTACTGAGAGTGCCTGGGTCCTTGTAGCCCAGGCCCAGCCTAAGTGTCAAACTAGGCTCCGACCCTGGGTATGGAAATGTAGGGAAATCCTCCTGCACTCAGAGAAGTGGAGGGCAGGGTGGGGGGCAGGCCTCTGCAGACCCCCCAAATGTTTGGAAAGGGGCAGCCTGAGGGCCCAAACCTACGTGTCCCCTTTGCACCTGATATCACATCTCTGCTAGTGGACCAGCGGAGTCTAGACTTAAAAACCTCCCAACCTCTCCTTGTTCCCCCTTTCCTGGCTGCCCCTCTCTGGGAGCATCCCCCTTATCAGACCCTATTTCTGTGCCTCTAGTGGTAGGATCAAAAGTTTTGTACTCAGAACTAGATTCAAAACCCATTTCTGTATGTTCTTTGGAAAGTTATTGAACTTGGATTCACCTCTGGAGAACGAGGGGCTTGAGCTGGGTCCTCTCTAAGGGTCTTTCCAGCTTGAATCTAGAGATCTCCAATAAAAAATCTACCAGTCAATGGGAAAGTAGCTGTACTTCTGCCTGAGTGCCAGGGAGTTTGGGCACAGGTACCAGGGGTTTAAAGTTGCTCACTATGGACCCATTTTCTGCTTCTTAGTTCCCAGACCCCATGGACTTTGTTTTAATACTCTAACCTAAGCTGGTCCTGAGTGGATTCTCCCATCCCAGAACCAGGAGGGGAGTATCTCCTTCCAGAGCTCCATCTGGTAGGAATCCTATACATAGCTCCATCCCTTCTACTTTAGTCCTCTTTCTAATATCTACATCCCACACTTTCCAGCACACACACGAACACACACACACACACACACACACACACACACACACACACACACACACACAAGTCAAGTCAGGAGGACCCGAGTTCAAATCTGGCCTCAGACACTTAATACTTCTTAGCTGTGGGACCCTAGGCAAGTCAGCCCCAAGTTAGCCCCAACTGTCGCAGCAAAAACAAAAACCAAAACCAAAAGTGAATGGAAACACAGTGTCTAGAACGAGGAAGGTATTAGGGAGGATATCAGTAAACTGCAGAGAGTACAGAGGAAAGCAGCCAGGCTAGGGAAGGGTCTTGAATCCATGCTACATAGCAAAGCCTGGAAAAAAGGCAGGGTGGGGAGAGGGGAAGGGTCTATATGTGGGGGAGCATAATCATCACTGTCTTCTAGCATTTGAAGGGTTGTCATGTGGAAGAACAATTAGCCTTGCTCTGCTTGGCTCCAGAGGGCAGATCTGGGAGCTGTGCGAAGGGGGGGGTGTAGTTTCAGAGAGGCAGATATTGGCTCCATGTAAGGAAAAACCTTCTATTCAAACCAGCCAAAAGTGCACTGGCCCAACTTGGGAGGTAGCGGTTCCCCATCATCACAACCCTTCAAGAAAGGCTGGAGTTATTGCTGGAGGGATTCGTGGGCCGATGAGGGCCAGACAGGTTGACTTCTGAAGTCCCAGCTCCCATCTTCATTGGGAAAGTAATGAAGCTACAGAGCTGGGAGGGACTTGAATTCATCCAATCCCACTTTCTTCTTTTTATGAAACTGAGGCCCAGAGAAGCTACTAACTTGTACACAGTTGTGAAGCTTATAGGTGGCGATAGATCCCTTGACTTCAGCTGTCACTGTGCTTCAGCATAGAACAAGGGGAAAATTGCGGAATGTAGCCAGAGGTCTTGGGTTCAAAGCCTGCCTCTGCCATGGGCTGTGCGATCTAGAAGTCACTTTCATTCTCTGAGTCTTGGTTTCTTTATCTGTAAAACGGGCCTTGGATTAGATGTCTTCTGAGCTCTGTTTGGAAATCGAAACATATGATTCTGTAGCTTTGGACTCCTATTATGTGGTTTTATACTTTGGCTGCTGGCCTCTGATGCAACTGGTTCTGGGGATGTCCATAGAAACTTGAAATCCTTGGAAGAGAATCTTAGGAGAGTTTGCTGTATAGTCCTTCCTGATTCCCTTGCCCCCGGGTGGAGGTGGGGATGGAGGAGATGGTGGGAGGAAATATATTGAGCTCCAGAGGCTAGCATTTCTGTCCTTAGGGGTTGGAAGCAAGGGGTCAAGGTCAGCCTTCTCTCCCAGGCCCTCTCAGCTCCAAGCCAGGGGTGAACAGATGTGCGGCTCCTGAGGGGCCAGGCAGGGGGCCAGCCGGCAGAGTCTCAGCTCCCTCCCCAGCTCTGTAGGCACCTGCCTAAACAAGCTGGGAAAGCACAACTGCTGGGGAGGCGCAGGCCAGGGAAGGCTGGGCGGGGAAACTTCAGTCCTCAGACAGCCGAGATTTCCAGTGGTGGCAGAAGGCTGGGTGGGCAGGGCTTGGACAGGCCCAGAAACCCCAGCTTTGGGAGCAAACAAAGAGCATGGAACCCTGTCTGTAGGGTGGCACCCCACCCCCGGATCCGGAATGGGCGGGCAGCCAGGCAGAGGGCCAGAGGCTGGCCGCCAGGCTCCGACTCTGGCTTCAGCTGCCACAATTCCACACTGGCCCCTTTGTGCCTGGGCTGGAGGCCCAGTGTGATAATATCAGCTGAAGCTCTAGGGCACCCCTAGACCCAGGGTGCACTGGGCGGGACCGGAACAGGGGGAGGGTGCTCAGGTGGACCTGTGATGAACTGACTGAACATGTGGCATCTGTGCCTGAGTGTGTGTGTGTGTGTGTGTGTGTGTGTGAGAGAGAGAGAGAGAGAGACAGACAGACAGACAGACAGACAGAGAGACAGAGAGACACAGACACAGAGAGAGACACAGAGAGACAGAGAGAGACAGAGAGAGACAAAGAGACAGAGACAAGAGACAGAGATGGGGGAGAGAGAGGGGGAAAGAGATGCAAACAGACAGACAGAGAGACAGAGAGGGGGGAGTGAGGGGGAGAGAAGGGGGAAGAGAAAGGGGAGAGGGAGGGAGGGAAGGATGGAGGGGAGAGGGACAGAGAAACATACAGAGAAAGACAGACAGACAGAGAGGGAGACAGAGAGACAGACAGACAGACGGAGGGAGAGAGAGAGAGACAAGAGACAGAGGGAGAGAGACAGAGAGCGACAGAGACACAGAGACACAGAAACGAGAGACAGAGACACAGAGGGAGAAACAGAACAGAAACAGAGAGAGAGAGACAGAGACAGACCGAGACAGAGACAGAAGGTGTGACTGTGTGAGTATGTATGAGAATCTCTGTGATTGTGTCTATACATCTCTGTATGTGAGTGCCTGGAGGTGCATGAATACTATAGTTGGTAAAGGTGTATATTCCTGAGAAGGTGTCAAGTGTCTTGAGTAATCTGTCTCTTAAGATTTGGGGGAAAGAAGGGAGAGACTGAGAAACAGAGATAAGAAGGTAAGGGGAGGGAGAGAAACAGCAGAGAGGGACAGAGAGGGAGACAGAGAAGGAAAGAAGGGGAGAAAAGGTAGAGAGAGAGAGGAGGGAAGAAGGGGAAGGAGGAGATAGAAGAGACAAAGAAGGGAAAGAGGGAAGAAAAGAGACAGAGACAAAGAGAAAGGGAGAGGATGACAGAGACAGAGAGAAACAGAGAGAGAGCGAGAGAGCGAGAGAGAGAGAGAGAGAGAGAGAGAGAGAGAGAGAGAGAGAGAGAGAGAGAGAGAGAGATGGAGATGGAGAGAGGGGAAGGGGAAGAGGGAGAAGGAGGGGAAGAGAGAGGGAGAGGAAAAAAGGGAGAGGGAAAGGGGGAGAGGGAGAGAGTGGAGGAGAGACAAAAAGAGGAGGTGAAACAAAGAGAGAGAGAGGGAAGAGAAAAACAGAGAGATGGTGTCTCTTAGAGTTGGGGCTTGAGCTTAAAGAGTGTTGTGTGCCAGGGAAGAGCCATCCAACAGGTTTGCTGGGAAGGCATAGTAGGTGTTGGTTCAGGTGGGGACTGGCTAAATGACTGCATAAGGCTCTCCATCTCTGAGTTCTGGCTGTGTAACAACATTAATTAGCAAGCTAGACATTGTGCTAGGTGAAGGAAAGAGGCAAAAAAGTCCAGTGTTCGTGTCACAGGACATAGAATGGTGGACTGGGGTTTCTTGTTGTTGTTTGTCCTTCCTTCTCCAAGGGGCCCATGACATGAAAGTGAGTTGGATTTCAGTAAGGGAGGGCTGTTCAAGGTCACCTGCCTCACTTTCTCCTCCAGAGCCATCTGGGTCTAGTGGCCAGATAGAGATCAGGACCAATGGAGAGTAGCTTGAGCTTGAAACCTGCCCTGGAGAGCTGAGTAAAGATGGGCATGTCACTTAGTGTCCCTCGTCTTCAGTGTCCTTATCCTTAAATACTTCACAGGGTCATGGGGTGAGGGGAGAACTGAATGCTTTATACATGTCTCTGCCTTCTAGGAGATAATATTCTCTGAAAAAACCAGGGGTGTGTATAAGAAAATATAAACTCTATGCACGGTAAATGTAGGTAATTTCAAGGGAAGGCACTGAGCTAATTAACAAGAACCTGTTAATCTCCTACTGCATTCCAGGCATTGTAATAACTCTCCATCCTCCATCAGCTACTAAAGTGATCTTCATGCACTGGTCTGGCTGTGTCCCCTAGACCCCTTACACACACACAATCAACTAGGATCAAATGCAGAATCTTCTATTTAGCTTCCAAAGTCCTCCAAAACTTCTCTGTGGAGCAACTAGGTGGCTCAGTGCATGGAACACCAGGAAGACCTGAGTTCTGATTTATCACTTAACTAGCTATGTGACCTTGGGCAAGTCAACAGTAATTGTGGACAAATAGGACCTGGCACCTTACTCCCCTTTAACTTCTGATCCAGTCTCTCTAGCCCCCTTACTGCCCCTTATATAAGACACTCTGTCTCTGGACTCCCAAGCATTTTCCCTGGTGGCTTGCCTCCCCCCCACCCCCCAGCCATGTCTCCTCTCTGCCTCCTGACTTTTCTAACTTCCTCCAGGTCTCAGATTAAATCTCATCCCTCTATGATCTTAGTGCCTTCCTTCTGAGACTCCTGAATGTATCTTGCACATGCAAAGTTCTGTCCATGCATGTCTCTCTCCCCTTGAGAGAGAGCTCCTTGGGAACAGGGACTATATTTTTGCCTTTATTTGTATCCCAAGATGCTTGGTACACAGAAAACACTTAATAGAAGCATGTTGACAAGACGGGGAATACAAATACAAAGGAAAATGCCTCTGCTTTCATGGAGAAATAGCTGAGAATGAGTGATCTCAGTGGAATTGAAAGGACAAATGTTACAGGTAATAGAGGTGTATGGGCTGCCAGAGTCGTCTTACAGCCCTGTAATCCTCCAAAGAGGCAGCTTCATTCTTCAGTTGAAAAAACACTGAATTTGGAGAGAGTTACCCAGTTCAAATTGTGACCCATCTACTTACCTGAATGATCTTGAGCAATCTTCCCTAGGCCTCAGTTTCCTTATTTGCAAAATGAGGAGGCAGGGCTGCATCACCTCTGAAGTTCCTTCTAGCAATGATCCTATTTAGTGAAGATAATAACCCTTCCTCCTTCTCATACTTGTACCTCCCTTGTCCCTAATTCTCCCTCAGATTTTCCCCTGAGGCATTCTTACATTTCCTGGGCACCTGCAAACAGCCTCAGCTGTCCATCCACATGTCATCTCTTGCTTTTGATATATGGCCAGCTCCTTCTTTATGATCATTTATTTCCTTAATGATTTCTCTTCTGCCTTTTTAACTTTTTTTTTAACTCTTTAACTTTTTTGTTTTGTGTACTGCTCTGGCAGTCTGGGGAAGTCTTAAGGACCACTTTCTCAGTATATTATAGCTAAGTGAATAATATAAAAGACATGGGATTATAAGACATGGGACTACAAAAGCAACAATGATTGAAACACACACACACACACACACACACACATTTATAAGTTCACAGATCCCTCCTTCCCTTCCTTGGGGAAATTTTATCACAGTAGAAAGTGCTGACTTCCTAGACCATCTCTGAACTGTATTGACTGTGTAAATCTATACAACTAACTTGTTTAATTTCTATATATCCCAAGCAACTCCCTATAAGTTATATCTATTAAGTCATAGAGGGTTTGCAATATGTAATGGTGATGGCATTTTTCTGTGCCTGTGATAAAAACAGATTCTTGCAAATATTAAGATCAGCAGTTATTATTGTTATTTTTCCCTCCTGTGTTTCACCCCCTGCCCAAAACCCAGATCTCTTTAACCTTCAGTACTATCTTGAGAGGCAACCTGTTAAGAGTGGGGAGTCCTGGGCAGGGGGTCAGAAGACTTGGGCTTCATCTGCCAGTGACTAAGACATCCTCTTCCTTTTTCTTCTCTTTCTCATCCTCCCTGCTCCTTCTCCCCCTCTTCCTCTTCCTCCTTCTCCTGATATTCCTCATGTCACTTCTTTTATGTACTTGTCACTGGTGGCATTGTGCTTTGCAAAAAGAATGCTAGACTTCAAGTCAGAAAGATCTGTATTCAAATTCCATTTTTATTGGAATAAAGATGGAGGGAAAAGGTAGTAAGCATTTATTAATCTCCTACAATGTACCAGGCACAGTGCCAAGTGTTTTATAAATATTAACTCATTTGATCCTCAGAAGAACCTTTCCAAGTAGATGCTGTTATTAGGTCATTTTATAGCTGAGGAAACTGAGGCAAATGAGATTGTTGATGAGTCTTGACTAGGGTCACACACCTAGTAAATGTCTGAGGCAAGATTTGAACTTAGATTTTCCTGAATACCAGCCCATAATAAGATGAACACTGAGTTCCCTTTCAAATGAAGTTCTGTGATTCTACTGATTATTATTAGACATATACTGTAGGCTACTTGCCCACTGGGTGCCTCTGTCCACTCTTCTCTGGGTCACCCACTGTTCTGATTCTTCAAAAAGTATCAGGCAGCTAGATGGTGCAGTGGGTAGAGCACCTATCCTGAAGTCCCGAGGACTCAAGTTCAAGTCCAGCTGCAAGTCACTCAACCTCAATTTCCTCAGGAGGGAAAAATGTGTCAAGACAGGAACTGACTTAATGAGGGGCAGGGGTTGAGATGGGCTGTACTTGATTTCCTGAATGAACTTTGAGATTGGGGCAGAGTGGGGGAGAGAATCCTGCTGGATTGTACTGTGTATGGACGGGAGAAATATGTCTGAGCCTGGAAAAGGAGGCCAGAGACAATTTGGGAATGGTTTTAAATGCCAGACAAAGACTGCTGTCATTGAGCGGGAGAATGACATGGTTAGAGCTCAGCTCCACTGCTGGGGAAAGTATGAAAAATGATATTCTCTTAGCTCAGAGAGTTTATAATTAAGATGTTAATCCTGCCTTGCTAATCCTGGAGGCAGTAAGGTCTAGTGCAAAGACCTCCGGAGTCAAAGCATTTGCATCACCAATCCCGTCTCGATTAAAGACTAGCTTCCATGACTTCGGAGAGCCTCAGGTTCCCCATCTGTAAGATGGCACAGGGAGATTGGAGCAATGGGCTTTGGAAGTTTCTCCCAGCTCTGTCCACCGTGTGTCGGATGGCTTCCTCTGCAGGCCCCGCCCTGGGGTGAATGTGAACCCCGGAGAGAAACCCACTGGGCGGAGGTCAGGCTGGGCCAGGATTCCCCAAGGCCCGGAACTAGAGGCTGCTAGGGAGGGCTGGTCCTCCGCCCACATGGACTTCTGGGAGAAGAGAAAATCACAATCTTCGTTAACCTTCCAGGTTGCTGCCTTCCCTAACCAGCTTTTCCAATAGGAAGGACTGGAAGCTGGCCCCAGGCCATTGCTGGATGTTAACAGATTTCTTTCCTGTGTGGGACGGGCTAAAAGTCCGAAGAAATCCCACCCAACTCTCAGAACTATGGGTTTTGAGAGGAGCCCTTAGGACAGCGGATAGGGGGAGAGGAAAGCATCTCTGGGCAGTGGAGGGGGAAAGAGGCCCCCGGGTTACAGGAAGGAGCAAAGCAGTCGAGGACTGTTGGGACACTAAGCCCTGGTCCGCAGCAGTGCCGTCTCGGCCCGCCAGGGGGCGTGCAGACCCTGTTCTTCACTATCCCTAGGATTGTTTTTTTGGGGGGGAGGGGGATGCGCTGGACCTGGAAGACGCGGGGGATGGGGGGCAGGGCCGCCCCACCGGGATTCGCAGAGAGCCAGTGACTGTTCAGAACCAGGCACTGTGGGCCCTCAGCTTCGTGACCCGGTCTGTCCCCCACCCCCAACCCCCGGCCGCCCCGCAGAGCTTCCTGCGTCATGGAAAGCGCTGCCTCTGACCCTCCGGGCCCCCAGCGGCCCAGGCCGGGATGGGCCAGCATGGGCGGGGCGCGACGTCTGAGCTCCGGCTTCCTAGCGGCAAGTCCCAGTATTCCATCCCTCCCCCGGCCCGGCCTGAGAGAGCTTAATTAACCCTTCCTGGTCCCTGCAGGGACTTCCTGCGAGTCTTCTGAGGGAAACTGAGGCAAAGGTCCCGGGGCACACCGCGGGCTGGAGCTGGGCCAGTTCTTGCAACGGGTACTGCCCGCCCGCCCCACTGCGCACCCCGGACCTCCCGATTCTCGTTCCGAGGCTCTCCGAACTTCGGGAAAGACCCTTTCCCCACACTCGCCAAGAGCCCAAGCGCCCAGTCGGGGGGGCAGGTACTCCCGGGCCAATCAGTGACTGAGCTCGCCACGGCCCGCCCCCGGGGCAGGATTCCCGCCCCCAGCCCTGCGGGGAGGCTGAGGTGTGCCCGGGATAGGATTTCCACGGCCCACGCCTCCGGCCTGGCGCCAGTAGTCTTGCCTCCCTTCCCCAGCTCCCACCCCCACCCTCCGGTGCGATCCCCGGCTTCCCAGCTCACGCTCCACACCCAGTGTCCATCCCCGGCCAGAGGCTGTGCGGGCTTCTGGACCTTGGGAGGCGTCAGCCTCGAAGTCCGTGCAGCGTAGGAATAGTTGTTGGTTGCGTTGTGCTTTTTGTGTGTCCACTGGCTCCTTTACGCACCTCCGGGAGATGGGGGAGGCAGGCATTCCTGTGCCCCTGTGCAGGCGGAGGCGCAATTACGGGATTCTGTGATCGGGACCTCCTGGCTTCTAGTCCAGCACTCTTTGTAGGACCCCCGGTTTGTGCATTCATCCCAATGTGCCAGCGCGTATCGATCTATGAGCATGTTTACCCTGTGCCAGATTCTGGGCTAGAACCAGAGACGAGAACACGGCTCGTTGATCTGGGGCCAGGGAACTCCGCCGCTCTCGGTCGGCATCTCCTCCAGCAGACGCGCAGATAAAAGACAAAAATGAAACAAACGATCCTTTCCTTTTAGCAGCCGACTGAGGATTCTTTCAGGGAAAATGACATGTGCACGTAGGAGCTTTTGTACAATACGATAAATACGAGGCAATGAGGGAAGCTGCAGGGGAGAGGAGACTCCGCAGATGAAAGACAAAAATGAAACGATCTTTCCTTTTAGTGGCCGCCTTTGACTCTCTCCGGGGAAATATGTGCACGTAGGAGCTTTTACAAAACCTGCCCAGTACGTAGGAGCCGTACAAAACCTGTACCTGCACATGAAATACAAGGCAAGGGGGGAAGCTGGAAACGAGGATCATGAAAGGCCTGGGGGGGGTGGGGAGACTTTGCACTAGGTTTGAATTCCAAGAGGGGAGGAGAGCGCGCGTTCCAGACGTGGGGACCGCGCGGAGACAGGAGGTAGTAAGTCGGGAGACGTAAATGTGTGAGTAGTAGCGAGAATATGAGTAAAGGGGGGAGAATGTGCAAATGAGTCTGGAAAGACGGGCTCGAGTCGGACTGGGAAGTCCCTGAATGCCGAGCTGAATTGGGCAGCATCTGTGAGTGTGTGTGTCTCCGCATGTGGTTGGTGTGCATCAGTGTGTGGTCAGCGTGAGGAGTCCGCCTTGGGTGCGCGTGTGCGCGGCCACGTCCCCGGACTGACCTTCCCCAGAGCCCCCGGGCTGCCCCGGCCTCAGACTCTCCTCCCCCTCCCCCGCCCCCGGGCCGCCCAGCCCCGCTTTTTTAACCCTTTCCTCGCGCCCGCTTCTCAGCTCGGCAACATTCTGGGTCCGGGGTCTCTGGGCAATGCAGAGTTAAGAACGAAAGGTTGACGTCACAGCGGGGGCTGGCCGGAGCGCGCGGCCGAAGGAGGGACGGGGGAGGGGGGCGCGTGGCCGAGTTCGGCTACCCCGTTGCGCGGCGCGCGTCCCCCCCCTCCGCTGCCGGGATCCTCTCTTTGCTAGGCTCTGCCCAACCCCAAGCGCCAGACGGGAGGGGGCGGTGGGAGGCGGGAGGCGGGGGGCGCGGGGGGGAGAGTCCCGAGCATGCGCCCCCGGCCCGGACCCCCCGGCCCGGAGCGCAGCGCTGCGCGGCTGCCCGCGGCTCCCCCGGCCCGAGCCGCGAGCCATGTCCCCGCCGCGCTCCGGGGCCCCCAGCAGCTGCTGCGAGCGCCGCTGCCACCCGGGGAGGAGGAGGCGGAGGGGGCGGAGGCGAAGGCGCAGAAGGCGTGAGTCCCGCGCTCCGGCCCGGGCGCCACTATGAACCTGCCGCCTGGCAGCGGGGGTGGCCCCCCGACCCTGCTGCGCCTCGGCAGCGGCGGCGGCGGCGGCGGCGGCGCCCACCTCCTCGGCTCGCCCTGCGCGGTCAACCGGCCCATTGACATCGTGGGGAAGCGCCGACGGTAACGCCCTGGGGGCGGGCTGGGAGCCCCGATGGGGCCGGGGGGGGGGGGGGAGGGAAAGGGGGGAAGGCTGCGGGAGCGGGGCTTCCACTCTTGCCTCACGTCCTGTATAGTTCGTGGAAGGGCCTTTCCAGCCCAGGCATTCCGTGTACCACGTTCTGAGGTCCCTTCTAGCGCGGCCGTTCTAAGTTGGAAGGTCCCTTCCAGTGCTAAGGAAATCCCTGCTCCGCTATTCTGCTCGAAGGTCCCTTTCAGTTCTGACGTTCTCTGTTCTAAGGACCCTCCCTCCCGGCTCTGAGATTCGGAAGTCCCTTCCAATCCTGACGTTCTTGGTTGTAAGGGCTCTGAGCTCTGGCATTCTAAGTTCTAAGCCCCCCTCCAGTTCTGAAATTCTTTGTCCCGTGGCACACAGATGAATGCCTCTGATATTCTGGGCTCATGGCGCAAGGACCCTCCCCGACCTGACATTCGGGTTTCTAAGGGCTGGTGCCTTCTACATCGGACATTCTGAATTTATTTCGTCTCTCCCAGCACTCCAGTCCTGTCACAAGCCTCCCAGTCTATATTCTAAGGACGGTTCTGCTCAGTTGGGAACCAAAATAAACACCTTGGGGACTGGGTCTTGGAATGAGAGCCTGTGTCATCTCAGGCAAGCCAGGTCCCTCTGGGGCTTAATTTCCCCGGGTCTGACACTATGTTCTAATGGCCTCCTCTTTATGTACGGTCTCTGGAGGCTATGGGTACCACGTGGGTAGGGAGAAGCAGGGGCTGCAGCTGTCTTCTGGCCTAAGATTAGCCCCAGGCGGAGAGGGGGGGATAGAGAGGGAAGGAGAGGCTGAGAGGGGCCTGTTAGAGAAAGGTGCCCCCTGAAAAGAGAGGACCTTCTCTGGGTCTCCTGACTGAGAAGAGATAATTAGGGGCACACTGAGGTGATCCGACTCCTCCACCCCAGGGTTGCCTGAGCTCATGTTGGCCCCTAAGGGACAGAAGTCCAGGCCAACCCTGATCCTGGGAGTTTTGCCAGCCCCAGGGGACTGAGTAGGGGCAAGGTCAGTACCCTGCCTGTAGGAGGGAAGGAGGAGGGAAGAGAGATTGAAATCCCAGGGCCACTGGGCCCCAGAGCTCACCTTCACACAGATCTGCCTTCTCCTTATTCCCCAAGGCTTCCCCAGCTCTGTTCCTCAGAGATCATGACCTGTGGTGGAAAGGATACCCCTTCACCCCTTCTAGGAGCAGGTCTCAGCTGAGAAGAGTGGCCTGGGAAAAGGAAATTCCTACCCTACACACACAGAGTACAGACAGATGCATATATAGTGAATATATAGGTATGAGAACATATGTGAACCCAGAGAAAAAAATTCAACTTTCACATGGCCACACATACAGCTGTAAAGTGTTTAGGTATATGGAGGTGGAGAGGGGTGGGAGAGACACTGAGGAAAGAAAGACAGAGTGGGAGCCCTTTGAAGGCAGGATTGTTTCCATTTTTCCTTTGCATCTGGCACATTGGAAATCCCTAATACATGCTTATTAATTTCTTTCCAGACGACTCAGCTAAGCTTACACAGAGATGCTTTGGGGGTTGCTCTCATACCACGCATTTTCAGGGCCCCCCCAGGATACTACTGGTACATATCCCGGCACACATACCACCATAGACCACGTTAACAAAATGATCCCTGTTGTGGGGTGCACAGTCACTGGCCTGGTGCACCCTCTGGGGTATCCCCAGCATAGCAGTGTGTGTGTGTGTGTGTGTACCTCAACATAGACACTAGGATGTGCCCTGGCACACAGTGGTACATATGCTAAGATACACTGACCCCTGCCCCAGGGTGCACAAACACTGTCATGTGCTCCCCTGCCAGCGATCGCCACAGCCTCTGCTCCTCAGAGATGCTCTCACCACAGGCTGTCCGGGTGGACTGTGGTTTCCGGGGAAGTAGCACAGCCCCTCCCCTCCCCCAAGCCTGGCCCTGTAGGTTGGGGGTAGGGAACAGGAGAGGAAGACCACTTCTTTGGACTCTCCAGCCCCCCAAAGGATCCAGAATTCCTGGGCAGGGAGGGGGAGACCTGAACATCTTTTAGCCCCTACACTTTTCCTTGTCCCTCTGCTCCATCTTCCTGACACAGCTGCCCAGAGACTCAGGGCATGTGGCCCTAGACTTGTGCGGAGAAGTGGAGGGATGGGGCCCTGAGCCACACGCTCCCCCTCTTATCTGAGCAGGCCATAGATGAGGAAGGGAAACAAGCCTGTTGCATCACCTTGGAGGGGGGAGCCCCCTTGTTGCGGGGCCTGCGCTGATCTCTGAGACCTTATCTCCGTAGAAGGCTCCAGTCTCTGACTCGGATGTGCCGTCAGTGGGGCAGGGAGAGATGGAGGGCAAGACAAGTGTCCTGTGAATTGATTCCCTGCATCTGTCAGTCCTGATCTTCCCCTTCACGCTGGGCCTTCTTTGGCCCTTCCTGATAACATTTTCCATGTAATGTTGTGCCCTCCTGTTTGGGTTACGGAGTGGGGCTTCCCCATGACTATAGTGGGAAAATCACCTGGGCAGAGGCCATCTCCGCTCTGTATCTGTATACAGTAAGCACTTAACATGTGTACTGTACAATCAGTCAGTAGACTTCTGGGAGGGAGATCCTTTCCTCTGAAGGACTCGTGGAGGAGGGAGCAGATCTGCCCTGCTTGGAGAACAGAACTGGTCACAATGAGGAGAAATGGGGCAATCTTAGGCTCTGTAAGGAAAAGCACTAGCTTAATAGTGGGAAGGGCTGCCTGGGAAGGTACTGAGCTCCCTGTCACGGAGGTCTTCAAGCTCTCATTCAGCAAACATTGGTGAAGTCCCTCGGATGTTCTAGGTCTGTAGTAGGCCCTGAGGATAATCGGGCTTTCTCCTCAGATGAGTTTAATATTCTGGAGTTAGGGGTGTCGGGGGTTAGGGATGGGACGGTTAACGGGGATGTGGTGAAGGGTATGGATTGGCTCTAGGCTCCAAGCAGCAGGGCTAGAAATAAGATCTAGGCAGAAACCTTAAATGCAGCATCTGTATGTGACCTTGTGGATCTCCTTCCCCTCAGTTTCTCTATTTGTTAAAATAGCCCCATCTGTCTCTAAGTCCTGTGATCCTGGGGTTTGCCCCGTCTTGCTCTCCGGGGAGAACTTGCACCGGCCTTCTCAAGGATGGGTCCAGATTCAAAGGCTGGCTTCCCGGGCCTGGCTCAGGGTTTGACCCCTGGCTTTCGGGATCAAGGGAAGGCCAGATAACCACAGGGTAAAGTGAACCCCAGCATGTAGCCGAGCCGAGCGGGCCTTGCAGTGGGATGGCCCTGCTGATTTCCAGGGCAAGGTTTGGGGACCGCGAGCCGCCTCTGCTCCCTCACTCAGCCGCCTCTGCCTCTCCCCCGGCCGCAGCTTTGACCTTGAGAATGGCCTGTCTTCGGGAAGGAGCCCGCTGGATCCTCAGACCAGCCCTAGCTCGGGCCTCATCATCCAGGGCAACTTCCCCCACAGTCAGAGGCGGGAGTCTTTCCTCTACCGCTCGGACAGCGACTATGACCTCTCCCCCAAGGCTATGTCCCGGAACTCCTCCATTGCCAGTGACCTGTGAGTATCCCTCTGGGATGGGAGGTTCTGGGAGAGAGGACGAGCTCCAGTACCAGAAGCCCCTTTTCTTCCCCACCGCCCGCCTGACAGACTTTTCTCTCCCCCGCAGACATGGAGAAGACATGATTGTGACCCCGTTTGCCCAGGTGGGTACCAGCCTATTTCCCGGCCCGTGCTGTAGAGACAAGGCCAGAGGGTGGGGAGGTTGTGGAAGGGGCTGGGGCAGAACTCCAAAGCCCCCTTGTCTCTGGTCCTGCCCGGGGACTGCGGAGGATCTCCGTCCCCAGATGTCTCTCCCCTAAATAGTCTGGGCCCAGGGCCCCCTCTCCCCCAGCCTGGCTAGGCAGGGATGCCGGAGCGCCTCCTCGGGCTGGGAGGTTCAGCGGGTGCCGCCTCCCTCCCAGGTCTTAGCCAGTCTCCGAACGGTCAGGAGCAACTTTGCCATGCTGACTCGACTCCAGGACCGCGTGGCCAAGTGAGCGCGTGCGTGTATGGAGGGTTGGGGGCGGGGCTTCTGGGACCCCTCCAGCCCGACCTGACCCTCAGTTGACCTTCTGTGATCTACAGGAGAGTGTCAAGCAGCAATCCCCCTTCCGGCTGCCGGGCCCCACCGCTGTCAGGTAAACGCGCCCCCGGCTTCGCCGCCCTTGTTCTACAGATGTGCATTCTGAGCCAGGGTGTCCCGGGCCATCTCCACTGTTAAGCTGGTGGGAAAATCCTCCCAAGCTGTGCAATAGCTTTCTCCCCTCCCCACACTGACTCTTGCCAGGGCTCCCACCCCTCCCCTCCCTTCCGCCATGAGCCCCCCCTCCAGTTGTCTTCCCAGCAAGAGCGGGCAGACATTACCCTCTGCGCCCCCATCCCAGCCTCGCTCCGGCCACACTGTCGGACAACTTCGTTGCCCTCTTGTTTCTATATTAACTCCATTCTCCGGTATGTCCCCACTCCCTCTCGGAGAGCCTCCCTTACAGCAAGGAAGAGCAGAAACGGAATAAGAAAACAAGTCAGCAAAACTCGCCAGCCTCCACCGGCGGCAATTTCGGGCCCGTTTCCAATAATGACTTGGAAATAGGGTCTGAACTCTGGACTCCGAATTGATCACTGCTAATTTGCATGTAATTGGCAGCAAGTCCAGGAAGATGGTAGAAATAGAGAAGTGATGCTTACAGTATCAGAGCCGGGAGGGCCCTTAGAACCCAGGGTGTCAGGGCTGGGAGGGCCCTTAGAACCCAGGAGGTCAGGGCCGGGAGGGCCCTTAGAACCCGGGAGGTCAGGGCCAGGAGGGCCCTTAGAACCCGGGAGGTCAGGGCCGGGAGGGCCCTTAGAATCCGGGAGGTCAGGGCCGGGAGGGCCTTCAGAACCCAGGAGGTCAGGGCCGGGAGGGCCCTTAGAACCCGGGAGGTCAGGGCCGGGAGGGCCCTTAGAACCCGGGAGGTCAGGGCCGGGAGGGCCCTTAGAATCCGGGAGGTCAGGGCCGGGAGGGCCCTTAGAATCCGGGAGGTCAGGGCCGGGAGGGCCTTCAGAACCCGGGAGGTCAGGGCCGGGAGGGCCCTTAGAACCCGGGAGGTCAGGGCCGGGAGGGCCCTTAGAACCCGGGAGGTCAGGGCCGGGAGGGCCCTTAGAATCCGGGAGGTCAGGGCCGGGAGGGCCCTTAGAACCCGGGAGGTCAGGGCCGGGAGGGCCCTTAGAATCCGGGAGGTCAGGGCCGGGAGGGCCCTTAGAACCCGGGAGGTCAGGGCCGGGAGGGCCCTTAGAACCCGGGAGGTCAGGGCCGGGAGGGCCCTTAGAATCCGGGAGGTCAGGGCCGGGAGGGCCTTCAGAACCCAGGAGGTCAGGGCCGGGAGGGCCCTTAGAACCCGAGAGTCAGAGCTGGGAGGGCCTTCAGAACCCAGGAGGTCAGAGCTGGGAGGGCCCTTAGAACCTGGGAGGTCAGGGCTGGGAGGGCCCTTAGAACCCGGGAGGTCAGGGCCGGGAGGGCCCTTAGAACCCGGGAGGTCAGAGCTGGGAGGGCTTTAGAACCCAGGAGATCAGAGCTGGGAGGGCCTTAGAACCCGGGAGGTCAGAGCTGGGAGGGCCCTTAGAACCTGGGAGGTCAGGGCTGGGAGGGCCCTTAGAACCCGGGAGGTCAGGGCCGGGAGGGCCCTTAGAACCCGGGAGGTCAGAGCTGGGAGGGCCTTAGAACCCAGGAGATCAGAGCTGGGAGGGCCCTTAGAACCCGGGAGGTCAGGGCCGGGAGGGCCCTTAGAATCCGGGAGGTCAGGGCCGGGAGGGCCCTTAGAACCCAGGAGATCAGAGCTGGGAGGGCCTTAGAACCCGGGAGGTCAGAGCTGGGAGGGCCCTTAGAACCTGGGAGGTCAGGGCTGGGAGGGCCCTTAGAACCCGGGAGGTCAGGGCCGGGAGGGCCCTTAGAACCCGGGAGGTCAGAGCTGGGAGGGCCTTAGAACCCAGGAGATCAGAGCTGGGAGGGCCTTAGAACCCAGGAGGTCAGAGCTGGGAGGGCCCTTAGAACCCAGGAGGTCAGAGCTGGGAGGGCCTTAGAACCCAGGAGGTCAGAGCTGGGAGGGCCCTTAGAACCTGGGAGGTCAGGGCTGGGAGGGCCCTTAGAACCCGGGAGGTCAGGGCCGGGAGGGCCCTTAGAACCCAGGAGGTCAGAGCTGGGAGGGCCTTAGAACCCAGGAGGTCAGAGCTGGGAGGGCCCTTAGAACCTGGGAGGTCAGGGCTGGGAGGGCCCTTAGAACCCGGGAGGTCAGGGCCGGGAGGGCCCTTAGAACCCAGGAGGTCAGAGCTGGGAGGGCCTTAGAACCCAGGAGGTCAGAGCTGGGAGGTAACATCAGATCATCTAGTAAATCCCTTCATATTACGTATGGGGAAACTTCGGTCCAGAGTGTAAATGACTTGCCTAAGAGCCCCACCACGTTGGTGGCCACACAAGGACTCGGCCGGAGTCTCCCAGGTTCCATGACACTGAGCCTGTCCATAGAGCCTTCAGTCCAAATGCCTTGCTCCTAAAGAGAGTAAGCAGAAGTCTCTCCCAGTCACACGGCCAGTTTGTGTCGGGGCAGAATTTGAATCTGGATCTCCTGACTCCCAAATGCGCGTCCTCCCCATCGTACCCCACTCCCTTTAGTCTCCCGGAGCCAGAGAAGCCGGAGGAGGATGGCAGCTGCTCCCTGTGCCTGCATAGGCCCAGACCCCCAGAGCAGCTGCTCCCTCGGCCTCCCTGAGTCAGGAGAGAAGCGGCCCCTCCTCTGCCCCGGGCCCTGGAGCTGCTGGGGGTGAGGAGCTGGTGAGAGAGAGTGGGCAGTGACCTGCAGGTCCTTGCCACAGAGGATGCCTGCCAGAAGCTGGCCATGGAGACCCTGGAAGAGCTGGACTGGTGCTTGGACCAGCTGGAGACCCTGCAGACCCGGCACTCCGTCAGTGAGATGGCCTCCAACAAAGTGAGTCAGCACCTGCTTCCCCGGGAGGGGGGCCAGGATCCTCCCTGCTCCCCCACAGCCCCTCTGCTCTGAGCAGACTCATGGAACGGGCTTTAACAGCAGAGAGTGCCCACACCCCATTCACAGACAGGGAAACTGAGGCCCGGGGACAACGCCCTCGCTGAATGTCAGAGCTGGGCCCGGACCCCGTCCCTCTGCTCTCTGGCCTAGGGCCTTCCCCTCCCCACCAGGGCCGCCAGGGCCCAGCCGTTCCCCAGCCCCCGCCCCCTTCCTGTTTGCTCCACAGATGTGTTCGTGGTCGGCCAGGCACAGCTGGCTCTGTGCGTCATTGGCCCTTTCTCCCCATCCCTCTGAAGTAGATTTAAAACCCCAACCGACAAAGCAACAGACCTCCCTGACTAACCCCGGGCGGGCTGGGCCTGGCATCCCTCAGAGCTGCTGCTGCTGCTGGGGACAGGGGGAGAGGTCACGTCTGAGAGCGTGGGGGGCGGGGGGCCTGTGTGTCCAACCGTCCTTGGGCATCTGGGCAGGGTGAGGGAGGAGGAGGGCCTGGGACGTCCCCCCGTCCCACCCCCACACTCGGGCAAACCCAGTACTCGAAAATCCAGAAATGAGCCTGAAGGATGAGCTTGCAAAGAAATCCAGCGGAGCATAAAATTCACTTGGAGACGAGATGAGGTTTACGTGGGTATTTGCATCAACCACGGCTCTGTTGCACAAAGGGGGGAGGGGTCTGCCCATGAGCCCAATCCCACAGGCACTGGATGCACCGCGGGGGCCGGGAGAGCCCACGAGGCCCAGCTGCCCCCTCGCCTCCAGCTTCTCCATCTTGGCCATGATGCGTAAAGCCCAAGCAGGGGACAGGAGAGAGGGCCTATGTGGGGCGAAGGCGTTCCACTGGGGCGAGCTGCAATGTCCCCTCGGTCAGCGTGGGGAAGACAGGCGGGTGTCAGGGGAGGGAGTCCTTGTCACCGAGCCAATGTCCTCAGAGGATTTTCTGTATTAGTGACGAGGGATTGGGGGTCAGGGTTTTGAAATAGGCTATGAGAACCTTTGGTATCCTGGGCATCGGACTGGGCCAGGTCTTGGAACTGTTGAATGTCAGGCCTGGGAGGACCTTAGATACTATCAGGGCTGCGGGGGGGGGGGGGGTGCCCTTAGAACCCGGGAGGTCAGAGCTGGGAGGGCCCTTAGAACCTGGGAGGTCAGAGCTGGGAGGGCCTTAGAACCTGGGAGGTCAGAACTGGGAGGGCCCTTAGAACCCGGGAGGTCAGAGCTGGGAGGGCCCTTAGAACCCAGGAGGTCAGAGCTGGGAGGGCCCTTAGAACCCAGGAGGTCAGAGCTGGGAGGGCCCTTAGAACCCAGGAGGTCAGAGCTGGGAGGGCCCTTAGAACCCGGGAGGTCAGAGCCGGGAGGGCCCTTAGAACCCTGGAGGTCAGGGCTGGGAGGGCCCTTAGAACCCAGGAGGTCAGAGCTGGGAGGGCCCTTAGAAGCTGGGAGGTCAGAGCTGGGAGGGCCCTTAGAACCCAGGAGGTCAGAGCTGGGAGGGCCCTTAGAACCTGGGAGGTCAGAACTGGGAGGGCCCTTAGAACCCAGGAGGTCAGAGCTGGGAGGGCCCTTAGAACCCAGGATGTCAGAGCTGGGAGGGCCCTTAGAACCTGGGAGGTCAGAGCTGGGAGGGCCATTAGAACCTGGGAGGTCAGAACTGGGAGGGCCTTAGAACCCAGGAGGTCAGGGCTGGGAGGGCCCTTAGAACCCAGGAGGTCAGAGCTGGGAGGGCCTTAGAACCCAGGAGGTCAGGGCTGGGAGGGCCCTTAGAACCCAGGAGGTCAGAGCTGGGAGGGCCCTTAGAACCCAGGAGGTCAGAGCTGGGAGGGCCCTTAGAACCCAGGAGGTCAGGGCTGGGAGGGGTCTCAGAGGCCATTTAGTAGAGACTACTCATTTTAAAAAGAAAAAGTTTTGTGAGGGGCAGAAAAGGTTTTTGGCAGAGTGAGGGTAGGAGGGAGCATTAGGATGATGGCTCTTTGATCAGACTCCGGTCCGTCCTCACAAGATATCAGCCTCCCTCTCCCTTTCTCTCTAAGAAGAAACTGAGTCACAATCCCACTTGGGCGCCCCCCAGCTAAGCCAGTGAATGGGGCTGGGTTATGACACAAGCCTCCCAGCACCCAGGCTGCCCTTAGGTCTCTGCTCTCCAAAGAGGACATGTCCTTTCCTGGACATGAGGTTCCCAATAACTATAGATTTCCCATTGGAATTACAGGAAAACGTAATAGCTTTTGGGAGTGATCTTGGAGTTAGAAAGGGGGATCCCAGGCCTAGGGGAATCTACCTTTTATTTTCTCCCCACAGTTCAAGCGGATGCTTAACCGGGAGCTGACTCACCTGTCAGAGACAAGCCGGTCTGGAAACCAGGTGTCCGAGTACATCTCCCAGACCTTTCTGGGTGAGTGGACCTCTAAGGCCTCGGAGGCAGGGGGAGGCTTCAGGTGCCAAGAAACATGGGTTTGGTTTGAGTCCCAGTTCTCCCACTGGCTAAATCACTGCCCTAGAGAGACCTCTTTTTCTCCTTCACAAAATGGGAGGTTCATCCTTTTCTACCTCATAAGCTTTGGGGTCTTTACTGTGACTGCCCAAGGCTTAAAAATAGCTGCTGGGCTGCTAGACTTCCCACTGCCTCTGTGTGCATGGAGCTGCTAAAGTCAGCATGGTGCCTGGTACACAGTAAGTGCTTAATAATTAGTGATTGATTATTGATTGGGTGCTGCTTAACAGAACTCTCAGATTAAAATAGAAGGTGAGACAAGCAGGAGTGAGGGGAGTCTGTTTCATTATCTACAAAAGAGAGAGAATTGGACAGTGGCCTTTATGATCCCTTCCAGCCCTAAAATAAGATCCATGACACTGTCATCATTGATGGCTCTGAGCAGTGAGGGACAGGGCAGAGTCAAAGATAAACTAGAAGTTTTGGACACAGAAGACTAGAAGAAATGGTGAAATGGGAGGACCCAAGTCGTGCAGGAAAGACAAGGGCTGGGCCCAGTACAGAGTCGTGGACAAAGCCCTGAATTGGGGAGTCGGAAATTGGCTGTGACCCCGAAGGAGTCATTTAGGGTCCCTTTCTAGGACTTTGGCCACAGGCCGTCTGGGCCAGGCTGGAGGGACTGAAAATTAAGGGTGGGGAGATCTTAAGTTGTGAGCTAGGGAGGCTGATGAAGACAGGGCAGGATTGGGGGGGCAGAAAGGAAAGGATGGGACCAAGAGCAGGGGAAGCGGGGCTAGTCTTAGTGAGGAGAAGGGAGCAAAGGAAGAACAGGAGACATCAAGGGAAGGGAGAAGGAGAGGGAGCCAGATTACAATACGAGGTAGATACAAGATACAAGGGAGATGGCCGTGAGGGAGGCTTCTCCAGGCCCAAGCTCTCTCCTGGATTCTGACCCTGCATCCCCAGCTTCCTGGCTGGTCACCTCCACCCAGAAGTCCCCCAGGCTTCTCAGAGTCAGTCAGCCCGAAGCAGAAATGGCTCATCCTTCTAGAGCCCAGCTTCCCAGGGGTGCAGCCTCAGAGACCCCTGGTGCTGCTCCCTTTCTGCCCCGTCCATTGCCAGACTCATCAGAACTCCCTCCAGTCTCCCCCGGCTTTCCACTCACAGGGCTCCTAGGCTAACTCAGGCCCTCATGCATGGCTTCTCACCTGGTCCAGGATGCTAGAGGAAAGAGCAGGAGAAAGGGAAGGTAGGATAGAATACTTTTTGTTAAGCACTTGCTGTGTGCCAGGTGCTAAGTAAGCGCTGAGGATTCAAGAAGGCCACCGTTGGTGAGGTGGAGAGTCCGGGAGTGAGTGAAGGCCCCTCATGAAATGACCTTCTGGGCTAGGGACTCAGTTTCCCTTTCTGGGAAATGGGGATCACAATAGAATGGGTTGTGAGGAGGATTCAATGAGAGAGCATTTGTAAAGCGTGTTGTAAACCTTAAAGCTCTGTGTAAATGCTGGCCATTATGACTGTACAGTAGAGTAAGGAAAGAGAAGTAATGGGAACTAGTGAGAAAGAGTAGTCAGAGCCGGGTTGGGAAGAATGAAACCAAAAAGGTCGTGTTTGATCCTGGAGAGAACAGGGAGCTACTGACTTGTGGGAGCAGGTGAGATGGAACACATGTGAGCGCGCACAAGAGAGATTGTTGTTCATCCTTCACACGGTCACAAGCCGTGCTCGGGAAAGTCCTCGGCAGTTGTGTGAAGGACAGACTAGAGTCTAGTTGATTTTTTAAAATAAAATTAGTGATAAAGGACGGCAGGGGCAGGGGCTGGGGAGGGTGGGAAACAAGAATCTCAGCAAAGATGGATTTGAAGAGGATGTTATACCCAGACGCTCGCCCCGGGCTGCCTCCTTTCAGACAAGCAGAATGAGGTGGAGCTCGCTCCCTTGCCCGTCAAGGAGGACGAGGAGGAGGAGAAGGAGATGGAGATGGAGGAGGGGCCCATGTCTCAGATCAGCGGCGTCCGCAAGCTGACCCACGGCTCCAGCTTCACTGCAGCCGCCATCCCTAAGTTTGGTGTTAAGTCCGACCATGAGATGCTGCTCGCAAAGGTGCGCTTTGGGGCTGGGGGAGGGGATGTGAATGCCCCTGACACCCTCCCGGGGGGTCTGCTGAAGTCCAAGAGCAGGGGAAGTGCGAGCCCCTCCCCGCTCTGTCGGCGGTTTTCTCCGCCAGCTGTAGCAGCCCTGACTCTGGCGTTGTGATCTGGGCTTGAACCCCCGCCTTGTTTGCGGATGGGACCTGAGGCACATCCCTCCCGAAGCTCTCCGGGCCTGTTTCTCCATCGGGAGTTGAGAGGGATCGGGTCGGATCCCTGGATGCCTTGTTTAAAGAACTCTCCCTCCGGTTTCAGGAGCTGAAAGACACCAACAGGTGGGGTCTGGACGTGTTCAAGGTGGCTGAGTTCTCTGGGAACCGCCCGCTAACGGCCATCATGTACAGCATCTTCCAGGTATGGGCTTGGACCTCCTGTCACCCTGAGCACCTGGAACCAGGCTCCGGCCTCTCGAGATCCAGCTCCTTCTGTTATGGGAATCCCTCCTACTCGGCCCTCCCGCTCCTCAGCCTAAATAATCCCACTCAGCGGGAGCTCATCGTCTCTCGAGGCAGCCCAGATTATTGGGGGACAGCTCTGATCTGCCCACGGCTGCTGCCCACGGGTCCCAAACTGTGAATTCAAAATGAGGCAGTCCACGAGGGCTTCGTATATCTTAAACCCTAAAACCCTTCCTCATCTCCTTCGCTCGCCATTTCTTCATCTATAAGTTGGGGATGATAATACCTACCTCAAAGAGTTGTTCTAAGGGTCAAATGAGATGTATAAACTCCTTTACAAAACTTGGAAGCCCCATGTAAATGTTAGCTATTGCTATTGTTCTCAGGTCTCTACTGGGCTCCAAATCTAAAATGATATGACCTCTCTGGGTCTTGGTTTCCCCATCTGTAAAATGGGAGAATTAGACCACTTGGTTTCTAAGGTCCTTCTGGCTTCAGAGTCTGTTTCCGCTCGGTCGCACCTCCAGGAGCGGGACCTGCTGAAAACCTTCCAAATCCCGCCGGACACGCTGGTCACCTACCTGCTGACGCTAGAGGACCATTACCACTCTGACGTGGCCTATCACAATAGCATCCACGCGGCAGATGTAGCCCAGTCCACCCACGTGCTCCTGTCGACGCCAGCGCTTGAGGTTCGGGTGCAAGGGGCAGGGGTGACCCCAAGGACCCCAGCCTGACTGAGCCAGCTGAGATGTTTGTAAAGCTCTTAGCCCCATGCCTGCCCAGTAGTAGATGCTGAATAAATGCTTCTTCCCTTCTTGTCTCCTTGCCCCCCTCGCTCCCACTGGCTCCCTCTTAGCCCCCAGGCCCAGCTGGGACAAGGTTACAACTAGTCAGGGCAGAGGAAACCCTGGCCTGGCCGAGTCTGGGAGTTTTCTGATGGCTCTGGGGCCCTTGTTTCATGCATCCGGGCTCTCCCCTCCCGCCCCCTGCCAACTACCCTGTATCTGTCTCAAGGCTGTTTTCACCGACCTGGAAATCTTGGCTGCCATCTTCGCCAGCGCCATCCATGACGTGGACCACCCTGGGGTCTCCAACCAGTTTCTGATCAACACCAGTGAGTGGGGGCCGCACCCTGGCCCTAGGGCAGCCGGGCTGAGGGGGGTATAAGAGAAGGGAGGTCTGGAGCACAGAAGGAAACTGCCATACCTTGTTGTAGCTGAAGAGCTCGGGCTGGGAGCCTGAAAACCTGGCTTTGAGTCTTAGATCTGCCTCTGGATGGAAGGGACCTCTGAGGTCCAGTACTTCACCTCACTGATGGAGAAACTGAGGCTGAAAGATGGGCTGTGACCAGCTGTGTCAGCCCAGAAGCAGCGTTCACACCCAAGCCATCCATCAAATAGGGTTAGAACCCTAAAACCCTGCATGTTAAATGCCTTTCCAAGGGCAGGGCACTGGCTCTCTGCTATTCCATGTTCTGGCCCTTGGGGAGTGAACTAAACTTAGTACTTTAACCACCAAAATGCAGGCAGGGCAGTGCAGCTGTGAGAACTTTACAGATAAGGACCCTCAGAGTAATTAACATGATAACTGGACATTTATGATATGATATCCCGCAGCACTTGTGTCTCATTTGGCATCAGAAGCATCCTGGGAGGTGGGTGCTTCTTGTTCTTTCAGTCAGTCCTCCCCAACTCTTCCTGACCCCATTTGGGGTTTTCTTGGCAGAGATACTGGAGAATTGGCCATTTCCTTCTCCAGCTCAGTGAGACAGACAGGATTAAGGGACTTACCCAAAGTCACACAGCTAGGCCATGTCCAAGGTCACATTTGAGCTCAGGTCCTCCAGACCCTAGGTCCAGGACTCTGTATACTAGAGCACCACCTATAGTGCCCCAGGTACTATTATTTTCTTAATATATTTTATTTTTCCAAACACATGTAAAGAGAGTTTTTAACATCCATTTTTATAAGACTTTGTGTTCTAAATGTTTCTCTTTCTCTCCCTCAACTCCCCCCTCCCCAAGATATCAAGCCATTTGATATGGGTTAAACATGGACGATTCTTTTAAATGTATTTCCATATGTATCACATTGTACCCAAAAAAAATCAGACCAAAAAGGGAAAAAGCCATGAGAAAGAAAAAAAGTAAACTTAAAGGTGAAAATACTCTGCTTTGATCCACATTCAGCCTCCATAGTTCTCTCTCTGGATGTGGATGGTACTTTCCATCCCAGGCCTATTGGAATTGCCTTGAATCATCTCATTGTTGAGAAAAGCCAAGTCCTAGGTGCTATGATTATCCCTTTTTAAAGCTGGGGAAACTGAGGCTGGGCAAGGTTGAGATGACCTCCCTCTGTGTCTGAAGCAGAATTCAGATTCTGGCCAATCATGGAGATGGGGAGATCTGGATCCGAATTCCACCTCTCACCTCTGTGACCTTGGACAAGTGCTTTTCACCCCCACATATCATGTTACACGATTATTCAGACTTTTATGTATTTTTCTTTTACAATCGCACTTTTCCTTGGGGATGATCACAAACAATACTTTGTTGACAGAGTCTCCCCAACAAAAGGTGTAATGTTCTGATCGTCTCCCAGTTGTAATCCTTCTCTCGGAGGAAGTTTCATTTCTGTATAATCTTTTCCTCTATGAGCAGGTTTCTTGGGAGGCTTCTGGAGCCTCCAGCCAGCCTCTTCTTCTTCCTGAATCCTGGCTCTGAATCTCCTCCAGCTCTTGTCCTTCCCCAGTCCAGACTGCTTGTCCAGGCCCAATGTTGCCTCTTTTATCCTCTCAGAGAATGGGTGTGGGATAATGCAAGGGCTTCTGGGAAGAAGTACTCCAACCAATGAGCTTGCTCCTCTTATAATCTGAGCCAGAGAACTATCAAGTCAACCTGAGTTCTCACCTTGTCATTGTCCAGACAACCTGAGTTCTCACCTAGTAATCCTAACAAAAGTTAGGCCGTGGCCTAACACCTTTAAGTAGAAGGTTGCCTTCTTGTATCAGGGAGGGAGTTTCCACACCTTGGGTGGGACTCTGGACAAGTTCCCAGGACTCTGCAAAAAAGCCGAGTCTGGAGCAAAAACCACCATGAGCAATAATAAAAGTAAAAGATGACATGGAAGATTTACAAAAAGATTTTCTCACAACATCCTCAGGGATTGGAGGCTCAGAGAAGCAATTAATTTGCTCAAGATTGCACAGCAACTTAGTTGGGGGGTCAGGGACCCGAATTCAAGGCCCCAGGGTCTCACCCGCAGGCCCTGGGCCCCAAACTTTGCCCAACTGGTAATGCCGGCTCCCCTGTGCTACCCCTGCCTGTTTCAGACTCGGAGCTGGCCCTCATGTACAATGACGCTTCCGTCCTGGAGAACCACCACCTGGCGGTGGGCTTCAAGCTGCTGCAGGAGGAAAACTGTGACATCTTCCAGAACCTGAGCTCCAAGCAGCGGCAGAGCCTGCGCAAGATGGTCATCGACATGGTGAGAGGGCCCAGGGGAGGGCAGCCGACAGGACCGGCGTGGGGCTGGTCTCAGTGCCAGCTCTGCCCAACGTGCTCTGGGATCCATTGAAAATCCTGTGTCAGCTCTGGACCTCAGCGTTTCCAGCCATAGAAAGGAGGAATGGACTCTATTAGCTCCAAGGGCCCTCCCAGCTCTGACCTCCTGGGCTCTAAGGGCCCTCCCAGCTCTGACCTCCTGGGTTCTAAGGGCCCTCCCAGCTCTGACCTCCCGGGTTCTAAGGGCCCTCCCAGCTCTGACCTCCCGGGTTCTAAGGGCCCTCCCAGCCCTGACCTCCCGGGTTCTAAGGGCCCTCCCAGCCCTGACCTCCCGGGTTCTAAGGGCCCTCCCAGCTCTGACCTCCCGGGTTCTAAGGGCCCTCCCAGCTCTGACCTCCTGGGTTCTAAGGGCCCTCCCAGCTCTGACCTCCTGGGTTCTAAGGCCCTCCCAGCTCTGACCTCCTGGGTTCTAAGGGCCCTCCCAGCTCTGACCTCCTGGGTTCTAAGGCCCTCCCAGCTCTGACCTCCTGGGTTCTAAGGGCCCTCCCAGCTCTGATGTTCTAGGTTCTAAGAGCTTTCCCATCTCAGCGGCTCTGTCTTTTTGAGATTTAACACTGCAAAGCTTCCAGGTCCCTGCTAGGACCGGCTCTAGGAAAGGAAGGCCCTACTCTCCGTGAAGCCGACAGGATCCCGGGGCCTGGTCCAGCCAAGGCGCCATCTCTCCCTGTTCTGCTCTCCCTGGGCAGGTGCTGGCCACAGACATGTCTAAACATATGAACTTGCTGGCCGACCTGAAGACCATGGTGGAGACGAAGAAGGTGACGAGCTTGGGTGTCCTGCTGCTGGACAACTACTCCGACCGGATCCAGGTGGGCAGCTGAGCCAGCGGCCGCATCCCCTCCCCCACCCCCAGGCTGCCCTCTGGGAGAGGGCCACTGGGCCCCAGAGGGCAGCAGCAGGAGGAGTGACGGGGGTAACAAGGGGGCAGGTTTCAGGAAGAGGTGAGAAAGCTGCCCCGCAGGGGAATGGAGTGTTGAGCTCCCAGGCATCCAGGGTCTTCAGATAGACTGGGTCAGTCGAAAATATTATTTGCCTTCTGTGTACCAGGCACAGTACTAGCCCAAGGGATACAACAACAAGGAATGAAAGTCCCTTCCAGAGACAACGTGTGTGTGCGCGCGTGTGTGTGTGTGTGGACAGATGTAGCTATAGACATGAATCTGTGCAGCTTAAATACATTTTTGTTCCATTATTTTCAGACTCTTCATAACCCCGTAGGGTTTTCTTGGCAAAGATACTGGACTGTTTTGCCATTTCCTTCTCCAGCTCATTTTACAGATGAGGAAACAGGGCTAAGTGACTTGCCCAGGGCCACACAGCCAGTAAGTGTCTGAGACTGAACTCGGGAGGTGAGACTCCCTGACTCCGGGTCTGGCACTCTGCTATCTGCTATAGCCCCTCGTTACCCTGCATGGATAGTATGTTTTATTAACTCATATCCTTACATGCTGTATATGGCAGCTGGGTGGCTGGTAGCTAGAGTATCAGGCCTGGAGTAGGAAGATGAGAGTTCAAATACATGCTCAGGCACTTAACCCCAATTGCCTCAAAGAAAAGGCAGAAAAGAGAAGTTTGGGGCAGGACTGGAAAGGGCTTTTTGTGCCAGGGGCACTTCAGCTGAAGGGAGGCCCAGAGGGAGAGATGAGGAGGGAGCATTTCGGGGATGGGGACGCAGCAGGAAAAAGCAGCCAGGTTTGGGAGATGTATTGTGTATCGAGCAGTGAGGAGGTCAGGGCCACTAGATCACAGAGTACACCAGCTAAGAAAACTGGCAGGTAGGAAGGGACCAGGATACAAGGGGCTTTGAAAGCCAAACAGAAGTTTTATTTGAGCCTGGAGGTAATAGGGAGCCATGGAAGCTTTTTGAGTGTGGAAGAGGAGGTTGTCTTGAGATTACACCTGCAATTTAAGAAAATCACTGAAGTTTATATAAATATGTTGAGCTTTAAAAGTCACACAGATGAGTTTATATTCCTAGAGGTAGTTGGGAGCCACTGAAGGCGATAGAGCAGGGAGGGACGTGGTCAGGTCAGCTTGTAGAGAGAGGCCGGCCTCAAGGTCCCTTCTGATCCGGGGATTCTGTGCTGAGCGAGCCGGGGCAGCGGTTAGCACCAGGAGCCTGCAATCGGGCGAGTGGGCCCAGTTCCTGGTACCTTTTATCTCTTCCTCCATTATCTCGCTGCTGCTCCCCCTATCATCCCTGGGAAGGGAGCAGCATATAGACTCCCACTTGGACGGACTTCAGGGCAGGAGAGTTAAGTGACTACCCCCAGTGCTCTGCTCACATCCCCGAGACCCCTCTATAGCCTTTCTCCTGAACTCTGTAGATGGGGGCGGATTGAGCCAGCAGCTGGTAGTGTAGTGAATAGAGCCCTGGGCCTGGAGGAAGAACTGAGTAAAATCCAGCCTTGGACACCGTGTGGCCCTGAGCGGGTCTCGTAATCCTGTTTGCCTCGGTTTCCTCAACTGTAAAATGTAAATAACAAAAGCACCTTGTAAGGATCATATGTAATAAGTATTTGCACTTGTAAATATGTAATACTTGTAAGTCCTGATAAAATATGGATAAGCCCAGTAGAGACCCTTATCCCTTTCTCTTCCCCACGGGCCACCTTTGCAGCAACCACTGCTGTTTTATCAGTAATAATCTTTGTAAGTCCAATTTATGTACCTGGATGGCCCCCCGCCTCCACTCCTTCATGGGCGTCCGGCCCAGGGTCTGGATTCTCTCTGACATTACCTCCTTAATATCATCCTCATTCTGGACTGATGATTCCAAGCAAGCATTTATTAGCCACCTACTGTGTGTCGGGAGGGGTGGGGGGTGGATGTTGGAAACAAATACAAGTTAAAAGGCAGCAGTTTCTGCCCCCCATGAGCCCTTTCTAACCAGAAACAGACTAAAAACTTGCTTTTTTTTGGTGAGAAGGCCAGGGGCAGAGAAAGGCCCCTGAGCCAAAGTGGGTGCTGAGAACTCCTGGAGAAGAGAGTCCCTCTGCCCACTCTGGCTGCTAGACAGTTAGGAGTCATTGAGAAGAACTGCTGGGGCCTGAAAGGCCGGACTTGCCATCGCCCGGGCTTTTTGTGCCAGAGGCCTGGGGCCTCTCCCTGTTACTTCAGTGGTGGAGGATTGGGGGCGGGAGGCAGGGAGTCCGCCAGCCCGGGGAGGCTGTTTGATCTTGGCTGGGCCCCTGGCCCTCTTGTCCCCCACCGGCCTCCTCAGGTCTTACAGAGCATAGTGCATTGTGCTGACCTCAGCAACCCCACCAAGCCCTTGGAGCTGTACCGCCAGTGGACGGACAGGATCATGGTGGAGTTCTTCTATCAGGGAGACCGGGAGCGGGAGAAGGGCATCGAGATCAGCCCTATGTGCGATAAGCACACGGCCTCGGTGGAGAAATCCCAGGTTAGCCTCCCAGGGCTGGGGAGCACGGTACATGGGGGGCAGAGGAGGCCGCGTCCCCGGCCTGGGACTGGGGGGGCAGAGGAGGCCGCGTCCCCGGCCTGGGACTGGGGGGGCAGAGGAGGCCGCGTCCCCGGCCTGGGACTGGGGGGGCAGAGGAGCCCGCGTCCCCGGCCTGGGACTGGGGGGCAGAGGAGGCCGCGTCCCCGGCCTGGGACTGGGGGGCAGAGGAGGCCGCGTCCCCGGCCTGGGACTGGGGGGGCAGAGGAGCCCGCGTCCCCGGCCTGGGACTGGGGGGCAGAGGAGGCCGCGTCCCCGGCCTGGGACTGGGGGGGCAGAGGAGGCCGCGTCCCCGGCCTGGGACTGGGGGGGCAGAGGAGGCCGCGTCCCCGGCCTGGGACTGGGGGGGCAGAGGAGGCCGCGTCCCCGGCCTGGGACTGGGGGGGGCAGAGGAGGCCGCGTCCCCGGCCTGGGACTGGGGGGCAGAGGAGGCCGCGTGTCCCCGGCCTGGGACTGGGGGGCAGAGGAGGCCGCATCCCCGGCCTGGGACTGGGGGGGCAGAGGAGGCCACTTCCCCGGCCTGGGACTGGGGGGGCAGAGGAGGCTGCGTCCCCGGCCTGGGACTGGGGGGCAGAGGAGGCCGCGTCCCCGGCCTGGGACTGGGGGGCAGAGGAGGCCGCGTCCCCTGCTTGGGTCACAATTGGTCCCTCCTCCCCCCTGCCAATGGCCGGTTCCTCCCCGCAGGTGGGGTTCATTGACTACATTGCCCACCCACTGTGGGAGACCTGGGCTGACCTGGTGCACCCAGATGCCCAGGAGATCCTGGACACCTTGGAGGACAACCGGGAGTGGTACCAGAGCATGATCCCCCGGAGCCCCGAAGGCGACCTCAAGGAGACCCTGGCCAAGGCTGCCGACAAGTTCCAGTTTGAGCTGACGCTGGAGGAGGAGGGGGAGCTGGAGGAAGAGGAAGAGCCCGGGAGTCAGGCTGAGGAAGGGCAGGAAGAAAACAGCGGCAGCGACCCGAAGACCCTGGCCATGGAGGACTCGGAATCGGCTGAGGTGGACCCGCTATCTCCAGAAGAGGAGGCCAGTCCAGAGGGGGAGGGGGGGCGGCCCGTGCCTCTGGATAACGAGCGGACGCTGTTCCAAGCCCAGGTCGGGAGCCTGCAGGAGGAGGTGGATCAGGAAGGCAACCTTCCCTGCTACCCCCTGGGAACGTAACGGCCATGTCTGCCCTCTCCCCTCCAGGCCTGGAACCGCTTCTTGGACTTGGGGTGGGGTGGGAGGGATTACACTTAAAAGTCCCCCTCCCAGCTGTCCCCTCTCCCCACTCTGACTCCTCGAGCCCCTGTTCGACACAACTCAAAACCACGAGTGGGCCTGGAGGAGGGGGCTTGGTCTGGACCTGGCTGGTTCCCTGGCATCCCGGCAGCCCCCCAGAGAGAGGGAATGGAGGGAGAAGGGAAGCAGCGGGTGGTGGGAGGAAATGGCCTCAAGAATGGGGAGAAAAACCGAGAGAAGAAAAAGAAAAGTAGCTTTCCAACAGCCGTCCAGCTGACTAAAAGGAAGCCGTTCTCTATCCAGTGGCGGTACCCTAGCAGGCAGAGGCCCTCCAAGGGAGGCTGGGGGGAGGAGGGAGAGCTAGCTGAGGACCGTGGGTGCCTCACTGAGGGCCTAGGCTGGTAAAAGTGCGGGTTGGACTTGGAGATCTCACGGCAGCTCCACGGAGCCTGGCCTTCGCCTGTGCTTTGGGCCTCCCTGCCGACATCTGGCTAGCTGAGAGAGCTCCCTCGGGGCACACTGCCCAGGAGAGAAGCCAGGCCCTTCCTGACCTCTCCCCTAGCTCCCACAGTTTGGAAGCTCTGAGAGGCAAGAAAATGGCTGCTGAAGAAGCGGGGGGAACGGGGGGTTGGGGAGAGGAAGAAGGAAGTCCCTGTTCTAAGTAACTCCTAAAACTGGTCAGTGGTGAGATTGGCTGTAGTGAGCTCTCCATCACTGGGGGCCGGATGACTGATGGGGAGGTGGTAGGGGGCGTTTGGGTGGGAGCACCACGGGGCTAGAGGCCCCTGAACCCCATCTGTCTGAGATGTTGGGGGTTCAGGGGCCCAGACCAGCACCTCCCACTTTCCGTAGTATTTCTACCTCCTGCCTTCACTGCCCCAGCCTAAGTAGAGGTAACTCCAGGCTCCCCCGCTTCCCTCCCGCTTCCCTCCCGCTTCCCTCCTGCTCCCCGCGGTGCGCCTGTGGTAGCACCTTGGACACTGCCATTTAATTTATTTTAACACTGGCTCACGTGTTTTTAAGATTTTTCTGTAGCTCACTTTTTTTTTTTTTTTAAGTAAAGACTTGGTCTCTCTCACACACATACACAGCTCCAGGCCTGCTCTCCTGAAAAGATCCAGGCTCTGAGGGGCTGATTGCTCAGACTGGCCCTTCTCCAGGACTGAGGGGGAGGGCTGCTTGCTCCACTGAGTGAGGTGGGCTGGGGGCCAAGTTAGGAGACCCTGACTCTGCTCCTGCCTCATTGTGCATGCAAGCCATTTCCTCCCTAGTAGCCTCAATTTCCCCAAACAAAATTGGAGAGGGCAGGTTGAACTAATTTTCAAATTTTCTCTTGCTTCTGACATGTTCCAAGATCCCTCCCACCTCTGACCCCCTGGGTTCTAAGGGCCCTCCCAGCTCTGACCCCCTGGGTTCTAAGGGCCCTCCCAGTTCTGATCCTCTGGGTTCTAAGGGCCCTCCCACTTCTGACTCCTGGGTTCTAAGGCCCCTCCCAGCTCTGACCCCCTGGGTTCTAAGGGCCCTCCCACTTCTGACCCCCTGGGTTCTAAGGGCCCTCCCACCTCTGACCTCCTGGGTTCTAAGGGCCCTCCCACCTCTGACCCCCTGGGTTCTAAGGGCCCTCTCTTTCTGTGTTCTATGTTCTAAGGTCTCTCTGCTTCAACATTGTAATATGTGTTCTGTGATTCCTCCTAGAACTGTATTGTGTTCTTGTGTTCTAAGGTCTTTGTTCTATAATTCTAGAATATCTGAGCTCCCCATCGTCCTCCCTTCATCTTTCCCCACCCCTATGTTTCTTCTGTCGGAACTTCTCCTCAAGTCTGGGCCAGCTGCTGCGGAGCTTTTTCAGGGCCGCAGAGACCACAATTCCGGTGCGAGGTGAGGTGGACGCGGCCTGAGCTCCAGTGCAGGGCTCTGCCTTCCTGCTCCCTAGTCAGGCCCAGGCACACTCCTCGTGGTCTTGGAAGGCCAGGGGGAAAAGCTCTGATCTGTGAGGAGCCGGAGAGCCAGAGTCGGTGGTTGGGGAGGCTGGGGCAGCCTGGCCCACTGCAAGGCTGTCTGGTTGTGGGCTTGGGGGAGGTCAGCCCTCGGTCCATCTGCCCTGGCCCCCATCATGGCAGCCGGTTCAGCAAGGGGACATGAGGGGAAATTCCCCCACCTCCCCCCCCCATACCCTCCAGCCTCTTCCCCTGTCCCAGCTGCTTTTCCACCTCCTGTGTGTAAAGTAGACTTCAGATAAAAAGGAAATCTTTGACATCCTGACCGTGTGTGTGTCTGTCTGTCCATGTCCATCTTGCTCTGTTCCAACACCCAGCCAACCCCTTGTTGTCCAAAGTCAAGCACAAATCTACCAGGGCAGCTCATATTAAATATAGAATAATGTGCAGTGCAGCCCCATGGGCCAAAGAAGCCCTGACTTCTCACACAGACGGGGAGAAATCTGCCCGAGAGGCAGAAGATGGATGGAGTGTAATGTCCTGTCGTCTCTCAGTTGTAATCCTTCTCTGGGAGGAGGTTTCTTTTCTGTATAATCTTTTCCTCTGAGTGCAGGTCTCTTGGGAGGCTTCTGGAACCTCCAGCCAGAGTGAAGGTAGAATCTCAAATCCTCTTCTTCCTGAATCCTGGCTCTGAATCTCCTCAAGCTTCCCTGAAGTTCTCCCGGGAAGTCTTGTCCTTGACCCAATCCAGACTGTTGTTCAGACTCAATGTTGCCTCTTTTTATCCTTCCAGAGAATGGGCTTGTGGGTACTCCCGGGGCTTGTGGGAACTCCTTACTGACCAATGAGCAAGCTCCTTTAAAGTATTCCTTCAAGGGTGTAAACTCCCTTAAAGATTTGAACTAAAGGTGTGAACTCTGAGCTAGAGAATTGCCAAGTACTGACTTACCACCTAGTAAGACTCTAACAATGGAGATCGAATCCTGTCTGTGTTCTAGCCGGCTTGGTGAATGGGCCGCCGGGCTTAGTCAACATTTCACAGTCATTGATAATAATGTAACTATTGTTAATAATTAAAATAATAAAAATTTAAGAGGGATGAATGTCAAATCCTACAGTTAGATTAAAAAAATCAATTGCTTGAGGTCAAAGCGGCTGTATCAATTGGAGATACCATATTACTGGTACTCACCCCCCCTCAATAAAACATGCCATCATAAACTCTTGTTTTGAAAGAGAAGGATGGTATTGTCCAGTTCTCCTGATCAAATGATAGCTAAAGGTCTAGCTGGCTCTAAGGCAGAATGGGGAATATGGACAATTGTTCAGAGGAAAACCACAGACACGAGCAGGCCACGGGATCCAGGCCTTGGACTGGCTCACTGACCTCTACCTGCCGCTACTGGGCACTCCATATCCCATTTGCAGGTCTCTGCCTACACTGTCCCCTCCTCTCCTCTCTTGTAGACTCTCCACTTCCCTCCAGGGCCCATCATACGCACTCACCAGGGAGACCTCCTTGGTTCTTTCTCCCGGGTTACCCTGTGAATGGGGCCAAGGATTGCTGGTTTTGTCCCTGTCTCCCTGACCCATCAGTTAACATGAAACACCTAGAACTGAAGCTCAAAGCCAGGAAAATCAAGTCCAGCCCCTGACACACACTGCAGGTGAGACTTTCCCTTAAATATGTCTGCCAAGAAAAGCCCAACTGGGGCCATGAGGAGTTGAACATGATTGACAACAAAATTGTGGGCCGGCTCTGTCTGGTAGGCAAAGCTACTAGAGAGGTTTGCCGTTGCCGTTTCCTTCTCTAGCTCTTGTTACAGAGGAGGAAACTGAGGCAAGCAGGGTTAAATGACTTGCCCTGGGTGTCACAAGTAGGAAGCGTCTGAGGCTGGATTTGAACTAGAGAGGCTGAGTTTCTGGTTCCAAGCCCAAGGCTCTCTGCATTATGGCACCCACCTCCCCACCTCCCCTAGCGAGAGTTTTCTCACTTGAGAGTTTCCTGTATCAATGATATCACAGGGCAACTTCCCATGCTTTCAAGTTCTCTACCTACTGTGTGGCAGGAGCAAGTAAGTGCTTAATAAATGCTGAATTGGGTAAAAAAAAAAGACTCCATTTTGCACCTATGGGGTCTTGGGGGCCGGGGAAGACAAAGACCCCAGGAGAATGCAGCAGCTCCCTGATATTTTTAAATTTTGTCTTCCTCCTCTCATCCCCAACTCCCAAGTCCAGCCAGCCTCTCCTACTGACCCGTCTCAAGATCAGTTGGCTCATCAGTGCCACCCAGTGGCCACCTTTGTCTTATCCACTGCAAGAGGCTCAATCTCCAAGGAGGAGGCGGGGAGAGTCACTAATGTACCAAATAGTCCCTCAGCAAACGGGGGACTCGTAGCCTCCCCACCCACCAAGGACGTCCCGGGAAAGGTGGTGATGCACAATGAGATGAGCTCCTTGGCTTCCCATGGCTGTGGGGATGACTGTCCTTATTCCTCCTCTCGCCCAGCCCCCTGGAAAAGCACACAGTAGAGAAGGAAGTGCTTTGCAGTAACAGGGCCCTGTGGGGTAAAGTAGGCTGCCAAAGTGCCCCCTGGGACTTGAAGGACTGGGCCATGTCACCGGAAGAGGGGCCTCCTCAGGGGACCGAGGTCCAGACCTCGCCTCTTCCCCTCACTGCCCCCGCTGACATTAGACAATCTATTCAGTCTTAATTTCCTCAGCTGTAAAGCAAGGGGGTTTTCTCTGCCAGCCCGGTCTGAATGACTTTCCATCTCTTGAGCCACAGGCTTCTGGGGATCAGAAGCCAGAGATATAACTTAATCAATCCAAATCAAATCGTTTTCTTCTCATTGTAAAAAAGGGAAATGATCTTGGTGATCTCTGAAGAAGTCCTCACCAACCCCGTTCTGACTGCCATGTTCTTAGGGACCTTTCTAAATCCCGGGATCCAAGGCTCGTGCTGAAGTGGTTTTTTGCTTAAGGAAGGAACGAACCATTTAATATTATGTGCCAGGAACATGCTTTATAAAATGGTATCTGGTCTGCTCTTCATAACTTGGAAGGAGGTGCTGTTATTTAAACCCTGATTTTTATTTTACAGCTGAGGAAATGGAGGCAGGTAGGGGTTAAGTGATTAACTCAGTCACCTAGCTAGTTAAGGCTGGATTTGTGAGTTTCCAGATCCCAGCATCCTACCCATTTTACCACCTGGCTATTTCAAACACTCTCCAGTCTTCCATCAATAAATAGGGATTTATTGATACCCTTACCATACAAACCACCTACTAGGTTAAGTGGAGGGTTCTATGGTATTTCCTGGGTCCCTTGGACCATCTGGTAGAAGAAGCCTCTGGACTCCTTTCCAGAATATTTTTTTGAATACATAAAACATGTAGGATTTCAAAAAGTCAAGTATAGCAAATAGCAAAAAAAGTTGTAATCGACAGCTCCCAGTTTAAACTAGATTAACGCCTTTATCATTCCCTTCAGACCACTCCCTGTGACCGTCCAGGGTACCCTGTCCTTCCAGTCAAATTCAGAACGTCAAGGTCATCTTGGACTTTTCATCCTCATTTCCTCTGTACTCCCAGACCTAATGCTAATCCTGACCATTTTTTATCCTCAATCATCTCTCCTCTCTCTAAGGCTCCTTCCAGCTATAAATCCTATGGTCCCTTCATTACATGAAGGCTCTGTGTGGGATGCTCTGGGGAGATACTGATTTTCTAAAGTACCTACAATCTCAGCAGCTGCTTATGCTTTCCCATGATGAAAATTGTAATCCAGCCAAGTGAGTGGGTTACAATCACTCCCACATGTGCTGCTCCCATCAGCCCTCTGAGTAAGAGCTACCTAGCATGCTATTCACCTTTTAACCCTTTGGGCTTGCTAAAGATGGAGCTCAAGCTGCGTCCATATGTTTTTAGTTACTCTTGCTGTATTCCTGTGTCCATTACCTCAGATACAAAGATGAGAAATGTCACTCATGTCCCTGCTTATAACAATCATTATTGATATTAATGCCAATTATTGCCCAATCCAAGCAGGTATTAATATACTTGTTATGCACAGAGCACTGTGTAGGATACTAAGAAAAAAATGAAAAGCAAGTCCTGTCCTGGAGACACTTCTATTGATTTCAAAAGATCCAGCTTCTTGGTAATAAAAGCCTTCCTTCCATGGATTTTGATCTGGTCTGGTATAACTCATTGGTTGCAATTTGTCTTTGTCCATCAATCTCTAAGCATTTATTAAGGCACCCCTATATATTCTAGGCACTGGGCTAGGCTTTGGGAATACAAGTTTGAAAAAGAGACCCAGAGCAGGTAAGTTGTGCAGGGGATAGAATACCAGCTCTGAAGTCAGGAGGACCTGAGTTCAAATCTGACCTCAGACACTTAACACTTCCTAGCTGTGTGACCCTGGGCAAGTCACTTAACCCCAATTGCCTCAAAAAAAGTCAAAGTGAAGGTAATGGAATATTATTATTCTATAAAAAATGAACAAGCTGATTTTAGAAAGATTTAAGTGAACTGATGCTGAACAAAAGGAGCAGAACCAGAAATACAATGGACACAGTAACAGCAAGACTTTATGATAATCAACTATGAAACTTGGTTCTTCTCAGTGGTTCGATATTTTGAACAGAAAATATCATCTGCATCAAGAAAAAGAACTAAGGAGACTAAATGTAAATCAACACATACCATGTTTACTTCTTTTTCTGTGTTTTTTTTTAAATGTCTCCTATGCTTTTCCCCTTTTGCTTTGCTTTTTCTCTTCCAACATGATTCATAAAGCAATGTGTATTAAAAATAAATTTACTAAGAAAAAAAGAGATCTGTCCAGTTTGTCTTTTCCTGAGAGGGATATAATGTGCTCCCATAATAAGTGATTATGGGATATTCACAAAACAAATGCAAAAGTATTTCAAGGGAAAGGAAGAATATAAGGGCAGCACTAACAAGATAGTGTTAGGAAAGGCCTCTCAAGGAATTAGTTCTTGAGTGAAATTTTTTTTTCCTTTTTTTTGTTTTTTTTTCTGGTTATACATGTACATTTTTTTTAAAATATGCATTTCTTTATGAATCAGGTTGAGAGTGAGAAATCAGAACAAAAGGAAAAAAATCACAAAAGAAAAAAAAAGTGAACATAGCATATGTTGATTTACATTCAGTCTCTATTGATCTAAACTATGATGGGAGCTGGAGGCCCCAAGAAATGGCATTTCATGGATAGGAAACAGCTGTTCAATCTTTTCAGCCATGAATGACTCTTCTTAACCCATTTGGGTTTTCCTTAGCAGAGATACTGAAGAGATTTGCCATTTCCTTCCTTAACTCATCTTACAGATGAGGAAACTGAGGCAAAAGAGTAAAGTGACTTGTCTAGGATCACACAGCCAGTGTCTGATGGCAAAGAAACTCAGGAAAAGGAGTCTTCTGGACTCCACTTAGCACTATATACCACCTAGTGTCCTGGAAACAATTAAGGAGGTCCATTTGGTTTCAACATAGAGTGTGGGAAGGGAAGTAGTATATGATCAAACTGGAAATCTGGACTGGAGTTGGATTGTGAGGTGCTTTAGATGCTAAAGGAAGGAGTTTGGGTTTTATCCTAGAGGCAATAGGGAGCCATTTAAGCTTTTGGAGCGGATATTGAGGGATATTCATTTGACATCTGTATGGAAGATATGATTTAGGGGAAAAAAAGAAAGTTGATATTTCATGGACATCAATGTGGCATTTGTAGTGTCCATCTTTCTTACTATGCAACTAGCCCATCTCCTCTTCTGATAGTGTCTTTTTCTAATAAGCATCACAGAAGACTGATATACTGGACCTGCAATGACAGCTCCTAATTCTGGGACACTTTACATGTTTACAAAGCACTTTGCTCACAACCTCATTCTATAAGGAAGAGTATAGGGGAATGTTATATCCATTTTAGAGATGGGGAAACTGAGGCTCAGACAACTGGACTGACTTACCTAGGATCTCCCAGCTAATGAGTGCTAGAATCAGAAATCAAAGTCATTTTGTCAGGCCTCAAATGTAGTTCTCTTCTCAATAAGTGAAAGAAGTAAAGAGATGATACAGTCTGGGAGGAAATGGGACATATACACAAATGAGTAAGATATGATCATGCAACCCTACAATTCCCCATAGGACAGTTGCCCTAAGACTCCATTCACCGGTCATTGTGCCTTCCCAACACAGTCCAATACATTCTTTTTTGTCCACCACTTCTTTCAGAGGGCCATTTCCCCCTATAATAAAGTAAGCTCCCTTAAGGCAAGGTTGATATCAGAATCTCTAAAACCTACCTCAAGGCCTCTTAAGTGCTATATCATTCTATAATGATTTTTCATTCATTCAAGGTCAAGTATGAAAGAAATTCAGCAAAGAGTTAGATAAAAAGCTGTAGGAAAATTTGAGGAGGTATCAATCAATTTACTCCTAATTTTTTTTTCCTCAAGAGAGAGGAAAGATGGGGGCAGCTAGGTGGTGCAGTGGATAGAACACCAGCCTTGAATTCAGGAGAACCCGAGTTCAAATTTGATCTCAGACACTTAATACTTCCTAGCTGTGTGACCCTGGGCAAGTCACTTAACCCCAGCCTCAGGGGGAAAAAAATTAAAATAGAGAGGGGGGGGGAAAGATGAGAGAAGTCTTCCTGGAAGAGGTGACTCCTGAGATGGGTTTTGAAAAACAAGAATGATCTCAGCCCCAGAGGTACAGCTTTTTGGGCAGCTGAGGGAAGACAAAGGAAGCTTGGGCAGGCTAGAGGAGGTCTGGGAAGTAGGAATCTTCCTTGCCAGCTGTACAAAGCCTTCCCTGGCTACTCTGTCTGAATGTCATTTGGTCTGCAAACGCTAGATGCTTAATAAACATTCCTTTAATTGAACTGAATTGTTGGCAAACATGGGCCCCTGCAGTTTTTCCATTAAGGGTTGCTTCCTATGTGGCCTCTGACTTGTCTGTTTTCTTAAGAGAAAATAGCCCAAACAAAGTGGAACACTTAGTGGATGTCCACCAGCTGGGGAATGGCTAAATAACTTATGGTACATGAATGTTATGGAATATTATAAATAAAAAATGATCAGCAGGATGATTTTAGAGAGATCTAGAGAGACTTACATGAACTGATGCTAAGTGAAGTGAGCAGAACAAGGAGATCATTGTACAGCAACAGCAAGATTATATGATGATCAATTCTGATAGAGTGGATCTTTTCAACAGCAAGATGATTCAGGCTAGTTCCAATGGTCTTGTGATAGAGAGAGCCTTCTACACCCAGAGAGAAACCTATAGGGACTGAATGTAGATCACAATATAATATTTTCACATTGTTGTTGTTGCTTGCATTTTGTTTTCTTTCTCATTTTCCCCTTTTTGATCTGATTTTTTATGTTCAGCAAAATAAATGTGGAAAAATATATATAGAAGAATTGCACATGTTTAACATATCAATATATGTTAAACATGTGCAATTCTTCTATATATATTTTCTATATATATTGAATGGGGAGAAGGGAGGGAGAAAAAAATTTGTAATGAAAGGTTTGTTGAATGTTGAAAACACTCTATGCATGTTTGAAAGAAATAGAAAAAGAGAAAAAGAAAGAAAGAAAGAAAGAAAGAAAGAAAGAAAGAAAGAAAGAAAGAAAGAAAGAAAGAAAGAAAGAAAGAAAGAAAGAAAGAAAGAAAGAAAGAAAGAAAGAAAGAAAGAAAGAAAGAGAAGGAAGGAAGGAAGGAAGGAAGGAAGGAAGGAAGGAAGGAAGGAAGGAAGGAAGGAAGGAAGGAAGGAAGGAAGGAAGGAAGGAAGGAAGGAAAGAAAGAAAGAAAGAGAAAGAGAGGAAGAGAGGAAGAGAGGAAGAGAGAAAGAGAGGAAGAGAAGGGAGGGAGGAAGAAAGAAAAAAGAAAGTAAGGAAGAAGAAAGAAGGAAGAGGAAGGAAGGAAGAAAAGAAAAGAAAAAAATAGCCTGGGGAGGAAGAAAAGAGGGGAAGGAGCATTTGTGGATTAAGAGCAGAAGAAGGAGGGGAGGATAATGCAGAAGAAGCTTGGTAGGTAGGACATCTGAGTTCCGGTTGTGCTGGGATACTGACTCTATGGCCCTAAACAAGTCCCTTTCCTCAGGCTCTCATTCTTATCAGCTGTGAGATAAGTGGTCTCTAAAGGCTCTTCCTGATGTAGAATTTCGTGTATATGCTAGGATCCTACTAATGCTGACATTTTTTGTCCCAGGTGCTCTCCTATCTCCAATAATCTGCACTGGAAGGTCTCTTCCAGCTATGATATTTCTGATTCTAAAGTCCCCTCAAGCTCTGATGTTCACTGCTCTTTGTTCTAACTGATCCCATGAGGATGTCTGAGCCCTAAGGCACTTTTATTCCCCCTCTTCTTTCCTCTCTTTTTACCCACCAGCATTACTTCCTCTCTTGTATCTCTTCTCCCCATCTGAGAACTGGTCTTTAAGGCCTGGTTCTGCCCCTGGATTCCTCAGAGCTACTGAGGCCAGAACCCCAGGCTGAGATATAAGGAGGATCCTGCCCTACCCGTTTATAACTCCGCTGGTCGGTCCTTCTTCCCCATCAGCTTGACTGTTATGGTTTATAGGCTTAGTCTCAGAGGAGGTGTAGAGATAAATAGCCAGTGCCTGGAAAGGAAGGTCTGAGCTGTGGCAGGGTTCTGGACCCAGTTAAGCCTTGGTTTCATAACAATCTGGCCTTTGATGCTTTTCTAATCTTTTTCAGTCATGTCTGACTCTCCATGGCTTCATTTGGATTTTCTTGGCAGAGATACTGAAGCAATTTGTCATTTCTTTCTCCAACTCATTTTACAGATGAGGAAATCGTGGCAGAGTGAGGTGATTTTTCCAGGATCATTTACCTAGTAAGTGTCTGAGGCAGGATTTGAACTCAGGGCATCCTGACTTCAAGCCAGCATCCTATCCATTTAGCTGCTTGCATGCAGTGCCCACTGGGACATGGCTCAGGAATTGACTTTGTCAGGAGCCCCAGATCATGTTATAGGTTGACATCAATAAGTCAGATATAATTAGCCTCCAGAAAGGGGTATTTTTTCTTTGTCAAAACGAAGAGTATAATCTGGAGGGAAAGCCAGTCTTCAAATGACGATGACATAAAAATAAAAAGCTTTAATAAAGAAAGGGGTGTTTGCTAAGAAAATATATGACAAGAGCAATTGATATAAAACGTCCCCTTCCCCAAAAATATCCAGAACTGAGTCACAATTTATGGATTCAGTGTGCTGGGAATCCAATCCTTCATCCTTGGAACCTCCCCCTCTTTTTCCTGCCATCCTCGCAGGCCCCCAGGATAACAATCTAGAGATGGCCGCCCTCCACTCCTTCCCGGGCAATGACGGAGCCATACCTCATTCACGTCCCTGTCTTTCCGCTGACACCACTGTGCGAAGGTGCGGGTCTTTATCACTGCATACCTGGAGCACTGCAGGTCTTAGACTTCTGCTCTACCTCAGGCCCCTCCCCTCCAATCCCTCCTCTTCCTCATCCTCCAGCTGTCAAAATGATCTTCCATGTCAGTTCTCTCCCTTCCTTCCTTGCTCCCTATCACCTCCAGGCCCCAATACAAAATCCTCCGTTGGCTTTTAAAGCCCTTCCTAGGCTGGTCCGGTTTTATCAGCAGTCTCTCATACTTCCCCGATCCCGCATCCTCCATGGCTTCCTTGCTGTTTCCAGCACAGGACATTCCATCTCCTAACTGGACCCTGTCACTGGCAGTCCTGCTCCCTCCTTCGTCCCTGCCTTCCCTCAGTCTCAGCTAAAGTATCACCTTCTGCAGGAGGTTTTCTCCGTGCTCCTTAATTTCCTGCCCCCTCTCCGTTGATCATCTCCAGTTGATCCAGCCTCTCCGTCTTTCATACTTGTTTGCACGGTGTTTCCCCATCAGCTCCTTGAAAGCAAGGGCAGTTTTTGTTGTCCTTCCTACCATCAGCACTTAGCCCAGGACCTGGCACACAGTAGGTGCTTTTTAAAAAACTGCCTCTTGACTTGACTCTGGTTCTATAGCTTCTGGTTCAATGTTCTTTCCTCCTTATCTCTCTTTCCTAGGACTCAGTTATGCCAAAGATAAGACTTCGCGTTCACTGTCCTGGACCCTTCTAGAAACTGGTGAAAGCTACGAGCCCCTTCTCAGAATGGTTTTAAAACTTGAAGGAAATGCTCAGCTTCAAGAATAAATTAATAAAGCAAAGATGTAATTTTCCATCCAAATTCAAATTGTTCGTTTTATCTAAGATTCACGATGCCCAATGCTCCGCACACAGTAGGGATTCAGCATGCACTGTATTGGGGGCAGCAGGGGGGTACTTAAGTGCCTCCGGCTGTGACAGCACCGGCAGGGGGCGCTTTAGCCAGCCAGCACGGGCCTGCAGCGAGCTCCCCCCCTCCGCCCCGGGACCCACGTCTGGGTAGACCCTTTTCCCCCAGCCCCCTCCTGATTCGCTAGGGAAAGCAGCCCGCAGAAGAGCATTCTCCCATCCTCCCTCGCTCCCCCAGAGACAGGAGCGCCCTAGGGAATCTATTCTTAGCTCCCCCTTTTCTCCTCAGAGGCTGCACGGCCCTCTCAGCCTCCCGCCCCCGCCCCCGCCAGGACAGCTCTGGGAAAGAAGGCTTGGGGGGAAACGGGGGTCCTTGGTGGGCGGAGCGGAGGCCCGGGCTCCCCTCTGACTCAGAGCTAGCCGCTTGCACGCGCACGTGCGGGAAGAGCCTCTCTGGTGCATCCTTTGCCTCCTCCCTTGGGGGTGCGGAGGTCAGAGGCTTCATGTGGGGTTCAGAACCAGGGAGCCGTCCCCACACCTCCTCCCGCTCTGCCACTCAGCATCCTCAAAGTCTTGGTACCTAGTCATTCCAACCTTTTATTTTCTCCCCACCCCCACCCACCCGCAGGGCGGGGCAGGGCAAGGCCCAAGGAATGAGATGTACACAGATTGGCAGTCTGTGACAGAGAACGCTCTGCCATTGGGCAGAGGGACGGGGGTGGGAAATGAGAGGAGCCACGCCCCCTTCCTGACGCCAGTTCATCCAGTGCTAAGGAGGCGTTTCCTTAAAGAAGGGTCTGCATGTGAGGCCCCGCCTCCCCGCGCCGTGCGTCAGCGGTCATCAGCATGGGAAGCCCCGCCCTGCTCTTTGCAGGACGTCACTGGGTTCTGCAGGAGCCCGAGCCGCCGGAGCCGCGGGAGCCGCCGAAGCCTCCAGAGCCGCGGAAGCCGCCACCGCCGCATTGGTGCAGGGGAGCCAGGCTGCTGCAGAGCGCGCGCTAGGTAGGGCGAGGTGAGTGCAGGGGGCCGCCCTGGAGCCGGAGCCAGAATCCCCTCGCGGCTGCCCCCACCCCCAAGCTGGGCTTTGCATCCCGGTGTCAGGTTCGTGCATCCCTTCATCCCGAGAATTCCGCCCCCTCCCCCGGTCCGTGCATCCCCTCCGCCCCGGGCCGGTCCCCGCATCCCCCCGTCCCCGGGCCGGAGTCCCCGGCCCCCGCCTTAAGCCCAGTAACCTTCATTTGACACGAGGAGGGAGGTGTCATGGGGACCATCCGGCGCCAGGGGATCCGCATCCTTTCCTGGGGGCGGGGGAGGGGGAAACTCCATCTGCTCCCCTCCCCCCTCGCCTCCCAGCCCCCTCCCGGTGAGATCGGGCGCGGAGTGGGGCGGGGGATTAGGATTTGGAGGAGTGTCCGCCGGTGTGCGGCTGCGTGCTCCTGTCTCGAGGTGTGCGTGTTTCTCGTGGGTGTATGTTAGTGTACGTGTTCGCGCGTGTGTCCGCCTCTCTCTGTGTCATCCATGGGAGGTGGGGATGAGTGCCCCCGTGACCGTGGGCCCGGATGCGCGAGCCTCCAAGTGTCCGTGCCCCCTCCCCGCGGAGTCACCTGATGGTCCCCGACCTCCCAGCCCGGCCCAGGCGGAGGAAACGTTGTGTCCGGGGCGCCCCCAGGCCCGCCGTGCGCGAACGTGCGCGCGCCATTCCCCACAGGTCCGGGGTGCGGACGGCGCCCCTCCGGAGAGCCCCCTCCTGGGCCGCGGCAGGGGTCTGGGCGGGGGCTTCGCGGGCCTCTCGTTAATAAAGCCTTGCGGGCCCGGGGAGACCGAGGCTTGAATGATGGATGGAGAGGCGGGGCTGAGGCTGCGCAGAGAGCCTCCTCCCTGCCTTTGCCTGACATCCCGGAGCCGAGGGCCCGGGATAGAGTTTCTCCTCGGGCTGATCCAGCTGCCCCGAGTGCAGGCCGGCCCCGCCCGGGCTTCCAGACCGTCCCCTCTGGGCAGCCGCCTGTGCATCCTGCCCCAGTCAGAACCCGGAGCTGTCCGGCGTGCTCCCTGCCCCGGGCTGAGCGCCGGCCTTAAAGCGGTGCAGGGAAAGGCCCGGCCAGGCCTGGAAAAGGCTGGGCTCCTTCCAGAACCCCCTCGGGAAGCCCGCGGCCTGCGCTTCATTCTCTCCCCCCCACAGGTTCTGAGAGTAGCCCAGGCCTCCCTTTCTCCCACCTGGGTCCTGGCTAGCGTCTCTCACCCTCTAGCTGAAGGAAATGAGCGGTGCTGTTCGGGGAAGTGCTTAGTTCCCAGAACTCGAAGGGCAGGGCTGCCTCCCCCTCCCCCCCCGCAGTCTCATAGCTGGCACGTGCCGCCCTTTCTCTCCGTTCTCTCCTTGGTCTGAGGCAGCAGCCGTGGCGGCCGACCCTTGTCCAGAATTTTAGGGCTTGGAGGCTGCGTTCTCTCATCTAACCCTGGAACAATCCTGGGATGTGACGCTTTCTTAGCCCCATTTTACAGACGGAGTTAGAGGTCAGGTTCATTGACTTCCCTCTGGTCACGTGGCTGCTCTGCCAAAGATAGAACTTGACACAGACCTTCCAGACTGACTCCATTCGTGCCCTGTCCTGCCTCTGGGAACGTCTCTCACTAGTTCTCCAGTCTCCCCTCAGCCTTGTACAACCGTAGAATACTTTCTGTCGGGAAAGCCCTTTGGCGTGGGGGGAAAGCCCTTTGGCGTGGGAGCATAGCCCACTATGTGCCCCCCCCCAGACGCCAGCTCCTCCCCCTAGGTCACCCAAACCCTCCCTCCCCCCCTGCAGATGGCATCGGCCACGGACTCCCGCTATGGGCAAAAGGAATCCTCCGACCAGAACTTTGATTACATGTTCAAGATTCTCATCATTGGGAACAGCAGCGTGGGGAAGACGTCCTTCCTCTTCCGGTATGCCGATGATTCCTTCACCCCGGCCTTTGTCAGCACCGTGGGCATAGATTTCAAGGTGAAGACCATCTATCGCAATGAGAAGAGAATCAAGCTGCAGATCTGGGTGAGCAGGAGCTGGGGGGGAGGGGGAGACAGAGAGCTGGGATGGAGAGGAGGCTGAGGTTCGGGTAAGTCATAAAAACAGAATCCTAAAACTGGGAAAGGACCGCAGCTGGCAGCCATCCCGGCTCTGCCAAGTCCTACCGTGGGACCACAGGCAGGTTGTTTAATCTCTGCCGGGGCTGGCTGGGCCTGTCGGTAAAATAAGGGGTGGATGAGCACTGCGATGCCATCTGCGAGGCTCCCCATGACTTAGTGCAAGTGCTGAAGCAAGGATCTACTCTGTGCCAGGCACTCTGCTGGGGCTTTTTTACAAATGTTATCCCTTTCGACCCTCATTACAACCCTGGAAGGGAGATGCTATTGTTATCCCCATTTTACAGTGGAGAAAGCTGAGACCAACTGAGGAAACTAAGTTAAGTGACTTGCCTGGGGCTACATAGCTAGCAAGTGTCTGCAGCTGAATTGGGATTCAGGTTCTTGACTCCAGGTGCAGGGCTCTGTCCCTGTGCCACCAGCTGCCTCAAGAATCCCCCTTCCACAGCTTTAACGAGGCTGGAGGAAGCTCACACAACCTCTGCCCTCTTCATCAGGTCATCAAGGCTGCCCGTGCTGCTCTAGGAATTGACGTTTGTTAATATCTTTTTCCCATTTCCGTCACTAATATGTTCCTTTTCCCATTTCCATCAACGAACCCTCCCCTGTAACAAAGAAAAAGCTCAGCAAATGCAACTTTTTTTTTTTTTTTTTTTTTTTTTTTTTTTTTTGGTGTTTTTTTTTTTGCTGAGGCAATTGGAGTTAAGTGACTTGCCCGGAGTCACACAGTAGGAAGTGTCAAGTGGTCTGAGGTCAGATTTGAACCCAGGTTTGAACTCAGATCCTCCGGACTTCAGGGCTGGTGCTCCATAGTCCTGCTCTTCTTTCCTATGAGGAGAGGGACCATTCTCCATTGCTTTTCTGGGGCCAAGATGGGTCATTACAATTTCATTTTGATCATCCTTGTTTGTTGTTCTCTTGGTTCTGCTTATTTCCCTTTGCATGAGTTCATACAAGTCTTCCCGCGCTTCTCTGAATTCTTCATAGCCCTCAATCCCTTCCATGGAACAATGTCCCATCACATTCATAAACCACAGATTGCTTAACCATTCCCCAATTAATAGCCAGGACAGCTTGATGTAGTAGCAAATTCTTCTTTAAACCTACTTGAGCTATGGCTCCCCAGGATCCCTGCTATTGCCTCCAGTTTCGCCTCCCAGGGAAGCAGGACAGACAGCCAGTCACAAACGTTTATTAAGTGCTCAGCTAAGTGCTGGGACATGGGATGTGAGTAAGTCAGCAGGGTGCCCATCTGATATGTTAGACTATGTTCTATCAGCCACACCTCTCCCTCTCTTCCTTTGTCCAGATGGAGCAGAAAGAGCCCTGAATCTCTGTCAGGTCTTGGGGCCAGCCCTATTTTCTAGCCACAGGCAGTGCCTTTGGGCAGAAAGTCCTCTTGAGCCTCAGTTTGCTCACTGGTGCAGACAGCAGCACTCACACCAGTGCCCTTCCAAAACTGACCAGGGCTTTCTGACTGGGTTTTGTAGATTTTCAAGCCCTAGAAATGATGGCGTGGCCTTGGGGTGCTGGAGGTGGACGGGAAAGAGTGCCAAGTGGGCTGGCTGCCAGGGGCCTGAGAGTTGAGAAATATGTGTTCCCTGCTTAGCCCTAATTTACTGAGGTGCTGAGCGCCCTGGGCCTGTCTCTCACCAGTTAAATGGAGCTGATGACAGTGTGTGCCCCTCTAACCTCATGGGGCGCAGTCTAAGGCAGGCGTGCCCCACAGATCCCTCGGTTAGGGAATCTGAGCCACGTGCCCTGGGGAGCTCATGGTGTGGAGGGGTAGAGGTGGTTCTTAGGAGAGAAAGCTGCCAGAGGGCAGCGTGAAACAGGAGAGGGCCAGACTTGAAGCTGGACAGATTTGCGTCAGTTCCTGCCTCAGATACCAGTCCTTCACCTGCTCTGGGCCACTCAGAGGTCCCTCTCAGCTTCAGGCTGAAAACTTGTGTGAAAACCTTGCTCAGGTTACCCCGAGATTCTGCCACTGATCATGGACCTTGGCTGAGTCCTTTTCCTCCTGGCTCTTAGGTTTTGCATGTGTAAAATGAGGCTGGATTATCTTTGGGTTTTCTCCAGGCATTTCCCAGTGCCAGTGACCCCAGTGGACACTAGGGCAGTAGGGCCAGAGTCCCAGGAGGGCAAAGTTCAGTGTGGTTTGGGAGTGGGGAGTAGGTAAAGGTGGGAGGGGGGTGCTCAGGAGGAGGAGGTTTGGAGAGCATTCAAGAGTACACCCGTGGTAAGAGAGAAATCAATAAAAGTCAAGGACCTGGCCATAATGGAGCCTGAGTGAAAGCACTGGGGACCCAAGTGCTTAGAGCAAAGATCAAAGCACAGTTGTCCAGCCAGGAGCCTCGGGGCCAGCCCAGCCAGGCCTCCACTCAGACTCTCCACTCTTCTCAGGACACAGCTGGGCAGGAGCGATACCGGACCATCACCACGGCCTACTACCGAGGGGCCATGGGCTTCATCCTCATGTATGACATCACCAATGAGGAATCCTTCAATGCTGTTCAGGACTGGTGAGCCTTATGCCCACTTGGGCGCCTTGGGGCTTGGCATTTCAGGATGGGCATGCTCTGGCAGCAAGCTGACTCCTGCCCTCCTCCCCCACCCTAACCCTCTCCTTCCTGTGCTTACCAGGTCAACCCAGATCAAGACGTACTCGTGGGACAACGCACAGGTGCTGCTTGTGGGAAACAAGTGTGACATGGAGGACGAAAGGGTTGTGTCCTCCGAGAGGGGCCGGCAGCTGGCAGAGCACCTGGGTAAGGGGGCTGGAGGCCGTGGGCCGAGGTGGCCCGTCACAAGCTCCCAAATTTCCTTTGACCTCATAGGGCAGGCCTCCTCTCCCACCTCCAGGAGGCCGGACTCTGTTCTCCTTTCAGACGAGATGCAGCGGGAAGGGCATGGTTTTTCCAGGGTAGACATGGGTTCTGATTCTATTTGGGACATCGCATGACCTTAAGTCACTCTTCCCTGCTGGATCCATCGTCTTCTGTTCGGAACCTAAGGGCTATTGTCCCCATACACTAGACCTCTAGACCTCTTTTGCAGGCAGTCCAATGGAACTGAAATAATGGAAGTGAAATAAATAGGATTACAAATGAACTGACTATATAAAAAAAACAGAGGCTTACTTAAATCAGCCTTTGCACCCCCAGGTGACTGCGGACCATTGAGTTCAGAGGAACTGGACGCCCTCCTCCAGGACTGCACAGTCCTTTCCCTTGGGCCGGGGGAAGAAAGGGGGGTTGCTGGGATGCTGGGCTGTCCCTGCCAGGGGCTGCCCCAGCTCACACTTACTCTCTCCTCCTGGGCAGGATTTGAGTTCTTTGAGGCCAGCGCCAAGGACAACATCAATGTGAAACAGACCTTCGAGCGACTGGTGGACATCATCTGCGAGAAGATGTCGGAATCCCTGGATACAGCCGACCCCGCTGTGACTGGAGCCAAGCAGGGCCCCCAGCTCACAGACCAACAGGCGCCCCCCCACCAGGACTGTGCCTGTTAAGGCCCTGCGCCCAGGCTCTGTCCTCCTTCAATGGTCACTAGCATCCCCCCTGCTGCTCTCCCACCCCCCACGGGTCACTCTCCTTGTGTGCCCCTCACTCCCCCACTCCCAAGGCCAGAGTCCCAAGCCCTTGGGGAGTGTGAGCTCAGCAGGGAAGGATGATCTAGTTCGCCTTTACAGCCTCCCCTGCCCTTAGTCTTCCCAGAGCTCTTAGGAGCTTCAATTCCTCTAACTTATTTAATTTATTAAGCTATTTATTTATTTGGAGACTTGTTAAAAAGATTGTGCCCGACTTGCTGAAGCCCATCTCTGCATCCCCCATCCTGTACTTCCCCTCCATCTCTTACCCTCCAATGGGCTGATTTCCTTAGCCCCAAACAATGGGGAGGACTGGGTCCCTGGGCCCCACTCAGGGGCTGTGCCCTGCAATTCCTCCCAGCTGCTGGGTCCCTCTTTACTCCTCAACCTCAGTTCCTGTAGAAAACCCCCCTCCCCCTCCCTCTTGCTGTCTTCCTCCTTGTACATATGAGACTGAACCCTGTACATAGGATTAGTGAGTGGTCCTGGTGTGTTCCATGCTGTGTTGACTTGTGCCCATGGATTTCTTTTAGCCACTTGGTGTCGGTTTGTTTAACATCACTTCTAAAACCCAGCATTTCAGGGGAGAACATAGCAAACTGCTCCTCCCTCGTCTCTGGGAGCAGATGTCAGAAGCTGGCTGGGAGCCCCTGACCTTTCTCATGACCTCTTTGGCCCGCTCAGGTTTGCACAAGACGAGGGGCTAAGGGCTCGCCTTGAGAAGGCCTGGTCTGGCTTGGCAGCTGGTACATTTGGCTTAAATTACTCAAAATACCTTGGACAGGGGCGGGGAGTGGCCCTGCCCGGCTCCAACTCCCCTCCCAGGTCCTGGGAGACTTTAAGGGAGAGAGGGGGCACCAAGGAGCATGTTTCCTTCAGGTCATCCACTCCCATGTGTTTGTATAATTGTTTCACGTGAAGAATGTGAGTTAGTGACTGTATCAGCAACCAAACTCAAGTATCCCTTCTTTTTCATTTGGGGGTGGGGTGGGGTGGTGGGAGTGAGAGGGTTCCCTGAAGGCTCGCCTAGCAGAAGCTCCTCTTGGTGTGGTTTTCCCGAGGCCCTTCTGGGACGGCTGCACTATACTGTACAGATGTGACAAGTGTCAAACAAGGGTGTTTCCTAAATCACTGTATCAGAGGTGTCGTGAGAACAATAAAATCCTTCTGAGCCCGGTTCTGCTGGAGGTGTGAGACTGCTCTCCTCAAAGCTCTCAGGGACTCTTCTCCAGAGGCAGGAAGGAGATCAGGTTTTCTTGAGCAAACACATGAGCACACAGCCAAGACACGACTACAGACCACATGGATTAGAATCTTTATTAGTCCAAGACATCTTCCATCCCAGAACAAGCTTCCTAGCTGGTTATAAGGGGACCAAGTTGCTCAGGCCTGCTTAGGCAGAGAGGTGACAGCATCTCCCAGGTCTGATCCCGCCCACCTGCCACCTGCCAGTGACTCCTCTGGCCCTGGCTTTGGTCTAGAGCTAATGGAGAATGGTGGGATTTTTAGCTGCTACTCTGGGGTCAGGGGAACACAAGGGCGACCACCTGTTCCTTCTCTGGTCCTCACACTCAAGGGCTCTAATTTTTACATCCTACAGGCCAGAGTTCCATGGGCTGCTTTCATAGAAGGCACCGGTCTTGTAATAACGTGCAAAGTGGGCCCCTTCAAGGGGCTCTATGGCTCTGATACATAAGGTGCTCTGAGATCCCGGGCTCCTCATCTGCAGAGAAGTGGGGTCCCACTTGGAATGGTGAGGCTGAACAGACTCGGGGGGCCACACTGCTCGTAGTCCTCTGTCTCCTGGACACTGAATCAGTTAAATTACATAGCAATCTTTGATTAGGTTTCTAGGGTCCAGTTGTGCTCAGACATCTGGCTACGTCCTCGCTCCAGTTCCAGATGCCCTTGCCTGGGCCTACTGTGCCCAGTTTTACCACTGCCAAGAGACTCAGCCCCATCCTGCATCTCAGTCCGTGTGGGAGGCAATGCCCAAGCGGCCGGGGAGGTGGTCCTGTGGGTGGGTTAGAGCAATGCGGAGCATGTCACCTTTCCCTCCTGCACATGTGGCAGCCCTTAGCAAAGGGCACCCTAAGCCCCTCCACTGATGCTACCGTACACAGGGGGCCCAGGGATCACCGAATGAAGGTGGGAGACAGGATCTAAACTCAGGGCCTTCTGTCCCATGTAACCTTTCCCCAGCCTATGCCAATGTTCCAGCTGCTAAGCAGAACCAGGAGAGAAAGGGGCCCCTGTCCTGCAGCCTGGCTTCCCAGCCCAGCTCCACATCATCTCCACCAGAACCCACTGATGCTGAAACCTTGCAACAGAGAATCCCAAAGGCCCACGTCTGGCTTCAAGCACCCCGCTCTCCCCCTGTCCCTGCATTCCCCCTGGTCAGTTCTGCTGCAAAGGCCAGTGTGGTCCTCCTGAGTGTTTGGGACCTTCTGTCCTAACTGCATAGCTGAGATGACTGAAATGGGAGGAAAGTTGGGGCTGGGCAGTCCAGGGGGCAGGAGCAGGACTCACCCGGTGCTTTAAGTACGAGAGGTAGGTGTCCCAGCCCAGGGTCATGCTGTTCACATACATCACTCGGTAACTGGTAGGCACATAAAGGAAGTTCACCAGCTGGGCTGCTGGCCACACACACCAATCAGCCTGGTAGGAGGGAGAGCAGAGTTACTTCTCTAGGAAAACTACTTGTCAAAGCTGCGCTGGACTAACCCTGCTCTAACAGCAATCCCTGTGCCATACTGTTACCATGCCCACATGCTCAGCAAAGGATAGATTGGCACACAACGAGGCTCAGCCAGGATGTAGACTCCGTTCTGGCCTCCCTCCATCAGGGTCCCTCTGAAAGGCGACCATGTCCAGCAGGCAGGCCCCTCTCTGCTGTGTCTGAGACAACAGAGGCAAGGAGGGAAGCGGGGGGCTCAGTCTAGGAAAGGCTCTGGCGACACCCCCTCGGGACCAAAGCTCTCAGTCACTTGGTCATTTCTCTTCTTATGGCCAGCTCCGAGGACCCCAAAGCAGGAAGCATCCGCAAAAGCCATGCTATAGACTCCCTCCATTTACACATAAGGAAACATAGGTCAGAGAAAGAATGACTCCAAAGGCTTAGATCCAGGTGACCAAATGTTCTCCAACTGAATCCAGAAGACTTTGCTGATTGGGCACAAAGTCTGGGCCTGTGGAGTCCAGGACTTCACAAAGATGACTATGGAGAGAGGAGATCTGGAGATACAGCTGCTGGTGCATGTGAGTTTAGGTTTGGACTGATATCAGGAAGTGCAGCTCAGTATCAAGAATGCTGAATTTTATATCAGGGGACTTGGAGTCAAATCCCAGCTTAACATCTTACTAATTCAGTTTTTTGCTCTCTAAAATGAGGAGGCTGAACTGGATGTTTTCTAAGGGACCTCTGACCTCTAATACCCCAGCCCTCCCCCCTGCTAGGTGACTATCAGGAAAAGGGAAGGTCAGGAGGTTTCATGGTCAGGTTACCTTGTAGAACTCCCAGAACTTGTCCTTCAGCTCCTGACAAGATGTGTCCAGGCTCTGGCCCTCTAAGTAGCCCATTCCTGCAGCCAGAGAAAAGGGATGGAGAAGGTTAGGAAGGGGGGAGTGGGGGGCACCAGGAAGCCTTGACTCTTCGAGAAGCCCTGCAATAGAACAGGCAGCTTGGGAGCATGTGGATAAGGACTGGCTGCTTACTTCCCTCTGGCTTACAGGAATCCTGCCTGAGCTGTCCCAGGAGCCTCTTTTCTCCCCCTAGAGATGGTATTTAATGAGTAAAGGACAAGGGGAGGAGGAAGAGTTGCCTGGAGGCAGCCTAAACCCCCAAAGGAGGAAGGAAGAAGGTTCAAGGGAGCCCCAGGCATAGAAAAGTAATCTTTCTAGTTCTCCCAAGCACAGCTGGTAACTGAGAAAAGCAACAAATCTCCCTAATCTCCATGAAAGCCCTGAGAATGGCTTCCACCACCACTACCCAAAAGGAACTGTTCTCTGGAATGATTCCCCAATTTTCCTTCAGTCTTCAGCCTCCTACCTGGAGTATTCTTTACCCAATAGCTTTCTTGCCAGAATCCCCCCCACCCCCCACCTAAATAGCTGCTTAACATCCCCCCTTTAACCTCCTGGTTGCCACAGTTCCTCGGAAGCCCCAGAGCTGCCTGCAGGGATTATTTGGAAGGTCAGAGGCTTTACTTGTACAAATCTCCTCTCCTTCTTCCTTTCTAAATTGATTTTACCCATCCTGGAAACACAGCATTCACTCCCAGGCCCAATTCCCACTGCTGCTGTTGGACCCAGAAATGATGGACACTTCCCTTTCTGACCTGGGCTTATTAAGCATCCTTAGGCAGTTTGAAGGCCTGCACCCCCAAGGGCCACCCTCTCCCTTATCGGGGCTCACAAGACCCACTAATTTCACCCTCCCCTCTAGGAGCAGGGACTACGGACAAGAGACATCACACTCAAGTTCACATTCTCCTTTGACCCGAGGCCAATTTCTACCCTTTAAGCTCAAACTGGTCAGAGAGAAGGCGCTCCTGGCAGGGGAGGTCCCTTGGGATTCCCCCAGCTTGGGGAAGAAGAGAAGAAGTGGGAGATAATGCCAGGCTTCCTCCACCATCTTTCTATAGCCCTGATTCTTCTCCAACTTTCATATTCCCCAAAGTTTATAACTGAGTCCTTTGCCCTTTCCTGACTAGATTCGATCCTGGGATTTCAGCTACTCTCTGGATTTAACCACCACAAGAGATCCACCTTTTTACCCCAACCTTTCCCTGGGAATCCAGTCGTGCATGTCCAAATGCCTTTTGGACAGCTCCAGGTGGTAGTCCCAAACTAACTGGGGGACAACACCTGAGGGGCAGCATACAGAGCTCTGGGCCAAACCGAAGTGTCTGAACTTTTGGGGGAGGTGCTGGGGAAAGATGAGCTGTTTGAAAGTGTTTGCAGCTCTAACGGCTCAGAGGTAATAAGCTTCCCGCCCCCAGTCTCTTCTCCCACACAGCAGCTAGCACGGCCTTCTTACAACATCCCTCTAAGTGTATCTTTAGTGGCTCCCTCTGTGGAATAAGACAAAGTCCCACTCATTTTCCTTCCTCACAGTTCTAGCCTCACACACAGCAAGTACTTGTTGATTGCTGAAGTGAATTCAATCTGGCCATAGGATTCCTCCATTCACAAAGCTCAGGGATGATTCCCTAATGTCTCCCAAGGGCAAATGGAAAATCCAAAGCTTCCACAAGCTGAAGATTCTTTAGCTTTCTTTCTTTTTTTTTTTTAAACAAACAAACAAAAAGGTGTTCTTTTCATTTTTTTACATCCCTCAACTGACACGTTCCCAAAGCCTCTCCCTCATAACAAAGTTAAGCAAAGGCAGGGGCCGCTGGCCTGAGAGCAGGGGGAGGAGGCAGGATTCACAGCTGCTCACTGCTTCTCTTCTCCTGCTCCCTCTGCAGTACCCTGCACCTCAGCCACAACGGCCTGGCCCCAAACCCCTTCCCTCAGTCCCTGTGCCCACCTCCCATGTCCCACTGCCATGAGCTGGTGCCCAGAGCTCTGGGGCCTGAACCCCCGGGAATTCTTTCAGTCATTTAAGGCTCAGGGCCGAGGCAAACGCTCCCTCCCTGAAAGAATTTAAGAATAATGCCCCATCGATACACTTATTGAGGCCCATTTTTTACTGCAGCTATTTGAGTATTTACTGTATAGCCCCTAAAGTGAGAGCTCCACAACTATTCCTTCCCTATTTCCCTTGGAAGCCAGGGGTTGCCAAAGTGCAGAGGACCAGCCCCCGAGTCAAAAAGGCTCGGGTTCCAATCCAGCCTCAGACAATCCCTGGTCATTTCACTGCTCTTTGCCTCAGTTTCCTCATCTGTAAAATGACCTGCAGAAGAAAATGACAAACCACTCCAAACTTTGATCTTTGCTTAGAAAACCCAAATGGGTCCCAAAGAGCTGCCAGGACTGAAAAGACCTGACAACAACCCCTGGTGGCCCGAGCAGGCCAGCAAGCGCTGACCGTGGTGCTGTTGTTTTACTTGGCTCATTCACCTCCTTCTGGCTCTAGCTCTCTAACCAGGCCTCGCCATCCCGGCTCCCTCACTCACCAGCCCCTCTGGTGGTCTCTGCACTGCCTGGCTTGATGAGGGAGGAGGTGCAGCCCAACCTTTCAGAACAAGCACCTCAGAGAGCCAGAACCCAGGGAGGGAGCACAAGGAGGGGGGCACGGCCCCCGTGAGTCACACTTTACAGGGGGATCAAAATTCATGAGAACTCACGAGGGAGGAGGGAAGATCAGCTAGGCTCAGAGCCCAACCTGAATAATTAATAATAATGGGTTGATGTGTTTTAATAAGTGAGGAAACAATCCACGCTATTCCAAGTTAGTAGCAAAACAGACATAACGAATGGATGGATTCCCCAAAGACTGGGAATACAGAATGAAACAATTTTTATCAATTAAAAACAGTTAATTAACAACTAATTGGTCTTACTTAATTAGCTGGTCTAATTCATAGAAATCTATCTCACTCTGTAATTAAATCAATTAACTGGATGCAAAGTTAGAGAAGCTGATTTCTGACCAGAGAAAAGAGGGGCTTTTAAAGGTGGGGGTGGGAGTAAAAAAGAATTCCCATCTAGTTGGGAGAAGAGCAAGTAGGGCTGGGGGTCTTTCTTTTCCCCCAATTCACTGGAACCAATTAATTTTACATACCTGCATTTATGAAACAAAACATGGCTTATGCCATCTAGTTTCCCATGGAGGACAGGAGGGCGGATAATGCACAAGGTAGACTAGCTGTTTATGAGATAGACTCTAATTGGCTAAACAAACCCCGCCCCTTTTGGTCAATTTTCCCGGGAGAAAGGTCTAAGCCAAGTCTGGGAGGTTTTTCATCTCTTCAGAAGCAGAATTCCATCCCGGGCACGTGGGCGTCTCTCACATCTGTGGGGGCTTTTACAAATGGGACATTCTGGCAGGTCACAAGAACTTACCCAGGAAGTACCACACCCCCAGGAGGGGGGACGCCACCAGCTGGTCCACCAGCACCTTCTTCAGAATAGTCCGGATGCCCTTAAACCCCATGGCCGGGAATATTCTGTCCAGCCACTGGTACCAGTAGTGCAGGAAGGGGCCCATGCTACAGCCCATGGCGAACATTCTCGCTGCAGAAGGAGAAGAGAAGGCTGAGGGGCCCACAGCCTGAGCCGCTCGGCTGGCGGGGCCCCGGGCCCCAGAATTCTAGCCTGGACCAGGGGTCTCTTTAACGTTCTTGGGCGGAGGGATGGGGTGGGGTGAGGAAAGGGAGGGCGGGAGATGGAACGGGGTGAGGAAAGGGAGGGCGGGAGATGGAGCGGAGGCCCAGGAGAAAGCTGGGGGCAGAAGGGTGGTCTCGGACTAGGCTGGGGAAAACACGGGGGCTCAGGGGACCGAGGCCCGCCTCCCCCACCAATCACTAGCTTGCTCCTAAGGAAGCTCAAGGGGGCCTGAGGTGGAGATTGGGGGAAAGGAGGAGGCGGGGCTTTCTGCAAACTTCTGGGAAGGGTCTTCTAGAGCTGGGGAATGGTGAGAAGAGATAGGGGTCGCTCCAGCGCAAGAGGGGGGGGGGGGAGGGGGGGGAGGAGAGGGAAGAATTGGGGGAGGCAGTGTGTGTCAGTTTCTGGGGGAGGAGGGTTAGGTGTTTGGGTGGGAGGGGTTTGAGAGCGCAGGTCACTTGTCACTGGGGTTCAGAGGTCAGGGTCGCAGCTCACCCGTGCGACGCAAGTCCATAGGCTGGGGTGGCCCGGCGGCGTCCTCGGGCAGCCGTCGCTCCCAGGCTTGCCGCACCGCATCCCCCGCCGCCATGAGCGTCCCGCAACTCAACGTGTTGGTGACCAGCAGAAGCCGGCCCCGGAACAGCGGCCGCCACGCGGCCAAAAGCCCCACGACGACTCGCGGCCCGGGCGGAGGCATCGCGGGCCGCGGTGACCCCGGAGGAGGCGGAAGCTCGCGCGGGACACCACCACGGCAGTACCCTGAGCTCTGGCTCCCAAACTGCCCGCGCAACGGCCCACGTCCAGACGCTTCCGGAAACTAGCCGGCTGCAGGGTGACGTCACGGGGTCCTGACGGCTCCCGAAGCGGAAGTGGGAACTGCGCAGATTCAAAAGGAGGTACTCCGAGTCCGTGCTTGGGCCTTGCTCTCACTTATGCACTTCTTTCTAATTTCCACTTCCAAGTTTCCCCGTAGCCCACCCACTGAAAAGGAAGGAAAATAAATGAAACTGGTTGAACGACAGCGCCAACATCCATCTTGAAGCCAGCTAAGGGGGCCGTCGTTCTCAGAGCGCGGGCAATCCGGAAGTGAGTCCGAGCTGAGTCTCCGCGGAGTTTCGGACACTTCCGGGCGAGTATCCACGCTGGAGCTGGACTGTGCGGAGACGAGAACTGATAACCGCCCGCCTCCTTCCCCCGAAGAATATGCAAAAGCAGAGAAGGGGCGTGGTCAGTGAGTTCGTCTGCGCCCTCCTTCGGGAAGTGGCCAGAGTGTTCCAGGACCTTCTCGACTTTGGTGCGGGTCTCCAGCTGAAACCCTGAGCAAGAGCCTTTGAACAAACGCCCATCTCCGGCTGCCGGCCTCAGTACAAGGAACTTGCAGCTTCGCTACAGCATGGGGACAAACTCCCTGCGAGGCTTTACCCTCCTCCTAGGAATACCTCCTAGGGAGCACCTCAAGGCTGCCTCCCCGCAGTCTCATCCTAATAGATCATTGGCAGCCTTAACTGACTAGTGTTTGCATCTAGGAAAATGTAGCCTGCCCCAGCGGGGGCAGACCAGCACAGAAAACTGATCCCCAAGGAAGCCCTGTTCTCACCTCGAGAATTAGCCAGCGCCAGGCCTCTCCCTCCAGCTAGACCCCGAAGCCCGGGGAAAGCCAGCAGCACCAGAAAATTGGGACAGGGCAGGGACAGAGAAAAAAAAAGTCAAAAAAGAAAAATGATGAAATAACAAAAAGGGAGAGGGAGGGGAAGAAGGGTATCTTTGCCACTAGAAAGCTATTGTGCTGATAGAAAGCATTAAAGCACAAATTTAGAAGAGGACAATAGTGCCTAAAATAGCTCTGTGTAAAGCCTCAAAGGAAAATGTAATTTGGATTCAGTTTTAATAAGAATTCCTGGAAGAGCTTACAAAGAATTTTAAAAAGTAGAGATGTAAAAGCAAAATTAGAAATAAAAGTTAAGAGTGCATGCAAGAGAATCGCAAAAAAAAGATTCAACAACATGGAAAGTAATGTAAAAATTCACTAAAGAAAAAAATTCTCTGAAAATCAGAATTGACCAAGTGGAGAAATACAAAAACTCACTGAATATGATGATTCTTTAAAAATTAGAATTGGACATAGAATTCCCAAACCCTCTATTTTTGTCCACCTGCATTTTTGATTTCCTTCACAAGCTAATTATACACTATTTCAAAGTCCATTCTTTTTGTACAGCAGAATAACTATTTGGATATGTATACATATATTGTATTTAACTTATACTTTAACATATTTAACATGTATTGGTCAACCTGCTTTGGGGGGGGGGGGGAAGGAGGGGAAAATTAGAACAAAAGATTTCGCAATCGTCAATGCTGAAAAATTACCTATGCATATATCTTGTAAATAAAAAGCTGCTATAACAAAAAAATAAAATAAAAATTAGAACTGGATAAGTAAAACATCAAGATTCAAGAATTTTTTTTCCAAATAGAAGAAAATATGAAATTTCTCATTGAAAAAACAACTGATCTGGAAAATAGCTCCAGGAGAAATAATTTAAAAATTATTGGACTACCCGAACTCCATTATTTAAAAAAAAAAAAAAAAAAAATTGATCTCTTTCAAGAAAATACCAAGGAAAACTGCCTCAATATACTAGAACCAGAGGATAAAAGAGAAAGTACAGATCACTGAATTGGATGTGCAACTGAATTTTTTTTGAAAGAACAAATTAAAAATCCTCAATTAACAAATTTGAAATCCTGAAAAATCAAAGAAGAGATTGCTAAGATTGAAAGAAAACAAACTAATAAGTAAAATTAGAAGCCAATTTTATGGGGGCAAGGGGAACTACAATAAAATAGATAAACTCTTGGTTAATTTGATTTTAAAAAGAAAACCGAATTACTAATAATGAAAGGGGTGAATTTACTACAAATGAAAAGGAAATTAAAACAATTATTAAGCTCTTGTTTGTCCACATATATCAATAAATTTGACAAATTAAATGAAATGGTTGAATAACTAACACAAAATATACTTTGCCCAGATTAACAGAAGAAGAAATAGAATATTTAAATAATCTGGTCTTAGAAAAAGAAATGGAACAGGCCATCAATTAACTTTCTAATAAAAAATCTCCAGGCCAAATAGATTCACAAATGAATTACAAAACATTTGATTTAAATCAGAACAATACCAATGTTTAATATATCCTTTGAAAAAAGAGGCAAAAAAAGTTCTATCAATTTTTTTCCAACATATAGTGTTGAAATTTAAACCAGGAAGAGCCAAAACAGAAAGAAAATTAAAGATCAATTTCCTTAATGAATATTGATGCAAAAATTTTAGGTATGGAAGATTATAGCAATATATCAATCATTCACTAAGAGCAGATAAGATTTGTACTGGAAATATAGAGCTGGTTCAGTATTAGGAAAACTATAAATATAATTGACCCTATCAATAACGAACCAACAGAAACCATATGATTGTGTCAATAGATGCAGAAAAAACTAATGAAATATAACACCCATTCATATTAAAAACACTAAAAAGCACAGGAACAAATGGAGCTCACCTTAAAATTACAGTACTAAAAACCATCAGCAAACATTATCTGTAATGGAAATAACGTAGTCTCCCCAGTACAAACAGGGATGGAGCAAAGATATCTATTATCTCCTCTATTCCATATTGTAATAAAAATGTTAGCTATAGCAATAGAAGAAGAAAAAGAAATTGAATAAATTAGGATAGGCAATAAGGAAAGAAAACTAATTCTTTGCAGGTGATGTGATAATATACTTAGAGAATCCTTGAAAATCAACTAAAAACAAGTTGACGACTAAAGCAGGATAGTTGCAAGATATAAAATAAACTTGCACAACTCATCAGCATTTCTATATATTACCAACAAAGTTTGGGAACAAAAGATTGAGAAAATTCACTTAAAATAACTAAACAATATAAAATAGTTGGGGATCTACTTGCCAAAACAAACTCAGAAACTGTATGAAGATAAGTAGAGAAGACAATTTCCAAAAATTTCACAAAAATAAAATATCCAAGTAATTGGAAAAACAATGGCTCATTAGTAGGTAGTAGGTAGGCCAATTCAATATAAAAAACAATTCAACCTAAATTGGTGCCATACCAAACTATCAAAAATTATAAAGCTAGAAAAAGTAACAAAATTTTCCTGAAATAACAAAGGATATCAAGAAAGTCAGTTTAAAAAAAAGGAAAAAAAAGATGAAAAGTGGTCTAGCCATGCCAGATGTACAACTAATATAAAGTGGCAATTATCAGAACAATCTTATACTGGCTAAGAAATAGAATGGTGAATCAATGGAATAGATTAGGTACACATTAAGTAATAATACATGGTCATAGCAATCTAGTATATGATAAACTCAAAGATCCAAGCTTTTGGAACAAAAACCTCATTATTTCACAAAAACTACTAGGAAAAACAGTATAGCAGAAACTCAGTGTAGATCATTATCTCACACCATATATGAGGAGATAATGGTTATGTGATTCATACATGAGGAGTTATATCAGCAAATTAGGAATTATAAGTAATAGTTTGTCAGATTTATGGTTAAGGGGAAAATTTAGGATTAAAGAAAATACAGGGAGCAATACAAAATGTAAAATAGTGTTTATATAAAATTAAAATTTTTGCACAAGCAAAACCAATGCAACCAAAATTAAAAGGAAAGTGGAAAATTGGAGGTAAATTTTGCAACAAATTTCACTGATAAACGCTTCAAACATATAGAGAACTAAATCAAATTTATAAATATACATAAGCCATTACTCGATGTGGTCAAATGATAAGAACCGGCAGTTTTCAGAAGAAAAAAAATTATCTATAGTCATATAAAAAAATCACTATTGATTAGACAAATGCATATTAAAATAGCTCTGAGGTACCACTTCACACTTATCAGATTGGCTAATAAAACAAAAAAAGAAAAATTACAAATGTTGGATAAGATTTAGGAAAGTTGGGATGCAAATGCACTCGGTGGAATTGTGAACTGAATCAAACATTCTGGAAAGCAATTCATAACTATGCCCAAAGGGCTATAAAATTGCACACTTTTTTTTCTTTTTTCTTTTTTTCAGCTGACTTTTAAAAACTTTTTTATTAATTTTTATAATTATAACATTTTCTTTGACAGTACATATTCATAGGTGATTTTTTTTTTTACAACATCATCCGTTGTACTCCCTTCTGTTCCAAATTTTTCCCCTCCTTCCCTCCACCCTCTCCCCTAGATGGCAGGCATTCCCATACATATTAAATATTTTATAGTATATCCTAGGTACATATATATGTGCAGAACCGAATTTTGTTGTTTTTGTTGTTGTTATTCCATAACATTCATATACCATTATTTACCCAACCATTCTCCAATTGATGGACATCCATTCATTTTCCAGTTTCTAGCCACTATTAAAAGGGCTGTCACAAACATTTTGGCACATACAGGTCCCTTTCCCTTCTTTAGTATTTCCTTGGGATATAAACCCAGGAGTAGCACTGCTGGGTCAAAGGGTATGCACATTTTGATAACTTTGTGGGCATAATTCCAGATTGCTCTCCAGAATGGTTGGATTCTTTCACAACTCCACCAACAATGTATTAGTGTCCCAGTTTTCCCACATCCCCTCCAACATTCATCATTATTTGTTCCTGTCATCTTAGCCAATCTGACAGGTTTGTAATGATATCTCAGAGTTGTTGTCTTAATTTGCATTTCTCTGATCAATAGTGATTTGGAACACTATTTCATATGAGTGGATATAGTTTCAATTTCATCATCTGAAAATTGTCTGTTCATATCCTTTGACCATTTATCAATTGGAGAATGGCTTGATTTCTTATACATTAAAGTCAATTCTCTGTATATTTTGGAGATGAGGTCTTTATCAGAACCTTTAACTGTAAAAATGTTTTCCCAATTTGTTACTTCCCTTCTAATCTTGTTTGCATTAATTTTGTTTGTGCAGAAACTTTTTAATTTGGTGTAATCAAAATGTTCTATTTTGTGATCAATAATGGTCTCTAGTTCTCCCTTGGACACAAACTCCTTCCTCCTCCACAAGTCTGAGGTAGACTATCCCATGTTCCTCCAAAAATTGCACACTTTTTGATCCCACAATATCATAGCTAGGACTATAATCCAAAGACATTTTAAAAAGTGTAGACATAAGGTAGGAGGAGAAGAACCTATTTTTTGTACAAATAGGTTCTTCTCTTCCTACTTTTCATCTCCACTTTTTAAATGTCTTTGGACAGTTACTGTATTTGTACAAAAAATACATTAACTCCATGTGTAGCTAAGAATTGGAAATCAAAGGGATGGCCATCAATTAGAGAATTGCTAATCAAGCCGTGGTATATGATTATGATGGAATATTGTTATTCTATAAAAAATGACAAACAGAATGGCTTCAGAAAAACATGAACATACAAGAACTAAAACAAAGTAAAGTAATCAGAACCAGAAGAAAGTTATACATAGTAACAGAAATATTGTACACTAAAAGACTGTTAATGACTTAGCTATTTTCAGCAATACAATGATCCAAGACAATATCAAAGGACTAATGAAGTATACTGTGTGCTTCCAGAGAACTGATATTGTCAGAATACAAACAGAAGTATGCCATTGTTTGCTTTCTTTCACTTTTTAAAAAATTTCAGTTGTCGAATACAAAATTTTACATGATTTTCACGTGTATAATATATCTGATTGCTTACCCTCTCATGGATAGGGGAGGAAAGATAGGGAGAGATGTAAGGATAACTGGGAAGTAAAAATTTCCAAAAAATGATAAATTGTTTTAATATGTAGTGGGGGTAGGGGAGAAAAGAAAAAAAGAATCCAATAAGGGGCTTGAGATAAATTAGGATTATCGTTTGTTGACTGAATTATGCTGATGGAAAGTTCTTGATACATCAGAAAATCATTTAAGGCTTTTGAATTGTAAATGAAAAAATATAAACAATTCAAAAAGCTCACTAAACACCACCTTTATATGCTAATAGTTCCTAAAATGAAAAAGAAAGGAAAAAAAAAAAAAGACTACTGTCTCCCATCTCTGTAAGTACCTGCCTTTTTTGCTGGAATTGCAATTAGTATACACCATCTAACTTTCTGTGTCCCCCGAGGCTCTGTCCTGTGCCCTTTTCTCTTCTTCCACAATTCCACTTTTACTTAATGACCTCATCAGCTTCCTTGAATTCAATTTTGTCTGCAGATCTCAATGATCATTAGAAATTTCAAATTGGAAGAACCTATATATAGAACTGATGTTCTAAAGTGAACTCATTTTTCTTCCTGAACCTTCCCTACCACACACACGTACACAAACCCATATACACACATGCAAACAACTCTTTATCACTGCAGGGGACACTGCCACACTTCGGTCCCCTCAGGCTCACAACCTAGGAGTCATCTTGGACTCCTCACTATCTCAGTTCCAGATCTGAACTGTGGTCAAAGTTTGTAGGTTTCACTTTCCCAACAACTCTCCCATAAGCCCCTTCTCTCCTCTGACAAGGACACCCCTCTAGAGCAGATCCTTATCTCCTTAACCCTGGACTATGCAGTAGTCAGGGGAGGGGATGGGGAGAGAGATCTGGGGGAAAGGAGGTCTCCATACAGCCAACAATGATTTTCAGAGAAAATCGTGACCTGTTTTCCCAGATTCCAACAAAGAGTGGGGTCCCTATAACCCAACACTCAATCACAGAATTTAATTGCTCTTTAATTAGTCCCTGTGTCTGGGTTTATCTCTTGGACAAGTCCCAAGTATTTGGATACACAGTCTTGTATATGTAAGAGAATTTAAATTTAAAAAATTAGATTCATTGCAAAGTGTCATAGAAATAGGAACTATCAATGTTACTAATGAGGATGTATTTTTGAGGAGGGGCTATGGAACGTGACTATCAAGCCTGGCAAGAATATCATTTTTGGGAGAGACCAAGTATAGATAAGAGAAAGGCAGCTACAAGAGGATGTAGAGCATGATCCAAGGAAGAAGGGAACTTGGCACAAGTCTGGGAAGGAGCTTAGAACATAATGTCACATCTGGAAGGAACCTTAGAATGTCAGCTTAGAAGGACCTGGGTCCTCTAGCCTTGTTTAAAAAAAAAAAAAAAAAGAATTCTTCAGTCATGTTTCTCAAAATAGATTTTTATTTCAAGAAAATCCAGGAAAAGGTGAGATTTCCTGAGTCTGCTAGGAAGATACAAAAAGATCTAGATATCTAGAGTCATCAAAATCTGTGCTGCTCATGGGGACTTGGTCCTATGGAGCCAAACAAGTTGCCTGCTGGTATATATGACTGGGTAATTATATGCCAGTAATATATCATCTCTATTAATGGACCAAGGCTATTGCAGGTTCAATACCAGGATATGATATGGTCTGCAGGCCACAGGCATCAAGCACCACCTCCTAAAAAAGATATGGACAGTTAGTCTCTCTTTTTTTTTTTTTTTTTTGATAGCCTTAAATTACACTTAAATCCCAACAACTCACCTTTGTTTTCCCCCTCCTTCTCTACCTGCTGGGTCCAGGTCCTGGACCCTGAGCCCAAGATGAGACTACCACCGTCACCAGCATCACCTTCAGCCCCAGCCAAGCGTCTACCACTACCACTGGTCTTCAAATAAAGACGTGGTCACTTTCAGGGAGGGTCACCCTCATCTTAAAAGTATTTCTAAATGAGGTATGGTAACTCACTTCATAATAAAAACACATTGCATTTAAGAAGTCAGCTGAATTTGTCAGATGATCATATTTTTAAAATATGTATTTTATATACACACACACACACATACATGTTGTCAGGTGTTGGAATACATGGGGGACACCTGACAGTGGCTGCTTGGAGATCCAATCCAAAATGGATCTCCTCTTGGGAGAGGATGATACAAGGAGACTGAGAGGCCATTGCTGTTCTCTGACCTCTCTGACTGAGAGGCCATTGCATTTTCTGACCACCCTCCTCTTCCCTCTGCCTCCAATTTATCTTGTTCCCAGTCCGCAACACCTGTGTCAGCAAAGGCTGCCCTGCAACTCCTTCAGATGCTATGATCCACAGCTGTGGAGGCTCTCAGAGAATTGACCTGTCCCTTAACAGTCAAGGGACATAAAGTTTGAAAAGCTGGGAAACTCTTATCTCATAACTATAATTCTTGAGAAGATTGAGTAGAACGATCAAAGGCATAAAGGAAGGCTCCATGTGGAAGGACTTACTCAGAGTTGCATGGCCCATGAATGCTAGAATGGGCAAGATCAGAAGCATAGAGTGCTTTGGAGTAAGGACACCTGGGCTCTGCTCCTTACTACCTGGGGACTAGAGCAACTCATGTTACCTCTATAAAAGAACTCATCTGGAAAATGAGACTAGATAAAAACAGCTTCCCCTTCAAGCCCAGTTGTTGAGCCACAGAGAGTGGGGGACTTCTCCATGAGGTAGAAGACCCTTCAACCCAGAGGGAACCTGCTGACAAAGTCTGGTTCTGCTCCCTATCTCTCCTTGGGGCATCTCAGTTTTTCTGAGAAGTCAGGAGAGAGTGACAACCAGTGTTCTACTTGAAGCAGAAATATGTACAGTAAAATAGGCATTTACATATTAATAGCAGAGTGCTTATAGTTAGCACTTACGATGTATGCTGTGGTGATGTAATTGTACTAAGGGATTTAGGGCTGAGAGAACTTGAAATAAATGGACTCCATATTAGACCATTCATATGGCTCCTTCTCCTCATCTGCATCATCACTCCTCTAAAACCAAGGCTAGTCCTGAGGTCCTCCAGAGAGCTAGTCAGGATGGTATATTTTGGCACCCCAGCATGGGGACTCTAGAGAACACACTACACTCAGTTCCCTCTCAACTATCCTGTGAGGAAGTTCAGGCCAATGGAGGCACACAAAGATAAAATGGGTCACAGAATGAGGAGTTTAAATAAGCTACAAATCTAGGTTCTCTGCCCTCTTTAGAAGGGGGTTTAGTGGTGTGGGGGAGAAGACTGGGCCAAGTTAACAGAAGCCATCAGGTAAGGAAAGGATAGGTTGCAGCTCCCAAGGTACATATAAACATGTTGGGGAAAGATGATTTGTCATCATGGCATTTTATGCATCAGTTCTTTGCCTTGAGTTTTTTTTTCCCTCCCACATTTCATGACATTATCCACAGAAATGTGAGGAGCATAGATCTTCAGAAACTGTGAAAATCGGTGAAGGTGATTATTTGGAGAAGAATTTGAACCTAACAGCATTACCCCCACCTTTTTTCTTCCAGAACCACTGAGCCAATCTTACCTATCTCTTCAATGTCACTGAAGCACTGGGGAAAAGAGAGAAGAGAATTAAAAACCCAGGGAGCCTTTACCCTGAAAGGAGTAAAAATCTTGACCATTAAGTTTTCCCTTCCTCTCTCTCAGCAGTTATGAAAGTGGGTTTGGGTATCTAAATGGGTTTGGGTATCTAAATCTCATTCCCTTACACAAACCTACAACGGGAGTTGAATTTCAGCTACCATAGAAGAGCACCAGGGGAAGGTAAATCATCTCCCCCCTGCCAGCTCCCCCTTCTCTGGCTCCAAATCTCTAAAATGTGCCCATTATCTCTGAAAAATAAGAACTGACCTTCCCTAAGTAAGTCCTTACTCTGGGGAAAAATGTGTATGTAGAAGGTGGGGAATTGCCCTACAATTCAGAAAGGAAATTAGCAAGACAAAGGTCTGTCCACCAGCTTCTACAGGTTCAGGAAGCTCATGGGATTATCCTCTGACTTTGACTAGCTGTAGGACTCTGGACAAGTCCTTTGATTTTTCTGAGTTTCTGTTTTCCTAGTTCCAGAGGACTGAGGATGAAGAATGCTGCCCACCTCCTTACCAAGAGGGGATGCAGTTAGGAAACAGAAAGAGAAAACATGTTTTTTGGGTAATGCAGAAATTATTTTTACTTAACTATATTTGGTCCAAGGTTGTTGTTTTTCTTGTATTTGCCAACTGGGGCAAGAGAGAACCATAGGTATAAGACAGAGAAAATAAATTTCTATTTTTTAAAAAGATGATTCATTTTTTTAAAAATAGCATCAGAAATTTCCCCATCATTTTCCTCTCTGAGCTGTTGTGAACAATGATCTTTGCCATCCTTCAAATGCTAGAGAAACAGAAATTTTTATTACCTTTTCTTTTAGTCCCCATAATTTTTGTCTGTTTTATGAAACAGACATTTTGCTCTAGGAAAATGTCAATGAAAGGACTGGCTTTTATATTGTCATTTTTTCCCCAGTGCCTGTTATGGGCATAGCTGCCACTCAGTAGATTATGGGTGACTTGACTTCATCCCTGTCACCAAAGAATGCTCTTCTTTTTAATACCAGAATTCTCTGGGTGAAGGATGGCCCCATGAAAAGTTCAGGCAGCAGAGCTTCTATCCAAAATATATGGACAGGTAAAGAGTTCTGTTGGAATGAAAGACTGGCAGGTGGGGCTGTTCCAGCACAGTGGTGGCCTGGAAGAGAAACATAGCTAGGACAAGTGATCCCTAAGGATCTCCTGAGGCCTCTCCTTTAATCCTGTGATCCTTGCTTTGAGTCTCCAGTTTCCTCCTCTGAAAAGTGAAGGGGTGTGGACCAGTTTGAATATTGGTCCTTCTTTTAGGGATACCTGGAATTCGTGTGCCCAAGTCTTCCCCAAAGGGCCCCTTGGGGAGATTTCTCTAAACAAAGAGAAATGAGCAGAACCAGATCATTGTACACAACAACATCAATATCATACAATGATCAATTCTGGTGGACATGTCTCTTTCCAACAATGAAATGATTGATGCCAGTTCCAATGATCTTGTGATGATGAAGAGAGCCATTTGCATTGTAGGAACTGAATGTGGATCAAAACATAAAATTCTCATTCTTTTTGTTCTTGTTCGCTTGCATTTTATTTTCTTACTCATTTACTTTCTTTTTTTGATCTGACTTCTCTTGAGCAGCAAGAAAATTGTATAAATGTTTACACATATTGGACTTAACATATATTTTAACATGTTTAACATATATTGAATCTAGGAAAGGGGTAAAAGGAAGGAGGAGAAAATCTAAAACATGAGGCTATGCCAGGGTCAGTGTTGTCAAATTATCCATGCATTATGTTTTGTCCTTCGTTCTTTTTTATTCTTTTTTTCTTTCTGAGGCTGGGGTTAAGTGACTTGCCCAGGGTCACACAGCTAGGAAGTGTTAAGTGTCTGAGGTAAGATTTGAACTCCGGTCCTCCCGAATTCAGGGTTGGTGCTCTATCCACTGCGCCACCTAGCTGCCCCCATGCATTATGTTTTGAAAATAAAAAGCTTTAAAAAAAAAAAGAGAGAGAGAGAGAGAGAGAGAGAGAGAGAGAGAGAGAGAGAGAGAGAGAGAGAGAGAGAGAGAGAGAGAGAAAAACCATAGCTCCTTTTCCCTCTTAAAAAAACAAAACAAAATCTCTTTGGGATACAGACCTAATGGTGATATTGCAGGTCAAAGTGAATGCAGTTTTATAGCCCTTTGATCATAGTTGTTCAGAATGGCCACTCTAGTAAGAAGAGTCCATTAGAAGGCTGATTTTTCCATAGCCCCTTCAGCATTTGTCATTTTCCTTTTTTGTTGTGTTGGCTAATCAGACAGATGTGAGGAGGTATCTCAGAGTTGATTTAATTTGTATTTCTCTAATTAGTGAGGCTAAAGCTTCTTAAACATGGTAGAAATTTAGAAATATCCTTTTAGTTCCTGAATGGAAGATAAATTGGGGGGAAGTGAGACATAGGGCAGGTAGACCTACCAGCAAGCAATTGCAATAGTCCAGTGATGAGGGACGGCACTAGGGACTGGGGGGGTGGGGAGGTCAGAGGAGAGAAAGGGACTATGACAATATTTATCAAGTATTTCCTGTGTTTCCGGGACATGCTGAATACTGAGATACAAATAGAAATCAAAATGGTGGAGAAAGAAATCCAGAGTCAGGAGTGACCTTGATGAGGAATGAAGGAGGAAACAAGTGTAGCCCAGGAAATGACCAGTCAGGGAAAGGGGCCGAAGGGGTGAGAAGGTTGTTAGGACCTGGTGCCCAGTGATTCAGTGTTCACAGAGAAATACAGAATATACACCAAAGGAGTCTTCATCATTCAAGGAGGGGGCTCGCGGCCACATGGGGGATCAGATGAAGCCTCAAGAGGCAACACAAGAGCTGAGTTTTGAAGGGTTCTGAGAGTGCTCTAGATATGGTTCTAGGTATGGGAGATAGGCTATACAAAGGAAGGTGGAAGATAGAATGCTGTATCCAGGAGAACAACTGGGCCATTTGGCTGGACTACCAAGCCAACTCCCAATTGAATACCATCCCCTGACTTTCCCCTATTTAAAGGGAATGGCTCTATTCCTGAGATTGAAGCTGAGGACAAAGAACTTGGGATCCCCCCAGCCCTGTTCCCCCAGACCGTCCCCATGGATTTCTATATTCCACCCAACCCAAGATTTCACAAGGGTCAGAAAGGCAAACTACCCTCTGCCCACAAAAGCCTTTCTTCACTTCCCTTTTCTAGTAAGAAGGGAGTAGGCCCTGGATTTATTTTGGGGCGCTGCTGGGGGAAGCTCATGCCCCATGGGCTGTCAACCATGCATTTCCAGGAGGGCTGGCCTGGGTCCTGATGAGGGCAGGGCTCAGATTGGCCATGTACCAGTGGCTCATATGTCAACCTGAATTCTGGGGCTTGGGGATTCCCAGGTTTGCTCTCTACCTAACCACCCTATCCTCTGTCCCCCATCAGCTCCTCCCTCACAAACCTAGGGACTTTTGAAGCTCCTATGAAGTGCTTTCCAAGGTACATTGGGGGAGGGGGAAGAAGAAAGAAAAGGGACTTCTTGGGATCTGAGAACAGGACTTAGTCATTGATACCCAACAGCTTTAGATATACTGAAACTAATCTCAGGGGAGAAGCTTTTTCACTTGGGGAGACCCAAAAGCTCTGGAAGTTTCTGCTCATCCCCTCAGCTCCAGAGCCTGTTTCTTACTCAATTGTCTGAGCTCTGGGAACTAAGCAGCCTTCACCCTTCTGGGGCTTTCTTCTTCCATAGTACCTCTTCTTCCTTCCAATGGCCCCCTTCCCCATTGACCCCAAGTGCTGCTCCCCAGTGAGGGAGTCACTCAAGGTCTTGTTCTCTGTTCCAGTTTTTTCTCCCCCTCCCCTTGGGTCATCTCACCCTTCCCATAGGTGGCCCTTTCATCTTTCCTTTAAATGCATGTGACTCTTCCAGCTTTGCAACCTTTGCCTCAGCAGCTTTCTCCCCAAGGAGGTGATTTCTTCTTCTCTGGCTTTCTTACCCTGGAAAACTGTTCACCTCTTTGGCCCCCATCTCTCACTTCAGTTCTCCCTTGTATGTCCATTTTGAGGAAGGGTCCAGGAAAGCTATCCTTTGTTTCCCAGGCCCACCAGCCTGGTTAATGTCATCTCCCCCTCTCTTTTTAGCTCCTTTAGTCTCCTCCCCTCCCCCCATTACATGAGGGCAGAAAATGGCACCCTAACAGGTTCCTCTTTTTTTATTATTATTATTTTTTCCCCTGAGGCTGGGGTTAAGTGACTTGCCCAGGGTCACTCAGCTAGGAAGTGTTAAGTGTCTGAGATCAAATTTGAACTCGGGTCCTCCTGAATTCAGGGCTGGTGCTCGATCCACTGCGCCACCTCGCTGCCCCTGGGTTCCTCTTACTAGAATGGAAATTCTTGTTTTTCTTTTCCACAAATATTTGGATCCTCTGGTGCTGAAAACCCTGCCTGGTACACAGGAAGCCTTGAGAAATGCTGCTTCTTGTTATTAATCCCAGGTATCTGTGCTCGTGTCTGTTGCCCTTGGATCCAGAAGGAAAAGACTTTTTTTTTTTTATTTTTAATTTTGAAAGAATAAATGAGAAAGCATTTGGATTTCCTCCAGGAAGGAGCGTAATGTAGTGGACGGAGATCGGGAAGAAGTGACCGCCGCTGGCTGTGATCTGGACCACCCTCTCAGTGCCTCAAACAGCTCCTTTGAGCAGCAGAGCAGGTGCCAACTTGCATTGGAAGAGAGAGTCTCTGGCTGAATGAAATCATGGGTCCTGGAATCCCTATCTTCTCCAGCACTAGGTACAAGTAGGAGCTCTTTGAAAGACTCTTTGCCCAGAGCTTGTCCCACACCAGGAAAGCTCTCCCTCCTCCTCTCCACCTCCTGCATCCTTCAAGGCCTCCCCAAAGTCTCCCCTTCTACAGGAAGCCTGCTCCAAACCCTCCTGATGCCAGGGCCTTCCCTCTGGTGACCAGCTCCACTTTATCCCCTCCAACACTGATCATTTTTCCTGTCATCCTGTCACCAATCTGAGAGGTGTGAGGTGCTACCTCAGGGTCAACTGGGACTTGATTGTGCAGACTTCTTTGCCTGTGGTCTGTGAGAAAGCTGGGACTGTCCTGGGCCTTGCTTTGTAGCGTAATCCGGGCCCCCACAAAGTCCTCAGAAATGTTTGTGGAAGCAGCAGCATGTGAAGGTCCACCAAATGGCCTTAGTCTTCTCAGCAATCCAGGGATCCAAGATAACTCCAAAGGACTCAAGCTGGAAAATGGCCTCACCTCCAGAGGAAAAAAACTGTTTGAATGCAGATTGAAGATTTTGCTCCTTTTTTCCTTGTATTCTTTTTATTTCATAAGGTGACTAATATGCAAATACATTTTGCATCATAGCACATCTATTATTTATATCAATTGCTTACAGTCTTAGTGAGGGGGCAGGGAAGAGAGAAAACTTAGAACCCAAAATTTTATTTGAAAAATTAATGTTAATGAAAACTATCTTTACATGTAATTGGGAAAAAAATAATAAACAACTTTTAAAAATGCTTGTTGACTTGACTCCCAGAACTCTCCGTAGCCCAGGCTTCTCCAGGGGACTCCGGCCAAGCGGCTCCTTCCTGGCTCTGTGTGCCCCGCGTCCCACCAGACCCCAAACTCCGCCTCTGCAACCCCCCCCCTGCCGCCTCCCACCGGGACCTGCTCTTCCTCCCAGCCTCCCTCTCTGCCTTTCTTCTCCCCCAAGAAATCCGAGGTTCTAAGTCCTCTAGTCCTAGGTGGGGGGAGGGGGGAGAGGGTGATATCGGAGTCACTTCTCCTTCTAGGCCGGAGTTTTCTCGTCTTCAGAGCAAGAGGCGGGGGTTAGAAGGAGGCCCCTTTCAGCCATATCTTCTTCTGACACACCCGCTAACCACGTGGTGGTTTCTAATGCCCCTTCCCCTCCCTAGGGGGAGCCCACAGCCTCTGGATTCATTAGAGTTTCTGGGAACTGTTTATTTTTTCACAAAACAACAAAATCCTCAAAATATTCTCTCTGTATATTCTCTCTTTTTGCTCCAATTCTCTCCTCTGGGTTCAAAAAGAATCTTCTAGTAAGAACAGCTGCTTTGAGGTTTGCCAAGCTCTTTACATTCTACTAGGCCCTCACAGCAGACCCTGAGAGGCAGTTTTTATTTTTCCAGAGCAAATAACCGCATCAGCTTCCTTGGATTCAGTTTTGTCTGCAGACCCCAAGGACCCCCAGGGATCTAGAAATGGAAGTTCCTGTACATAGAGTCCTTTCTGGAGGGTGTGAGTGTGTGCGGCGGCCGTGTCCGTGGGCACGTCTGTGCCTCCAGATGCGCGCCTCTGTGAGCAGACCCACGACGACTCCCGGCGCGCGCAGAGATACAGCGGACCACCGCGACCCGAAGGAAGCGGAAACTCGCAGGGTCACTCCTCTACCGTAGCCTCAGCTCCGGCGGCCTCCCAAAAAGGCCCGCACTGCGCCCCGCATCCTGGCGCTTCCGGGAGCTGCCGGAAGCGCGGTCTCGTCACCGGAAGTGGCCCCGCCTCCTGTAGCGAGGACCCGGCGCTCCCGGGCGGAAGTGGGAACTGCGCAAATTCAAACGGAGCGCCTCAATACATCCTCGGGAACTGTGGCTGAGCAATTCGATCCTTGCTCTCACGTGCTCGTCTGAAGTGCACTTTTTATCTTATTTCCACTTCCAAGTGCGCCCCGTAGCGCAGCCGCCGGAGGAAGGAGACTAAAACTGGTTAAAGAAGAATACCGCGGCCCCCGGAAGCCAGCTGCGGGCGCCATGGTTGGCGGAGCGCGGACAACGTGGAAGTGAACCAGGGCCCGATGGAGGCCCCCCCGAGCCTCGTTCCCGTCCGAGCTCCGCGAGCCCGGGCGAGGGGCGGGGGAGCGTGCAGGACTCGGGGCTGATGGCCACCCCCGCCGAGAGGGATGAGGGAAGGGTGGGAAGTGCGGCAATTGCCCTAGGCGGTCCCCTTTCCCCTGAGAAGTGTACGAAAGCGGCCGGGAAGAGGGGTCAGCGCGCCCTCAGCCCGTCAGCGCCGTCCGTGGGAGGTGGCGAGTCCGGAGTCTCTCGGGACTGATGCGGGCCTCAAACTTCGGCCCGAGCAAGAGCCCTTGCAAAGAGCCCCTCCCCCAGGCCTGCTGCTGCCAGCCCCAGGCCCGCCTTCTCGGCCGGAATCCCATCAAGTACACGCTGTCAGTGTCCCCGGGGCTCATCCCGGCTCCTTCATGACCTCATCTGCAGACCTCCAAGATAGTAGAGATCTCAAACTGGACGTCTCCATGGAAACGGGAAACTGATTCCTAAAGTAGACTTATCTTCTCCCGGAACCTCCCCCCCTCCCCCCCACAACCTATGTACACGTACACACCGCACTTCAGTCCCTCAGGCTCACAAGCAAAGTCACCTCGGACCCCTCACTCTCTCAGTTCCAGATCTGAGCTGTGGTCGAGGTGACAGGTGCGAAACAGTTCCCTTTAGTCTGTAAAATTAATCACTCTGAAATTGTGTCCCCCTTTGATCTGCAAAAGAAGAAAAATTGGGTTCTCCCAGACTCCAGAGAGTCTATGAGAGAGAGAGAGCACATCCTCCTGGCTGGACTTTTCTAAGGCAAATCACCCCATTGATTTTTGGGGATGCAGACCCTTTTCAGGAAATTCCAAATTCCAGAAGTCTTCAAAGCAATTCCCATTCAATTGGAGATCTAGGCCTGGGGACTTAGGCTTTTTTTTTTTTTTTTTTTAAATAGCTTTTTATATACAAAACATATGCATGGATAATTTTTCAGCATTGACGCCTGCAAAACCTTCTGTTCCAACTTTTCCCCTCCTTCCCCCCCGAAGATGGCAGGTAGACTAATACATGTTAAAAAGTGTAAGTTAAACGCAATACATGTTAACATGTCCAAACAGTTATTTTGCTGCACAAGAAAAATCGGACTGAGAAATAAGGTAAAAATAACCTGAGAAGGAAATAAAAAATGCAGGTGGACAAAAAAAAAAAAAACCCAAAAAACAAAAACAAGGAGTGAAAATGCTACTTGTGGTTCACACTCATTTCCCAGAATTCTTTTGCTGGGTGTAGCTGGTTCTCTTCATTATTGAACAAATAGAACTGATTTGGTTCATCTTATTGTTGAAGAGAGCCACGTTTTGGCTTTTTTTTTTTTTTTTTTCCCCTGAGGCTGGGGTTAAATGACTTGCCCGGGGTCACACAGCTAGGAAGTGTTAAGTGTCTGAGACCAAATTTGAACTCGGGTCCTCCTGAATTCAGGGCTGGTGCTCTATCCACTGCGCTACCTAGCTGTCCCTTTGGCTTTCTTTTCAACTTGAAATCCCTGCCTTAAGATTCCCTATTAAAGGGCAATTTTAAACTGACTTCTTTGCAGAATGTCCAAAGCCTGCCAGGATTTCTGCCCGATGGAAAGTGACCCTCTTCTCAGCGAAAAAAGCTATATTAGTTCTCTGCCGGGACTTTGCCACTGAAGAAGTGAGTCTTCCTAGCAAAGCTGGCTTCTCATCCAACAATAAACTTCCCTTTTGCCACCTAAAACGCTTCAGATTCATGACTTCTCTCACGAAGGACCTGCGCCAACCAAAAGGGGATTCCCACAACTCCACTAGAACCCCATCAAAGGTCTGTGGATTTCACCTTTCCAACAACTCTCCCATAAGCCCTTTCTCCCCTCTAAACATCCCTCTAAAACAGACCCTTAACACCTTAGCCCTGGACTACTGAATAGTCAAGGGGAGAGATGGGGAGAGAGAGATCTGAGGGAAAGGAGGTCTCTATACAGCCAACAACGATTTTCAGTGAATACTGTTGATGTAATGGTCGTGACCTGTTCTTCCAGATTTCAGCAGAGGGTGGGGCCCTGGTAACCCAATACTCCATCACAGAGTTTAATTGCTCTCTAATTGGTCCCTGTGTCTGGGTTTATCGCTTGGACAAGTTCCAAGTATTTGTATATGTAAGGGAACTAGAAAAAGATTCATTGCAAAGTATCGTAGAAATGAGAACTATCAGTATTACGAAGGAAGATGTATTTCTGAGAAGGGATTGTGGAACTTGACTATCAAGGCTGGCAAGAATGTCATTCCTAGAGAGACCGTCAGGTAGAAAGGCAGCTTCAGGAGGATGTAGGGCATGATCCACACAAGAAGGGCATTTGACATGTAGAATACCAAAGTTGGGAAGGACTTTAGAACATAATGTCACATCTGGAAGGAACCTGAGAATGTCAGCTTGGCAAGACCTGGGCCCTTTAGCCATCTTGTTTAAAAAAGAAAAAGAAAAGAAATAAATTCTTCAATCATGTTTCTTGAAATAGGTTTTTATTTCAAGAAAACCCTGGAGAGGGTGATGAGATTTCCTGAGCCTGTCAGGAAGATACAAAAAGATCGAGTACCCAGATTCATCAAAATCTGCGCTGCTTACGGGGACTTGGTTCCTCTGAGCCAAGCCAGCTGCCTGCTGATATATTTGACTGGCAGTGTACCAAACCTGCTTTAATGCACCCAAAGGCACTACAGGTTCATTGCAAGAAGATTCGTTTTGTCATGAAGTCCTTTTTGCAAACATAAGGCACATCTCCCTGAAAAAGACATTGACATTTTACTCTTAGATCCCCACTCATCTTTGTCTCCCTCCCACACCTGCTGGGGATTCTAATTCTGGAGACTGAGCCTAAGATGAGACAGCCCCAACTTCCACCCTCAACCCCAGCCAATCCCTGAGCACCATCCCTGGCCCTCCGGAACTAAGGACTGAGTAATTTCAGGGGCTCCTCCTCATCTTGGAAATATTTCTAAATGAGGTATGACAACTCACCTTATATAAATGACACACAGTGTTTAAGAGGTCAGCTGGATTTTCTAAGTGAGTCTGCTCAAAAAAAAAAAATGTCAAGGACAAAAGTAAAGAATAAAAGTTAAATGCCTAAGCTTGAAGTCCTGGAAAACTAACTCTAACTATAACTCTTAAGAATATTGGGGTGCAGGGATCCCAAAATATATTGGTATTCTGGACCAGTATCAAGATTGTCCAAAAGGAGTTGGAAGTTTAGATAATTTCTAAGTCAAAAGGCAAACTTTTGTTATAATTGTAATGCTGTTTAAAACGGATTAAAATCCAAGAGAGTGATATAACAAAGGGCAAGGAGCAAACAGATAAATTTATAGGGAAAATTGTTATAAATGGAATTGTAAAATAACAGAACAAAGAACAGGAGAGGGTAAGTGACATCATGGAACTGGGGTTCACATGATTGGTGAGAAGTTTGGTAATGGGGGGCTAACAACAATCTCCGTTCTTTCATTAACCTAAGAAGTGCTCATTGTTTGAATCCTAGGATGAGATGGCAGCCTAGACTTTGGGATAAAGAATTCAACATCCTTGACAGATAGCTTAGTGGAATAAAGTTATCAGGTACAGCTTCCTTTCTTTCACACATTCTCCAAGGCCATTCCACATCACTTCCAATAGGTATATTCCTAAGGTGACCATATCATTCCCAAGGCCCGGGGTTTCTTGAAAAGTATTTGGATCTCGACTACTATTGGAGTTTCTCCTACATCTAGAAAACTGAATAGAATGATCAGTTATAAATGGAGGCTTCTTGTAGAAGAACTTACTCAGTGAATGCTAGAATGGGCAAGATCAGCAGCATGGAATGGACATTTGGAGTCAGGGAACCAGGCTGACATCTGAGCTCTGTTCCTTACTACCTGGGGATTAGGGCAACTCACTTGACCTCGTAAAAGAACTCATCTGGAAAATGAGACTAGATAAAAACAGCTTCCCCTTCAAGCCCAGTTCCCTCTCAACTATCCTGTGAGGGAGTTCAGGCCAACTGAAGCACAGAAAGATCAAGTGGCTAGCCTGGGTCACAGAATGAGGAGTTCAATAAGCTCCAAATCCAGACCCTCTGCCCACCACTGCTCTGGCTCCTCAATTCACCTCTACCTTTTCTCCCTCCATTCTCACAAGTTTCTGTGTCTGGGCAATGCTGGGTACCCACAAGACCCTGAGAAGAACAAATTTTGATGTGGCCAGGAAGAATTGTGATTCCCTCCTTAGAGGGGGGCTTAGGAGTGGGAGGAGTGGCCCTGGGGGGAGATGGCTGGGCCAAGTTAACAGAAAGCAGCAGGTAAGGGAGGGATGGGCTGCAGCTCTTACTTCTTCAACCAGAATCCACGGCGTATACGTATGTTCCGGGGAAAGATGATCTGTCATCATGGCATTTTGATGCATCAGCTCATTGCCTTGAGGTCCCTTTGCACATTCCATGATATCATCCACAGGAACTTCAGGGGAATAGATCTTCAGACACTGTGCAAAGAGATGAAGAAAGAATCTGAGCCCAACAGCATTGCCCCACCATTCTTCTTTCCCCAGAGCCACCGGGCCAACCTTATCTCCTCAACTGTCACTGAGGCATTGGGGGAAGGGAGGAGAAACAACCCAAGGAGCCTTTGCTCTGAAAAGGGGATGAATCTTGACCATTGGGTCTCTCTTTCCCCTCTCTCAGCAATTATTACAGGGGGTTGGGATCTCTAAACCTCTTGCCTTTACATAAGCCTACAGCTGGAGTGGAATTTCAGCTCCTGTAGAAGAGAGAGCATCAGGGGAAGCTAAACCAGGACTGTGTTACTCCTTTTTCCAGCCTTCTCTGACGCCAAATCTCTGAAATATGCCCATTATCTCTGAAAATTAGTAAGAACTAACCTTCCCTGAGCTAAGTCCTTGCTCTGGGGGAAAATGTGTATGTAGAAGGTGAAGAATTGCCCAGCAATTCAGAAAGGGACTTAGGAAGACGAGAATCTGTCCACCAGCTTCTGCAGTTTCAGAAAGCTCATGGGTTTTGGGCATTATTCTCTGACTCTGACTAGCTGTGGGACTCTGAGCAAAGTTTGTGTTTTCCTAAGTGTAAGAAAAGAGTCTCTTAGTTCTAGAGGACTGGGGATGAAGAAAAATGTTGCCTGCCTCCTAACAGAGAAAGGAATTCACTCAGGAGGCAGAAAGAGAAAAATATTTTTTGGACATGGTAAATGGAGAAATTTCTTTTGCTTAACTATATTTGGTCCGAAGTTGGTATTTTTCTTGTGTTTCCCAACTTGGGCAAGAGGGGACCAAAGTTCTGAGACAAATAACAAATTTCTGTTTATTGAAAAAATGATTCACAAAGAGATGCCCATCAAAAGGGAAATGGCTAAACCAGCTTGGTATATAATTGTAATGAAATATTATTGTGCTATAAGAAATAACAAGCAGGATGATTACTGAAAAACTTGGAAAGACTTACATGAACTGATGCATAGTGAAGTGAACAGAACCAGGAGAACATTGCATACATTAGCAGCAATATTGCTCAATGAAAAAATATGAATGACTTAACTATTCTTAGCAATACAATGATCCAAGATTATCCCAAAGGACTATCCAGCTCCAGAGAAAGAATTGATATTGTTTGAATATAGACTGAAGCATGCTATTTTTCACTTCCTTTTTTTTTCTTTTTGAGTATGCACAAAATGACTAATATGGGAATTTTTTACATAATTGAACATGTATAACCTATGTCTGATTGCCTGCCATCTCAAAGAGGGAAGAGGACATAGAAGGAAAGAAGGTATAGTATTTGAACTCAAAATTTTAAATACAAATTTTAAAAGATGATTCAATTTAAAAAATAGCATGACAACAGAAATTTCCACAACACCCCCTTTCTGAGCTGTTGTGAACAACAATCTTTGTCAATACTAGAGAAACATAAATTTTTATTAACTTTTCTTTTAATCCTCATAATTTTTGTCTGTTTCATGAGTTGCTCTAGGAAAACGTCAATGGAGGCACTGGCTTATATATTGTCTTTGTATTCTCCAGTGCCTAGTCAAAGTTATGGACATAGCTGCCACTCAGTAGATGATGAGTGACTTGAGTTCATCCCTATCACCAAAGAATGCTCTTATAATTAATACCAGAAGGTATTAAATGATATGTAAATAATATCAATAATAAAGGTATTATATTCTGGATGAAGGATGACTTAGCAGAGCTGAGTCCTGGGTTCTGGGGTGTGTAAGTCAAGAGTGTGTGTGGACAAGTCACCAAACTTCCTGAAAAAACTCTCTAAGACTAAGGCACAGACATTTCCATATCAAGATGCAAATGTTTCCAACAGGAACAAATGCAGGTGGTTCAAAGGGAGCATGGAAGATACACAGGGGGCAGATAAAGGCTGCAGTCTTCACACAGACCAGTCAGAGTAGGACTGTTGCATGAGAAGCGGATATAAGATTGAAGGAAGTGTGTCACTCACATAACAAGAGTATGGGGTAAAGATGGAGAATGTGAGTGTACCCCTAGCAGCTGTGACATTTGCAAAGTCTCCAAGGCTTTGGGCCTCTAGGGAAAAGCCATCAAAAGACATGGACAAGAACCCTATGAATGAGAAGACACAGGAGGACCACCTCCTCTCTGCCCAGTCAGCAGAGGGAACACCTACAAGATTGATCCATCAGGTTCTTGAGTCACCTTTTGCCTGGACCAGTCTTAATTAGTCAACAAACATATGTTAAGCAATTGCCAGGTGCCAAGCACTGTGCTAAGCAGTGGAGACAGAATGAAAGGCAAAGAGACATGGCCTCTGCGTCCCATTTTCAGGGACTATTTTACTGCCTTCCAAATTCATCTCTTGAAATCTTGCCACCTTTGCGTCCCCAAGCAACACAGACACTTTTAGAGGGACTGTGACTGATGTGACATTCACTGGAGGAAGCATATGGAGGAAACTGGAGCTAATTTTACTTTCCAGGAAAACCCTTGGTTATCATGGTTGGTAAGGAAAGTGTCTACTCACCTAAGACAACAGAACACCCAGCCTCACAGAAGCAAGAAATATGGAAGTGGGTCCAGGAGGTGGGGCACCTAGAAAGGCTAGCCCTCTAGAATGAGGTCTTTGCGTTCAGACTTCAGGACTGAGTAATTAGGGCTGTATGGGGATTTCCGATGCTCGACTATTGTCTCTTGTAGCGATGACTATAATTATACTACCCTCCTCACAAGAACAGTCATGAGAAACATTTTAGAAACTGATAACTATAGAAGTCTGTTATTCTTAATACGATTTTAATGCCTTTTGTCACTTCTTTCACTCCATCTATTAGCAATATCTCCAACTGGTCTGGGCATCTGTGATTTTTATCTGATCACAATAAACACCTTTTTCACTAATTCTACTTTACTGATGAGGAAATCAAGACAAAAAACAAAAACCAGCAGTTACTTTTCCAAGGTCATAAAGTCATCCTGCACAAGCTCTAAAGTCATTTAATGATACTGGGATAATAAAGTTCTACCCTCTGTCCAGCTACAATCCCAGATCAGAAAAAGACAAGGATGGGAAGAGATCTCTTTTCTTCCTTTCTCTTTCCTGCCTGCCCAGACTAAGCAGGCACTTACCGGCTCCAGTGAGGTTTTTGGATCTGCAGCTGACATCATACAATTGACCACAGCAAAGGCATTGGGAAATTCTTTTCCAAGGAGGTACAGCACACAGGTCTGTAGGAGCAGAGACCAAGACTGAGGGGCTGAAAGTGAGAATCCCCTTTCCCCGGGGTTCTACTCCACACCCTCCTCCCTCTAATGCACCAGTGGGGCAAAAGGATGTCTGCAGGTTAAGTGGACTGCCCAGTCACACCCCCCACACCCCCCCCCCCATGAAACGTTTGGGGCAGCAGAGCCCTTACCTGAACCATGTTGAGTGCACACTCCAGCTCTCCATGTTGGCAAGTGAACTCCCAGGTCCCATTCACATTTTTTTCCTGAAAAACAGACCCCAGAAATGAAGAGGAAGGCAGAAGGCTCCTGGCAACCTCCCCACCCCTGCCACCTACTCCCACCCTCCCCTCACCCAATACCCAAACCTGACCACTCACCTCAGCATTGCCAAAAGGAACAAGGGTGACATTCATGACATCATCGCCCAGAATTAGCCAGGTGGGGAAGAGCATCATTACCATGAAGGACCGGCAGGCAGGGCACAGTGCCTCATAGAAGAGTTTCACAGAGACAGGACGGGCATCTGAAGATCTCCATAGGGCAGAACATTCCTTGGCTGTCTGCAGGATGGGCAGGTCAGGGCACATTAGTAATGGAAAGATGAGTGCAGTCAGTGTGACAAGCTCCTTTCTTCCTACCCCCTCCCCACCATTTATGCAACGAGGAGATCCCAAGAGCCAACGGACACCCAGTCTCCTCGGATTGTCCGGAATCTTGCCGGATCTGATCAGATCATCTCCTGTAGCCTCTTCTCTCTCCAATTAATTCTCCACATGACTGCCAAAGTCATTTTCCTATCCCCAGGAAGTTTCTTTGGTTCTCTTCTGCAGTTAGGAGAGAATCCAAACTCCTTTCTTTGGCACTGAATTTCCATCAGCTTCTCTTTCCAAACTGATTACATGGTACTTCCTATCGCTCATTCTACACTTCAGCCAACTGCTGCTCCTAGAACATGAGACCCCCATGTCCCTCCTCCAGGTCCGGGCACAGTCTGCCCATGGCGTCTGGTATGCTCTCCCTCCCGACTTTTGTCTTGAAACCCCTAGCTTCCTTTAGGATGCATCTCAGTGCTACCTTCTTCAAGAGACATCTGTGTTAATGTCATCCTCTCTCCTCCCATCACTATTTTCTAGTTACATTCATATAGATATACATGCACAGATATTTTATATGTCTATGAATATATATAAGTATGTAATGCATACTATATCTAAGATCCTATCTGTCCTACATGCAAAGACATCCATGAAGCCAGGAAGTCCTGGATTCAAGGCCCATCTTAAGGCACTTGAGCACTTAGTCTCAGTGCTAGACACTCTAAGAGTGTAAATTGTAGAGAAAGGGCCAACTTTCTCTAGAAGAGGGAGACGGGTCACTAGAGACTTTCCTGTCCCAATGTAGTCATCCAATCCAGTCCCATTCTCCTTTATGATACATTGACTTGTGTGCAGTGGCCAAGTTCTCTCCCCTGATAGAATGGCAGCTCCTTCATGGAGCTAGTTCTTCATGGGGAGAGATCTTTGAAACTATCTACCTTATGTATTTTAGACCCAGCCCTACCATTATCTGGTACATGCTAGGCACTCAATAGATACTGATTGGCTGATGTTCTGATCAAAAGGTAATCTTTGGCCTGTTTCCTAATCTGCAAAATTCTGGCACTGGGATCAATAATCTCTAGGACCCTTCTGGCACAAGTATCTTACCCATCAGAATTTCGGACCCTGTCACCTTACTGATAGAAGCTTACACTCCTCTTCCAGCTCAATTTATTTATTTTTAATAGTATTTTCCCCCCAAATACATGTATACATAGTTTTTAACATTCATTTTGGTAAGACTTTGGTATTCCAAATTTTTCTCCTTCCCTGCCTTTTCTCCCCACTCCCCAAGACAGCAAACCATCTCATACAGGTAAAATGTGTGTAATTCTTTTAAACATTTCCATATTTGTCAACAGCTCAATGTTCTAAGAGCCCTCTCAGCTCTCCCATTCTTCGTGATAAAGAAGGTCTTTTATGGCCACTGCCTAGGGACAGCTTCCTACTTCTCTTTCCCCCCTGTCCCCATCCTCTGAAACCACTGAGGAATCAGTGCCAGGTTAGTCACCATGTGGTTATCATGGGATTTCTGAGCAAATCCTGACCTACTCAACTAGGGGAGCACCTTTGACTTCCCCTCAATACTTTTCACTTCCTCCTTCTCCTCTTGCTCCCCTTCTTCCTTTTCCTTCTCCTCTTCTTTCCCAGCTCTCCTTCCAGCTTCCAACTCCCCAGGAGGGGGCCTAGAAAGACCCTCGGCAGTCCAATGACTCCCGGCAGACTAGAGGGAGAGGGAGTTCAGAGCCCCACGGGGGCAGGCAAATATCTCGAGAGCGCATCCACCCACCCTCAAATCCAAACCTACATTAAGACCTCTTAAGTGGCCAGGAAAAGCAGTAGGAAAAAATGGTTCGGGGGCCCTGGGAAGCCCCACCCATCCCAGGGTACCCGTAGGCTTGGAGGGAAAGGGCTTTGCTCTCCTGGATCTTTGTCCAGGTCCCCGCTTCTATGGGCCTGGACGCTGCTCTCTCCATCCCGCCAGGCCCCTCGGGGAGCGGTCTGCCCGCCTGGTACTCAGGGCCCTCGGTCCTGTTCCCTTCGCGCCTGTTTCAGACTCCGGCGGGTAGATCTGGCTGCCTGCGAGCGAGGTCGGTGTCCGGCGCAGTCCGAGGACGGGGAAGGGCCAGATGTTCCACCCGCCCGCCTCGGAACGGGTCCCGCCTCCCTGCCTGAGCCCCACCAGGTGCCTGCCTGGCTTCCGGGGAGGGGGAGAGCGCCCAGACTCTGACCCCATTCCCCGGCCGGTGGTTCTGCGCCGACCCAGTACCTCGCAGATTCGGGAATTTTCCCAGGAGGAGCACCAATTGTAGACGGGCTGGGTACAGACAGGCTTTGTGTGGTGGGATTTTCGGTGGAGGTAGGGACGGAGGTTCCCGGGCACTCTGGGCACCAGGAGCAGGAGCAGCAGAGGAGCCAAAGGAACCCAAGCCTTCATGCTTGGGTTGACGGAGTTGCCTGAGTCGAGAACCGAACGTCGACTAGCTGGTTGTGCAGGGAGGTTGAAAGTCCCAGCCTTTAATCTCCCTCCCCAACGGGGAACGGACCGCCTCCCTCCGTCCCCGCCTCTGTCCCCGCCTCCGTGCTGCTCTGGGCACTGGGGCGAGGAGAACGTGGGGGCCCCACGGTCCCTTCACTTCTGATCCCTTGCCAGCTGGTCCCAGCAGTCAGGGATGCTCCGGCACGGGGCGGCCTGGAAGGTGGGGAGAGAAGCAGGGCTAGGACATGTGATCCCCAAGGCTCCTTCTGAGACCCCTCCTTCTTTAACCCTGGGACCCTTCCCTTTGAGTCTCCAGTTTCCTCCTCTGGAAAAAACCGAAGGAGTGTGGATGGTATTCCACTTTCGCTTTCCCTTAATTAGGGAACCCTGGAATTCGTGTCCCCCAAAAAGCTCCTGGGGGAGATTTCTCTGAACAAAGAGAAAAGAGCAGAACCAGGAGGTCATTGTACACAGTAACCGCAATGTTGTAACCAGAACCAAAGGTGACAGACTGAGCTCCTGTGATCGATGCAAAGTCCACGATAATCTCAGAGAAAACATCTTGTGAAAAATGCTGTCCACTTCCAGAGGGAGAACAGGTGACTGCAGACTGAAGCAAAAGTTGGAGCTGGGGGAGGGAGGAAGAAGAGGGTGGAATGATCGTTTTCTTTCTTTCTTTCATTGGCTGTTAAGGAAATATGTTTTGCATGTCTCCAAATGCATAATGGGTATCATAGCGCTTCCCTTCTCAATGGCTGGGACAGGGACTCAAAGGAGAAAGAGAATTTGGAACTCAAAAGCATAAATGTTAAAAAACCAAAAAAGAAATTTGAGAAAAGGACTCTTGGCATGGAATTGAGCTGGATCACCTAGCAATTGCAAAGATCCTCACTAACTCTGGAAATGGGAGTTTCCCTCCCTCTCTGAGTGCCCCTCACCCTGGGCCACCTTCCAGAAAGTAACAATGAGGAGGCTCTGTGGTTGGAGTGGGAGAAGCTGGGAGTTGAGGACATTTAACAAAAGTCTGTCTGGCCCCCATTTGGAATCTGGGTGCAACATTCTAGGATCCTTTCTGCACTCCCCCAACCTTGCCCCAAACTTTGGGGGACATTAAGGCAGGTGAGGAGTGGGACTTTGGAAAGAAAATAATTTGAATGAATTTTGTTTCCTGGAAGCTCTTTATCCCCTTTATGTCACTGCAGACAGACAGAGAAATGAAGAAATATGGGGAAAGGAATACCAATAATTGGGATTATGCAGTCATGGTGATCCTATAAGATCACAGAAGTGAGTGTTGGAAGGGATCTTAGGACATAGAAAGTCAGAGCAGAAAGCCACGTTAAAACACACATGAAATTTTAGAGCTGGAGAGAAGCAAGGAAACAAACATTGAATACTTCCTGTCAATTCTGGAAAACACTCTGGAAATATGCCAAGAGAGCTTTATAGCCCTCTGTGAATAGCCTTTGATCCAGCAGTATCACTATTAGGTCTGTATCCCCCCCTAAAAGAGCAAAGGAAAAGGAAAAGGACCCACATGTAGAAAACGACTTCTAGCAGCAATTTTTGTGGTGGCAAAGAACTGGAAGTCAAGGGGATACTCATCATGGGGAATGGGGGTCAAGTTGTGTCATATGGTTGTGATGTAATGCTCTTGTGCTATAAGAAATGATGAGCAGGATGCTTTCAGAAAAACCAGGGACGACTTCCATGAACTGATGCAGAGAGAAATAAGGAGAACAGTACCTGCCATGTTGTAGTGATGACCAACTGAGAAAGACGTGGCTACTGGGATCAGTACATTGATCCAAGACAATTCCAAGGGCCCCATGATGAGAAATGTTATTCATTCCAAGGCAATACTAATAAACTGTGAATAGAAAATGCCATCTGTGCCCAGAAAAAGAACTATGGAGATTGAATGTAAGTCAACACATGTTCTGTTTACTTTTTTCTGTTTTTTTTTTCTCTCATGGTTTTTCCCTTTTGTTCTGATTTTCCTCTCCCAACATGATTTTTAAAAGAAATGTGTATTTAAAAAGTTAATACTAACTAGCCTAATATTCATGTATAACCAGGAAAAAAATAAATTTAAATAAAGCAAAGAAAAAAAGAATAATGCTATTCATTCCAAAGGTCGAAATTTACTAAGGTAAATGCTGAGTGCAGCTAAATATAACTTTCTTTCTTTTCTTTCTTTCTTTCTTTTTTTTTTTTGGTCACTTTTCTTTCTTTTTTTTTTCTTATTTTTGCTGATATGGCTAATATGGAAATCAATGTTTTGCAAGCCTTCACATGTCTAATTGGAATTATATTTCCTTCCTTTCAGTGGGTGCAGGAAAAGTGAGCTGGAGGGAAAGAATCTGGAACTCAAAATTTCTAAGAAAAGAATATTTAAAAACAAATGATTAATAAAAAAGAGAAAAACAACAAAAATATTTCATGTCAGGCATGGCACTGAGAGCTTTACCAACATTATCTTATTCTATCCTCATGACAGTCCTGGCAGATAGGTACTACCGTGTTTCCCCGATAATAAGACACTGTCTTATTATTTTTTTTGGGACTAAAAAACACCAGAGGGCTTATTTTCAGGGGAGGGCTTATTTTATCCTCCATCATGCCCCTTTTATCCTCCATCATGCCCATTTTAGCCTCCATCATGCCCCTTTTATCCTCCATCATGCCCATTTTAGCCTCCATCATGCCCCTTTTAGCCTCCATCATGCCCCCTGAGTGCTTATTTTATTCTCCATCGCTTACTGAACTTACCGAGTTTTTAGATGGTCCTGTCTCAGCTCTACTCCGCGGCGCTGCTCTCAGTAGCGCCAGCAAGCAAATCACCAGGGAAGAAGAGGATGACGCGCTCACTGCTGCAGCTCTGATTGGATGCAGCTCGGAGCGCGACGTGCGTTTCACCCGGGAGGGGAGGGCGGCGCTGCTTACTGAAGGTACCGCTACGCAGCATATAGCGCAGGGGATCACCATGATGACCGTTTTCATAGTAAGTTCGATAGGGCTTATTTTCGGGGGAGGGCTTATTTTAGCGGAATATTAAAGAGTATGTGGGTGTCTTATTTTCAGGATAGGTCTTATTATCGGGGAAACACGGTATCATATCTCCATTTGACAATTGAGGAAACTGGAGAGGACCTGAGACCCAAGAAGCTGGAAGAGACCTAAAAATGTAGGCTCTGAAAAAAAGAAAATTCTAGAACTGGAAAGGGCCTTAGAAGACAGAGTACCAAAGTCAGAGTAAAAGGTCACCCTGCTGGCCTGCCCTCTGCCACTCTGCATCCTCAGCTCTCCAGGGTAAATTATCCACTACCTGTCACCCTTCCCTCCCAGTCCACATCCAGCAGGTCAGCTTTCTCATGGGGTTAAAAGCCTCTTAGATCCTTGGAAGGGGTCCTAGTGGAGGAGAGCAGGGGGTGATCCCAGCTCCTCATCTCAGTCCCAGTAGGAGGAGGGGTGACAGAAGGAGGGAGAGGAATCAGGGAAGCTTTTGTCCTGCTTCCAAAAACACCAACCTGGGCTCTGGATTGGTCTCCCCTCCCCAAACACACACTGGGAGGGACTATGCTGCCCACAAGGAAAAACCCTGTGGATATGTTAACAAATAGCCTATATTTGAACTTCTGTTCTGCTCCTTGATGCCTTTGTGATCTTGGGCTTTTGAGTTTCCTTATCCACCCTTCCCAAAGTCTGAGCTGAGGACACTGGACTGGACTAGATAACTTCTAGTGTTCCTTGCAATTTAGATCCCATGATCCTCAGATCTCGTGACTCGGGTTCAGTCCCCTCAATCTCTATTCATGTAAGTCTTTTCAGGTTTTTCTGAAATTAGCCTGCTCATCATTTCTTTTTTTGCTTCAATAGTACTTTATTTTTCCAAATACATGTAAAGATACTTTACAACATTCATTTTTGTAAAACTTTGTGTTCCAAATTTTTTTCCCTCCCTTCCTTCTCCTCTCTCTCCAAGATAGCACCAATCTGATCTAGGTTAAACATATATAATCCTTTTAAATATACTTCCATATCATATAAGAAAAAAACAGAACCAAAGGGGGGGAGGAAAGAAAACAAAATAAGCAAAAAGGGATCCATATCCAGTCTCCATTCTCTCTCTGAATGTAGATAGCATTTTCCATCCCAAATCTATTCTAGGTATGGGAGAAGGAAGGTGGAAGATAGAATGCTGTGTCCAGGAGAACAACTGGGATTTGGCTGGACCATCAACCCAACTCCTAATTGAATACCACCCCCTGATTTTCCCTATTTAAAGGGAATGGCTCCATTCCTGAGATTGAAGCTGAGGACAAAGAACTTGGGATCCCCCCAGCCCTGTTCCCCCAGACCATCCCCATGGATTTCTATATTCCACCCAACCCAAGATTTCACAAGGGTCAGAAAGGCAAACTACCCTCTGCCCACAAAAGCCTTTCTTCACTTCCCTTTTCTAGTAAGAAGGGAGTAGGCCCTGGATTTATTTTGGGGCGCTGCTGGGGGAAGCTCATGCCCCATGGGCTGTCAACCATGCATTTCCAGGAGGGCTGGCCTGGGTCCTGATGAGGGCAGGGCTCAGATTGGCCATGTACCAGTGGCTCATATGTCAACCTGAATTCTGGGGCCTGGGGATTCCCAGGTCTGCTCTCTACCTAACCACCCTATCCTCTGTCCCCCATCAGCTCCTCCCTCACAAACCTAGGGACTTTTGAAGCTCCTATGAAGTGCTTTCCAAGGTACATTGGGGGAGGGGGAAGAAGAAAGAAAAGGGACTTCTTGGGGTCTGAGGGAGTTACAAAAAAAGGGGACTTAGTTACAGGCTTTAGATATACTGAAACTAATCTCAGGAAAGAAGCTTTTTCATTTGGGGAGACCCAAAAGCTCTGGAAGGTTCTGCTCATCTCCTCAACTCCAGACCCTATTTCTCACTCAGATGTTTGAGCTCTGGGGACTAAGCAGCCCTCACCCTTCTGGGGCTTTCTTCTTCCATAGTACCTCTTCTTCCTTCCAATGGCCCCCTTCCCCATTGACCCCAAGTGCTGCTCCCCAGTGAGGGAGTCACTCAAGGTCTTGTTCTCTGTTCCAGTTTTTTCTCCCCCTCCCCTTGGGTCATCTCACCCTTCCCATAGGTGGCCCTTTCACCTTCCCTTTAAATGCATGTGACTCTTCCAGCTTTGCGACCTTTGCCTCAGCAGCTTTCTCCCCAAGGAGGTGATTTCTTCTTCTCTGGCTTTCTTACCCTGGAAAACTCTTCACCACTTCAGTTCTCCCTTGTATGTCCATTTTGAGGAAGGGTCCAGGAAAGCTATCCTTTATTTGTTTCCCAGGCCCACCAGCCTGGTTAATGTCATCTCCCTTTTTAGCTCCTTCAGTCTTCCCCCCCTCCCCCTATTGGAAGGTCCATGAGAGCAGGAAATGTCACCTTAATAGATTCCCCTTATTAGAACAGAAATTGTCTTTCTTTTCTACTAGTATATAGATCCCCTGCCTAGTACATAGGAAGATATGCTTAAGATATGCTACTTCTTGTTATTAATCCCAGTTATCTGTGCCTATGTCTGTTGTCTTTGAGTTAGAAGGAAAATACTTTTTTTATTTTTAATTTTGAAAGAATAAATGAGAAAGCATTTGGATTTCCCCCAGGAAGGAGCGTAATGTAGTGGACGGAGATCGGGAAGAAGTGACCCCCGCTGGCTGTGATCTGGACCACCCTCTCAGTGCCTCAAACAGCTCCTTTGAGCAGCAGAGCAGGTGCCAACTTGCATTGGAAGAGAGAGTCTCCGGCTGAATGAAATCATGGATCCTGGAATCCCTATCTTCCCCAGCACTAGGTACAAGTTGGTACTCTTTGAAGGACTCTGAATCTTTGCCCAGAGTTTGTCCCACACCAGGAAAGCTCTCCCTCCTCCTCTCCACCTCCTGCATCCTTCAAGGCCTCCCCAAAGTCTCCCCTTCTACAGGAAGCCTGCTCCAAACCCTCCTGATGCCAGGGCCTTCCCTCTGGTGACCAGCTCCACTTTATCCCCTCCAACACTGATCATTTTTCCTGTCATCCTGTCACCAATCTGAGAGGTGTGAGGTGCTACCTCAGGGTCAACTGGGACTTGATTGTGCAGACTTCTTTGCCTGTGGTCTGTGAGAAAGCTGGGACTGTCCTGGGCCTTGCTTTGTAGCGTAATCCGGGCACCCACAAAGTCCTCAGAAATGTTTGTGGAAGCAGTAGCATGTGAAGGTCCACCAAATGGCCTTAGTCTTCTCAGCAATCCAGGGATCCAAGATAACTCCAAAGGACTCAAGCTGGAAAATGGCCTCACCTCCAGAGGAAAAAAAAAAACAGTATTTGAATGCAGATTGAAGATTTTACTCCCTTTTTTGTATTCTTTTTCTTATTTCTCGATATGACTAATGTGCATTTTTTTGCATGATTGCACATCTATATTTGCATTTTTTTTTGCATAATTGCATATCTATAATCTATATCAATTGCTTACATTCTTAGTGAGGGGCAGGGAAGAGAGAAAATTTAGAAACCAAAATTTTATTTGAAAAAGTAATGTCAATGAAAACTGTCTTTATATGTAATTGGGAAAAAAAATGATTTTTAAAAATGTTTGTTGACTTTACTTGACTTTCAGAACTCTTTCTGTAGCCTAAGCTTCTTCTGTGAACTCCTGCCAGGTGTACTGCTGAACACCTTCCTGGCTATCTGTGCCCCAGTGTCCCATCAGCACCCCAAACTCAACCTCTGCAAACCCACAGCCACCATCTTTCCACCAAGACCTGCTCTTCCTCCCAGTTTCCCTCTTCAGCCTTTCTTCTCCCTCAAGAAGAGTTTAAAAATTGAGGTTCTTGCCCTGATTTTGAAGGATGATCTTGGAAATTCACTTCTGCTAGGCCCGAGTTTCCACCTCTACAGAGCAAGAGGCATTGGTTTAAATGGAGGC